>NW_004524625.1:4859747-5293253 GCF_000260255.1 Octodon degus | reverse complement strand
GAGGTGCCAGGGAGATAGCTCAGCAGTCTAAGTGCCTGCTGGGCAAGTGCAAGTACCCATGTTTGATCCCTGCCACCACACGCCATGTGGGCCCCACACCAAGCCAGCCACCAAAATCAGGTGTGGTGGTGCATGCCTGTAGCCCTAGCACTGGGAAGGTTAAGACAAGAGAAGCACTACAAGTCCAAGCTGCACAGTGAGACCCTGTACCAAATCAATAAATTAAAGATTAAAAATAAATAAATAAATAAATAAATAAATAAATAACTGAGGGGGAGTGGGAAAGCCTCTTGCACCACTCTTAGCACTGCAAGGCCAAGTGAAGCTTCCTCTGCACCCAGTACCTGCTGGTGAGCATTTGGCAGAAGAGCGGTTGGACGGCAGGTTCCAGAGGAGGTTAAAGTGCATTGCAAGAAGGTTTGGGGCCTCAGCAGGAATAGGTAGGACTTCTTGTGATTATTGCCTAAGAAATGAAAACCCATCGAATGTTTTTACACAAGCATTTCCAGTTGATGACATACAAGTGTATATGTATGGTGGCCTGCAGTCCCCAGCAGACAAATCCAAGACACACACTATTAATTGTAATTGATTAGAAAATAAAGTGATGTCTGGTAACCAGAACAGAAAGGAAAATGAGAGAAAGGAGAAAGGAAACTAACAGCTAATGAGTGCTTACCATATCCCAGGTATTCACCATGTTATCTTACTATCATGGGAATATGGTAGTATTCTCCCAATTTACAGATGAGTAAACTGATGCTTTATTCATCCTTCCTAATGAGGATTGCTTGATAGTAAAGGGCAGTGTTGAGATTAAAAACTTCAAACTCAAGCTAGGTGTGGTAGCACACACCTATAGTCCCAGCACTCGGGAGGCTTAAGCAGGAGGATCATTGCAAGTTCGAGACCAGCCTGGGTTACAAAGTGAGCTCAAGGCCAGCCTGAACTGCAGTCAGACCTTGTCTCAAAAAAACAAAACAAAAAAACCTTCAAGTCAGTCTACCCGTAGAATCCCCATATTTGTTTTCCTCACTACTTGCAAGAACTTGGTGACATTGGTTTGGCCTTGAGTATTTACTACTATGTCTGCTTTTTAAAAAAATACTTGTATTTCTGTCATGTACTTCCAGCCATGCATTTTACCTCTTGGGAGGTTTACCAGAGCACCCAGTGCATCTTCACCCGTCCTTTGGGGTCTACTATGGCAGCTTCCATGCATGCAGCAATCAGTGAGCTCCACTTGTGTGCCTCGACCTTTTCCTTGAAAACAAGAGCACAAGTAAGGTATAAACACTCGTTATTATTAACAAGAGCTACTCACGGAGTGACTCACAAATTATGCAGGGGTCAGACCCTGAAAAGTGTCTATCTTGGTCCAGTGATGGAATATGGGAAGTCAAAGAGGATGGGATAGATACATTTTTCCTTAGGGTCAGTTTGGAGAAATGAGGCTAACAGGAACATTGTAGTTCTTGTATGAATAATAAGTCACATAAGTCTTATGATGCTGAGAACGTAGTCTCATACGCACCAATGATGTCAGCTAAAGTGAGAATAAGTGGACACTGTTTGGACTCTCCTATGGGTTAGTATCTGCTCTGCTCATGTACATTTGATCTCCTTATGAAAACCAATGTGTTTTACTGTGAGAGAGGAACAGTGTCTCCACTGTCAAGGGACACAGAGCCATAAGGCCACGCAGCTGTGGTTTGGAGTCTGATCTGCATGGTCATACTTGGACACACTGTCCTCTGCATGGCAGACAGCGCCAAGTCTGCTCCTGGCTGGAGCCCTGCTCTGGCTCCGAGGTGGAGCCATCCTCAGTGATGCTACAGTGGCCATGACAGCCCCACTCTGATTTCAGACCATGTCCATTGTCCTAGGTGGCCTTCTGTTCCTAGTCTGCACCTCCACGGTACTTGGCATGCCACCAGCCTCCCATGGCACCATTGTCTTCCGGCATACAGTTGTTTAGTTATAATGTTCGTGGATTAAATAAACACATGGAAGGAAGAAGGAGCAGCGCACCAGAGACAAAATCCCAGAAGTGTTGGCTGGAGCTTTGCAGCCCTGGGTCCCCTGTTTGTCCTTAGAGGGCAGCATTTCTGGTGCCCACCTCCTGAACATTGAGAAACAATGGTGAGGCAACAGCCACAGAAGCCCCGTGTGGAATGCT
The DNA here is from genome assembly GCF_000260255.1 of Octodon degus. NCBI lineage: Eukaryota > Metazoa > Chordata > Mammalia > Rodentia > Octodontidae > Octodon > Octodon degus. Next base: position 5,291,074 of record NW_004524625.1, on the reverse strand, counting down.
GCCCTTCCCAGCAGCCTGTCAGGGACAGGGTTGGCCGAGGGTGCTACCCACTGCTGCAGGTGGGCTTGCCCTCCTGCAGTCCCTTACTGTGGTCCTAGTGTTCCTGCCCGTGTCCTCAGAGCAGCGCTGCTATGCAGTCCTGCGTGCGCAGTCCTGCATGCGCAGTGAGGATAATCACAGTTCCGGTAGCTGTTTCCAAGCTGGATGCCTGGGTGATTTCCAATTTGAAGGCTGGCATCACTGCCTTTGGTGGGTGCAGTCACCAAGTGACAGGCCATGCTCCCTGCTGACACTTGCACCTTCAGCTGCACCCTCAGCAGCCTGGCCAGCCTGCACACTGAGCCAGCAAGTGAGGGGCCTGTTTCCAGTGCTATGGCTCTATCATTGGGCTGCCTTGACTCACCACTGTGAATTGAATGTGCTGATATTTTCCACCTCCTATTGCTTTCCAGTACGCTCCTGGTAGAAAAGATCCAAGTCGACAAGAAGTGCAGAACCTTTTGCCTCTTTGAATTCTAGCCATAGTAGAAAAGGCAAGGGTACAAACAACACTTCAGGGGTGAGAAGAGACATTTGTTGAGGGCCTATTAGATGTCAGCCACTGTGCCAGGCATTTCACAGTCCATTTAGTCCTCGCAACTGTCCAGTGAGGTAAGTGTCGCTATTTCTGATTCATAGAGGAGGCCTTAGAGCTCAGAGAAGGTCAGTGGCTTTAAGTCACATAGCTTAGAAATGGAGGAAGCTGGAATATTACCACAAGTATTTATTGAGAGTGTTAGCTTCTGAGATGGAGAGATGTGTATGTCACAGTCCTTCCATTTGTGGACAAGGACTTTTCACGGATGGTGACCATAAAGTATGACACTACTATAGAAGACTAAGACTACTTGCAGAGGGAACCAACCCAGATTTGGGGGGGGTGGGTAGATGCAACACACACTTCCCATAGGATGTGGTTATGAGGCAAGAAGGTAGGAGTCTAAAACAGAGAGATCCCAAGCGGCCAGTCCTTCAAAAGGAAGCAGCCCTCAGAGAAATGTCGGGCTGGTTTTCTTGGCTGGGCTCTGGCTCCGGGTGAGCATCGTACCTCTCATGTCCCAGGAACCACTTTGAGAGCCACTCGTACAGCCCATGCATTCTGGGTAGTGACACTGTTCCTTAGGGGATGAAACTCTTTCTGGGGGATGAAACAAAGTCTTGGTTAATACAATGGGCTGTGCCTCTCCAAAGGGCCACATTATGTAAGCAGACGCATAGTACACCCAGGCATTGAAATTTCATGGGGAAAGAAAATTCTATAAAGGCTCCATCCCAGCTGGGGTAGGAAGAGTTATAGTGAAGCGAAAATTTAGAACCACTGGTGAACAGAGTGAGTAGTAGCACCAAAGCCAGGAACACTTGCAGTCAAATACTTTCTCCCTCCTTAAAAATGATATATAACTGAAGATGAATTGATTTCACTATGGCTTGGTTTCTTTGTCTGTACAATGGGGCACAAATGCCTCCCCCCACAAGGCTGTTGTGAAAGTTAAGCAGAGTCATGCACGTACAACATGCCAGAACACTACATGAAGAATAGAGCAACCCAGCCGGGTGGTGAAGGCCATTGGCTGCTTCCTCCTTCACAGACTAAATGAGTGTGCATTCTGTTGAAGTCAAGAAATCCAGGCAGAGTCAAGGTTTCTAGGGGTTGTCATTCAAGGGGAAGAATGTAGAGGTTCCCCCTGGGTCGCCATTGATTCAAGGACCTTCACTTGAGGTCCTGACCACCAAGATCTGTAATACTGGTGAAGGAAGACACAGCTGGTCTGAGATCTGGATACAGCAGTCTGACAGAGAGGGTGACCTATGATGGAGGCTCAGAGGCAACAGGAGAGTTGGGAAGGGCAGGCTGGTGGCCTCCTTGGTCACCTGACACTCCCGCTTCCCTCTGCCTGCAGCCTGTTGCCCCTGGAGGACTGGCACGGTTCAGAGCTGTCCCAGTGAGGCCTGACACGGCAGAGGCCCTCGCTGTCTGCACACTGACGGGCTACCTTTCTGCCCCAGCTGTGGCCTCATTAGATGATGAGTTATGTGTGTTGCTGCTCTTCCCTTCGCCCTCAGAGCAACTCGGTTACTACCGCTTTATCTTCATTATCCCCACTTCCAGATGAGGAGACTGAGGCTGACAGGAGTTAGGGCACTGCCACAGATTTGCAGACTGCAGCGCCACGGTGAGTTGCTCACCTCGATGTCTCCCGGCCCTGGGCCTGTATCCGCTGCACTCCTGGGCCTTCAGGGTGACACTGAGCCTGACTCAGATCTGAATCCCATTCTTGCTTCTGGGAAGGGAGGGAAGAATTCTCCTTTCCAGGAGTAACAGGGAGGGAGCCATTGCTTCCAGCAGGACTGTACCCCTGGCTCCTATCTAGGCCTTTCCAAACTGGGCATGACAGGCGGGTCACCTCTGCCACATCACTGAGAGAACAGTGAAGCCAGCCTGGCAAACCAGGGAGTGCAGCTGGGCTCTGCAAAGCCAGGCAGAGGGGCCTCTTCTGCCAGCAGCTCTGTGTCCTGCGCAGGGTGTCTTGTGCGGCAAACAATGGTGGCTGAGCATTACATGGTCACACAGTGACAGGGTGTTGCCCAGCAGACTCAGCATGGCTGGGAGCCCCTCAGCCTCCCCTGGACCAACCCACTGAAAGGCGGGGTTGCTGCTGCCATCTCACTCTGGGAGGTAGAGGTCAGCTCAGCCCTGGTGCTATGAGTTCTCCGGCAGGAGATGGAGGGAACTTCACTGGGTTTTCACCCAACTTCCTCTGCCATTCTCAGCTCAAAGAGAACACGGGCCTCCACCCCACGGTGCCCTCAGGTCACAATGGCAGAGCCAAGTCATGAACCAGAGCTCACTGGCTGAGAGGGACACACCTTCCTCCCATGACATCCTTGGAGAGGAGAGAAGGGAGCGTGCCAAGGCCTGCAGCTGGGGAACCCAGCAGTCTCTGATGCAGTGGCATACACATGCTGTGCAGCTCTCCTGGCTCTGCAGCTCTCCTGGTCCTGTGTCTTGTCTCGGGCCAAACGATGTGTTCCGATCCAGCCTTGCACAGAGAGGTCAGCATGGGAGATGGAGCTGAGCTGGACAGGTAGGCCTTGGTGGGTCTACCAGGGAGACAGCCTCCTGTGTGGGTGGGCCTCACCTTGCACCTGCAGTTATGGGAAGGGTGTTACCTAACCTCCTAAAGCAGGCTTGAGTTGAGCTGGCCAAAACGTTAACATGAGAAATGAGGAGGAGACTCAAGAAAAAAGCCCAAACTGTTACACAGCCGAGGTAGTTTTTCAGAAATGTTGAGGAGGGTTCCTGAGAGGGCCCTGGGATAGTGTTCTGCTGAGATTTGCCTATGATCGTCTGTCTCCTTAGTGACTCAGTGGCTTCCCAGTCCTCACCTGAGAAGCCTGGACATCCCCTGGACCTTAGCCTTTCCCAGGGAGACTTCTTGTAGATGGTAGGTCACTCGAGCTCTGGGTTCAAATCTTGGCATCACTTCTCCCACTTCTTGTTTGTTTTTGAAACAGGGCTCACTGTGCAGCCCAGACTTGCCGTAGATGCCCAGCAGTCCTCCTACCTCCAGTTTCTGGGTGGTTACTGGCCTGTGCTGCCATACCCAGCTGCTTCTCCTGCTTCTCAGGGGTCACTTGGAGCAAGTTCCTTAACCACCCTGTGTTCCCACGGTGCTAGGTATAAAAGTGATGCAGCGATAGACAGCTAGCGTTATTGTTGTGAAGACCCAGACAGCCCTCGGCACAGTGCCTGCGCCGCGTGAGCACTCGCGGCTGCTCAGCACTGCCACCATCGTGACAGCAGTGGTGCAGGTATAATAGCAGGCCTCTGACCGCTGGGTCTTCACCATATTCCTCCCTTGAGTGGGATGCCTTTTAGGAGCAGTAAGCTGCCAAAATCCTGCTCATTTTCCCAGTTCCCTGCAAGGTGACCTTGTAGGTGGTCTGTCCCCACCTCACTGTGCAGGCCGCTTGCCTGGCTCCAGCAGGAAGTTCTGGAGCCTCTGTGGCCTTCCTGGTACATGTTACCGTTCTTGGGAACATTTCAGATATTCCAGTAGAAAGCTTCTGTGAATAAAGTGTGCGACCCAGGCAGGCCTCTAGTGGATAGTAACCCATAAATCTGTCCTGCCCTACTCTTCACAAGACTAAGAAATTCATAGTAAATGTTTACAAGAGGCAGAGAAGGTGAAAGCTGCACGGGGAGGGCTGTGGGATACACAGGAAGCTGGAGCTCCACATGTCTGCTCTACATCTGGCAGAGACAGGCAGGAACATGGCCGCATTATCTACCAGTACCTCACAGCAGAAGAAAGTTACTAGGCCTTTACCCGGCTCTCTGATCCAGCACTGCGTGGGAGCCATTGGCTGTCATTGCAGATCCTTCTCAAGGGCCTTCAGGAAATGCCAGCGGTCATTGTGTCCCCTTTGAGCACTGTCACCTTTCCTTCATGCATCCTCTGTGATTTTCCCACTTCAGAGCAGCCCACTCGCACACACTCAGGCAGGGAGAGGGTGACACGAACTGGGCTCCCCACAGACACCTGCCCTGAGCTGACAGCCTCAGATGCTCTTCCATGTGGTGTATATGCTGAGACAAAGGAGCACCAAGCCCCACGTCCCAAGTACTAGGACTGCCATTGGCCCACAGGACTAGGCGCAGTTGGCTCCCCACACCTTCACTCGGTTGCCCCAGCCTCAGCATGTGGCGGCACAGGGCTGGTAGTGTTGGAGCTATCTTCTCTCTCGTCTCCATCCTCTGTCTCAATTAGCAAATGTTGGGGCCGGGGAGATGGCTCAGTGGAATAAGCACTTCCCTGGCAAGCTCAAGGGTCTGAGTTTAATCACCGGTTCTTCCAAAAACAAACAAACAAAAAAACAGACAAAAAAAAAAAAAACCAAAATCAATTAGCAAATGTTTAAAAGTATGAAAAGTATAAAGTATTTTAAAAGTAGGATGAAGAATACAACAGAAATCTCTATGCCCACTGCCTAGTAGAAGAATTAAAGCATTGTAGGCATTGTAGTAGTGGTTGACAGGATCCCAGGAGGAGCACAGAAGTAGGCAGTGGCGGGTGTGCTCTGTGTCTTGGCTGCGGAGATGAACACAGATACCTGTACAGGTGACAGAGCCAGTAGAACTTCACCCATGCACAGAAGAATGGGGGCACCAGGGAATATGTGGAAGATTGGTAGATGTATCATACCCATGTCCTGGCTGTGCTAGGACTTCATGCCTTTGCAAGATGTTACCATCTGGGAACCTGGGAAGAGTACAGGGGAGCTCTTTGTACTGAATTCCATGTGAAGTTATAATTATTCCAATATAAATTTCAAATAAAAAGAAGATACAGCAAGTAACTTTGTAAAAGAAACATTACAAGCACAATCAATAGCTCCAGTGTGCCCCCATGCCTTGTTCTCCTTCCTGGGAGGCGATCAGTATCCAGAAACTAGCATTAATCACTTCCACATGCTCCTAGGTAAGACGTGTGCCTAGCATATAACAGGAATGCAAGCTTTGTTGAATGAACGAATGAACGAAAAATAATAATACTATATAGTTCCATTGGGAGGGTTCAGGTTGCTGTGTTTCTATTTCTTCATTTTTAATATTCATTAATTGCTTTAAAAATAGCTTGAGACATAACTGACCACATGCAACTTGCTCATTTGAAGCAAGTGAGTCAGTGGTCTTCAGTATATTCACGGTCATGCGATCAACTCAGGAGCATTTTCATGACTTCCGAAAGAGCCCATACTCACGAGCATCGTTCTAGACTTTGCCCTAACTTAGACTGCCCCCTCCAGCGTCAGGCTCACCCAACCTCCCGCCACTCCCACGGAGGTTCTAAGGTTGACAGCCTTAAGGAGCCACGAGTCAGTTTCGTCTCTCTGGTCTTGCCTGTGCTGGACATCTCGTATAAATGGCGCCCTACAGAATGTCTGCTTTTGTGACTGCTGCTTCTCACTTAGCGTGTTTTCATGACTCACCCACTTCATACTGTTTCAGTACTGCAAAGAATTTTCCATTGTATCGACCGACCATTTTGCATTTATGCACTGATGAGCCAGCCAGTGGGCATCTGGATTGCTGTCATTAGCGTGCCATGTGAATAATCCTGCAGTACAAATTTGGGTGGCAACTGTTGTGCAGAGTCTTTTCATTTCTCTTGGGCCAATATCTAGTTCACCGTGGGAGGAACTCGCAGGCTGTTTTCAAGTGGCAGGAACATTTTAAATTCCCCCAGCAGGGTGCTGGGGGTTCCAGTTTCTTCTCACCCTTGCAGAAATGTACCAGTATCTTTCTTTTTTCTTTTTCACTCATCCATGGTCCTTGAATCATGCAACCTGGGTGAGAATTCCAGTTGTGGAATCCATTTTCTAGCGGTCGCTCTTCATTTTCTCCCTTCTCAAATGAGAGCAGTCCTGCCCACCTGGGAGGACAGCCGTGAGGACAGGTGAGATGGCAGTGGGCTTGCAAAGCCTGAACCCACTGGGGGTTGCAGCTCAGTCCCCTCAGAACAGTTACAGTGACAGCTTGTTATCATGGTGCTATCTAGTGCCTTGCCTTCCTGCCTGCCCTGCACTTGAAGTTATGCACAGCCGCCAGGAGCGCCTCCTGCTAGCTGGCTGAGAGGGGAGCGCTGTGCGGGTGAAAAGCCCACAGAACACAGTGGGAAACAGAACCATCGCTGTCACCTCAATCTTTGGAGCCTCTGAGGCCCAGCCCTCGGTGGGGAGGGTGGGGGCAGCTGGGCCCTGCAGGGTCTCCCAAGGCGCCTGTCCCCATATTCCACGGAGAAAGCAGAAGGACGGATAATCTTAGCAGGGGAGGCAGTTTTAGAAACTTCAAATTGGGGCTGAACCACTGAGTTCATTTAAGTAGCTTTTCTTTCCTTTTTGGCAAGAGCCCCATTTTTCATTTCATCATTTGTGTAACAATCAAGCACGATCTGCACACCCAGCCGTTCTACAGGGGAAGCAGATGACTGCCTGCTGCTTGCGGCTGCTGTTCCCTTTGGAGATGACTCAGGTGGGAAGGTCACCGCTGACGTGGGAGGGCAGAGGGCACTGTGGTTTGCCAGGGCCAGGGCATGGGGAGGGAGGATGGCAATGGCGTGAAGGGCAGGTCCCTCACCGAAGGGGGCCCTGGGCCTCAGAATGGCAGTAGCCCACGGAACAGAGTGTCTGTTGGTGGCAGTGCCATGGCCGCTGCATTCAGAAGGCTGGTAAGCTAGGCACCTTCAGATCTGTGTGCCCCAGAGCAGTCTGAGCACCGTCGCAACTCCCGACCCACTTCCCCAGTGCTCCTTATCTCAATCAGCAGACCGGAAGTCTGCGCGCACTGGATTCCGCGCCCTTCTCCGTCTCGAGCATCTAATCTGCGCCCAGCTATGAATTCTGTCCTGGAGATCTCTTGCATGCATCCACTTCTTTCCATTGTCTCTCTCCCGGACCTCTGCAGCACTGCTCGTCCCTGCCTCTAGTCTCCTGGGTCCTCGGAGTGGTTCATGCACCAGCCCACATGGGTCTTTCCATAAAACAGAAACCGTCAGGTGTGTCCACCTTGAAGTCCTATAGCAGCTGCTCTGTACTATGACGTTGGATAGCCATTGCCCCCACTCCTGCCTTCTTCTGCAGGCAGCTGTGAGACTGCTCTAACGCTGACTGTACTGTTCTCGGTTCATTTGCTCACTGCCCCTGCTGAGCTCCAGGCTTCCTAAGAGAAGGGATTCTGGTTTAGTCTCCTGGTATTCCCAGCATCCAACAACTTCTGGCTGGGGTAGGTGCCCAATCGACATTTACTTCCTCTTACATTCCAATAGTCTTCACAATTTCTAGAGCTCATTAGACTAATTATTTGCTTCTTTGACTCTCACTACTCTGAGGGACACACAAGGTGAAAATTGTTGTTCGCATTTTGCCACCAAGAAACCCAAGACTCAGAGAGGCTGGTGGCCCAAGGCTCCTACACAGCAGTGAGCAGCAGAATAGAACTGGTCATAGGTCTTCCAAAAATAGATCTCCAGAATCCCACAAGGAAGGCAGAGCCGGGTCCTGTTGCCTGTTGCTCTCTAAGTGTGGTCCTTGGGCACCAGCATCCACACTGCTATTAGACATGCCGGTTCTGGAGTTCACTCACAAGATGATGGAACAGTAAGTGCCCACGCACAAATATCCCAGCTGCCACCTTCAGCCAAGGTCACTCTCTGTGCCTTTAGTGTTACTCACGTTGGAGTCTCTTCTCTACTGGACCAGTTAAAGCCATGGCTCCTTCTGCAGACCCTCCGCAGCATAGCCTTCTTCAGCAAGGTCAGAAAGCTCTAGCCAGGCATGATATTGACACCTGTAATCCCAGCACTTGAGGCAAGAGCTGAGGTAGGAGGATCAGTGCAAGTTCCAGGCCAGCCTAGGCTACAGAATGAGATCAAGGTCAGCCTGAGCCACACAGTGAGACTCTGTCTCAAAAAAGAAACCTCTGAGGTGCATAATAGCGCCCAGCCATGGAGTGCACTCCCTGCCAGCTCTGATTAAACAAGGTTTGACAAGCCTCCCTCCTGAGGGACTCTGTGTATTGAGGCAAGCAGAGCATGAGTCACTCGTAATGCCCAAGGTAGAAGTGTTTCCCTGGTGTGGATAGAAACTACTAGTGACAGGCAAAACGTTCAGGGCTGCGCTTGTGCCTAGAGCAACACCTTTGTCCCCTCCTGCCCCCACCTTGACTTCGAAACATTCCATCAAGAAGGAGCAGCCTGGAGTTGAGGTCCCTGAGCCAGCTGAGCCAGAGACATGAGATTAAAAATAGAAGTTGCCCCTGGCCGTTGTCATAGATGTTCACATCCTTCAAGGTCAGCAGACAGATGTAGCCACACAGTGACGGGGATCAAGCCTGGATGGCCTGACCTGTACCACTCTGCTGAGGGACTCTGGATGACCTTGGCCTCTCTGGACCAGACAGGCTCTGCTAGCGCATCTCCAAGGCACCTTTCGGCACTGATATGGAAAGCTGCGTCCTTTTCAGGGGACTAGCTGCCATGGGAATCTGAAGGGCCCAGCTGTGTGGACAGGGCATGTGTGAAATGTGGCCAGCTGGCCCCACAGGACACACATCAGGCTCAGCAGTTTGTGCTGACAAACATGCAGCCTCTGAAAGATAAAGAGGAGAAATCATGTCTTTTTGATCTCAGGGAGTTTGGATCTGAAGAGCTGCTAAAGGTCACAGTGTCCTTTCTGTTCTGCCTGACCAGTCTCCTCTAGCCCCCAAGTTTTCAATCTGTAGAATCCTATCAGAATCCTTCAAAGGCTTTGTACAAAGCCCAGCCGGCTCAGCTGCATGCCCTAAGTTTCTGCTTCAATAGGAGTGGGGAAGAGCACCAGATCGTGCCACTTCTGAGGTGCTGCTGTGACTGCTGCTGCTGCTCCAGGACAGCAGTGAGGCCCAGCACTGCCCCATGGCACCAGCAGGCCTACTCTCCCCTCCTGGGTGGCTCCTGCAGCCCTGGGTAGCTGCCCCTGAGAAGGACTTTGAAACTTGGCCCCATGTGGCTCTCTGCTGTCCATACACCGAGTCAGTAGTGGCTCTGAATTCCTGCAGGTCAGCATGAACAGCGCCGTCTGTAGGCACCAACCATTGCCAGCACTGGCCTAGGTGGCTTCCCATGCGTATGGGAACAAAAGTATTCTTTCTACCTCTGAGGGTCATTATAAAAGAAAGAACAAAAATGTGAAATTATTTTAATCTTATAAACTGTTAGGCACTTTGCTTTTATTTGTAAGCCTTATGTCTGTTAGCTGGAACTTCCAGGACAAGATGAAACAGACCACGTGGCTTCAGCAACAAAATTGTTTTGTCTCACAATTTGGAAGAGTAGAAGTTGGAGGTCAGGTGTGTCCTTACATGGTACCCCTGCAGTCTGTATTATCTGTGTCCTGAACTTCTCTTAGAAGGACACCAGGCATACTACATTAGAGCCCACCCACGTGACCTCAAAGCTCTATCTCTAAATATAGTCATGTTCCGAGGTTCTGGAGTTAGAACTTGCACGTGTGAATTCAGGGGCCCACAGTTGAACCCATTAGGAGCTTCTAATTGAAGCCTCATTAAGGAAGCTCTGTGACCATAGAGAAGTCATCTACCCTTTCTGAGCCTTGTTTTTTACCTACAAAACTGGTAACACTTTCAGCCAGCGTGAAAGGATCTGAATAGGGAGGAGAGACACCTTACCTTCCCAGGTGGCTGGATTTGGAGAAGGAGGACCATGTCATGTGGGAGTCAATGGTGGCCGTGTCCAGGCATGTCTGTGGGCTGACGGCCTGGAGCACTGCTCCAACCAAGGGGAGGGTCTGCAGAGCCGCCTAGCACTGCACTGTGTCAGAACCTGGTCCTTTGCTTCTAGGACTTAGCCCAGAGCCTCACACTGTACGTGAGACAAGCAACAAGCACTCTACCACTGAGCTACTCACCCTCAGCCTGAGGTGGCCTCGTGCAGAGACCCCAGAAGTGAGGCTCTGCTAGCGTACACACCCCATCCCCACGCCCCTCCCTCAGCTAACCTACTAGTACCAGGATGGTCTCCAACCAACAAGCTACCATCACAGACCCCTCAGAATTCCAGAACTGCCAAGAGAAAGGAGGAGAATGTAGTGGGCTTTAGATGCAAGGAAAGTAGCTACTAGTAGGGGGATCATTACCTCTATTATACTTCAGTTTTCTTTTGTGTGTGTGTGCAGGGTCTCACTACACAGCCCACATTAGTAGTGATCCTCCTGATTTCTGCCTCCCAAGTGCAGGCGCACGCCACCATGCCTGGACTTTTTTTTTTTTTTTTTCTGGAACCAGGGATTGCACTCAGCCCCTTGCCAGGGAAGCACTTATTCCACTGAGCCATCTCCCTGGCCACCTCTATTATACTTTAATAGAGCCTGTCATTTATTTAGGAAAGGCAAACAGCTTTGTGATGCCTGTCGCCATTACCCCATTTCAGTAATGTAAATACTGAGCTTCAAGAGTATGTCTGCCCATGGCCACAAAACTTGTGCAGACAAGCCAGGACTTGAACCCAGGTCGTTCAGCTCACCCTCAATAAACATATTCACTGAAAAGTCCTGATATACAAAATATTGAGTGAAAATAAAAAATTGAATGACATGAGATGATGCAATGTTCAATGAGGAAAATAATAAGATATAAAGCATATTATATCAATCCTATAAATGTGAATATAAAAGAAAGAAAATAGGCTAAAATTAGCAGTGATTTCTAGATGTGCAGAGTTATAGTTTAGATATAAAATATCTCTCCAAAGCCCCAGTTTGTGAAAAGTGATGTGTCTATGGGCTGCCATTCTGTTAACAGGTGAGTCCTTCTTGGAAGTGAGTTGCTGGGGGCATTACCTGCTCCTGGGGATTGAACCCAGGGCCTTTGCACTAAGCTACGTTTCCAGACCTTTATATTTTTTACTTTGAGACAGAATCTCTGTAAGTTTCCAAACTGTCCAGGCTGGACTTCACTTTGCACTCTCCTGCCTGGGCCTCCCCGAGTGCTGGGAATAGAAGCATATGCCTGCCCTCCCGTCGCTGGCTCCTCCCCTCTGTGTCCGCTGCCTGGCCACTGCTGGCCGAGCACCTTTTCCTCCACGGCGCCTCCCTGCTGTCCCATTTCTGCCTTGGATCTGAGCAACCATGGACCAACTGCTCCCTCTCTAAGGTGTGGATGTCAAACACTGTGGCTCAGCAAGAAGAAACTGACTAAGAAACGTTGGCACCAGGGAAGCAGAGTTCTTGGGTGGCTAGACCCGAATGTGTGGTTACAACGGTTTTGGAAGTGTTCCACAAGAGAAGCTCAGAAATGCTTGGTGATGCTGGCTAAGGAGGCTTAGATGTTGTAAGCTGAGCTCGATGGGTGATACTGGTCAGAGTGCGGAAGACAAGAAAGGTCACAGGAAGGAGACAGTAGAGGCCAGTTGGGAGCAAGGGCCTCACTGGCCATTGGGCTAGAGACCCTGTGTATTACTCTCTAGCAGAAAATTCATCTTCATTTTGCCCATATCCTGGGTAAACTGAGATTAAGGGCTGTGGGACTAATTAATTTGGTGGAAGAAATTTCAAAGCAGCCCAACATTCAGGCTATGTGGCCCAAGTATCGCAGGCTGCTCACAGCCAAGTCAGTAGTGAAAATCAGAAGCAAAAAATCAATGTGAAATGTTTGTAGTTTCCTGAGAAAGCAGGTGCTTGAACAGCAAGGTTACTCAGAAGATTAGCATGAAAAAGAAGCCAAGTGTGTTACCTCAGGACAGAGGAAAGATGGCTTGAGGGCATCTCTGGGAACCAGCGAGACTCTGCCCTTCCCAGGTTCAAGGGCGCAAAACTGAAGGATTTCATTGGAGAGGAGAGACCTGCCCACACACAGAATAAAAAGCTGTCTAGAGAATTGGTTTCTGTGGAATTGTTTCACAGTGCAAGACTCCCAGAGGCCTCTGCAGCCTGAGGGAAGTGACAGGGCCAGCTACTGCTTAAGCAAGCGGCAAACTGACATTTTCCTGGGTGCTGGTTTTTCAAACATGCAGAAAGCAAGAGTTACAGGGTCATGCAGTCTTCCACCAAGACTTCAGAAGAAGGCTTAGTAGCTCAGCAGTGTGCCCCTGAGAGGGCAGGGCATGAAGCTGGAAGAGTAGACCCAGAAGTCCAGGAGCAACCCCAGGAAGTTGGAAATGTCAGGAAGGTGAAACATTTGCAAAGGGAAGCTGCACGCAGAGGGTGGAGCCAGCCTGAGCAAGAACCCGTGGGGGCGGCGACTGGCAACTGAAGTGGGGCCCCAAGCCCTTTGAAGTTCGTACCACACCACAGCTTGCCCCGCATGCTGGACCTTTAGCTGCAGGACTTAATGTGCACTCTGCTGCCTAATTCTTCATTCATTCTTGCTTGTCTTTCCTGTCTCCCTATTTCTTCCTTTTGGAATGAGGATGTTTACCCTGGGCCTCTGCATGTTGAAAGTGTTTAGCTTTCTCTTTTATTTTTACCATGGTTCACAACAAAGAAAAAGTTTGCCTTGAGCCTCAGAGAAGACTTTAGACTTGGCTTTTTCTCAGCAATACTGGAACATTTAAAACTTTGGCAACTCTTAGCAATAGACTAAATGTATTTTGCATAATGAGGTAAACATGAGTCTTCTGGGGCCAGGAGCAGAATGTTGCAGTTTAAATATTGAAGGTGCCCCAAATCTTCATGGTGTGGAGGTGATGGGTAATGGGCAGCGCAGCTGCTTTGCTCTGGGAAGGGGGGCCCAGCTCGAGCTGGTGACTGAGGGCATGACTCGGCAGGGGATGTTCCTGTCCTCGATGCTCTTGTCTCTGCCTCTCCTTCCTGGCCGCCATGACTGAGCATGTCTGCCTTCACCATCCCCTCTTCCATCCTGTTTCTGCCCTGGAGCTGACTGATCATGGACTAACATCCCAAGCCCAGATAAGCCTTTCTGCTTAAAGTGGGGGTGTGGGCTGCTGTGCCTCAGCAGCACAAAAGCAGCTCAGATGGAGCCTGACCGTTCCCATTTCCATAACGCGTACACTAAGAGAAAGCGAGTTTATTGACACACAGGCAGAGCACGGGATTTGGAAAGAGATGACCTGGATACCAGCCCTCAGCCCTGGCTCTCTCCGATACAGGGCCCCTGGTATAGGCTGCTTCCCTGCCTCCGTGTCTCTCTGAAGGGCTCTGAGATGGGTAGCAACAGACAAGAACTAGGAAGCGCACCTGATTTGGGTTCTATTTTGGAAAGAGGCCTGCGCTGCCGTCCCCAGAGACAGCGCAGTACATTTCCCTGAATACCCACAGCTATTTTTAGAGGGCGCCAAAGAACCGCACCCAGCGAGAGAGGCAGCAGAGCAGCTGGATGCTTCTAGAGACCCACAAGTCCAGAGTGGGATCCTGCTCTCCCTCCCAAGCCCCGCTGGAGAAGCTGTTCGTTAGCCCCCCCCCCCCCCCCGCCCCGTGCTCCTGCTGACGCAGGGAGGCCAGTGACTGTCCACGTGCTGTAAGGCAGAGAACACTGGGATGCCAGCCGCAGAACAATTTCACCCTTGCCAGGTGCTCCTTTTACAGGCATTGTCAGTTCCTGGGCCATGGGATGTGTCTGAATTTAATATCCCTTTGCCATGGTGGGAAAATCGTCAGGAAAGGGCGATCATCCAAGACTAGAGCATGTAGGATATGTTCCTGAGAAGTTTCAAGACCAGACCCTGGGCCAGGTCACGGACTGGCAGGCTGCAAGGGCGCCTCCTAGCTTTCCCCTGGAGCGCCCTTCCCACCCTTTGCTGTAGCCCTGTGATGGCAGCCAGCTCCTCCAAGGAACTGAGACGCATCTCAGGGAATCAGGTTGGTGGTGCATTTGCTGCACGAGTCTCAGGACCTCTGCCCAGGGTGCGTTGTGAGCAACAGCAGAGACGTTGGTGAGCTAGTGTTGCCTGCCTGTGGTGGACCAGGTAGCATTCTAAGTGTCTCACACATGTCTTCTCACCCAGTCTTCCCAGTGCAGTTAGCTCCTATTTTGCAGAGGAGGAGATTGAAGCCATGCTTGGCATATCACCTTGATGACAGCAGGGTGTATAGAGAGCTTACTAAGTTGTGGGCACTTTCTAAGGTGGTTTGCACAAATTAATTAATTTAATCTTCACATAGCCCTTGTGATCATGGCCACTCTGGACAGAGGGGTGGAATTATTAGCTAGGCAGCTTAAGGCCATGGAGTTTCTAAACAGTGCAGGCAGCACTAACCAGCCGGGCGCTACAGGCCCAGCAGCCTCACTCCTTGCCACCGTGACTATACCCTGCCACCTCCCGGGATGTGTGTATGGGAAATATCGGCCAAGGTCTGCCTCTCTGCTCCCCAGTTCTCTCACAGTCTAGTCACCTCAATTCTTCTAACTCACCACCACCTGCCTAGTAGGAGGGGCTCTTCCAGAAGCCATCCTCTCCTCCTCCCCTTCCCTTCCCTCCCCTCCCCTCTCCTCCCCTCTCCTTCCCTCTCTTCTCTTCTCCTTGCTCCTCTCCTCCCCTTCCCCTTCCTCCCCTCCCCCTTCCCCTCCCCCTTCGTCCCCTCCCCTCCCCTCCCAGAGGAGGCCACTGTGTTTGCCCCAGCCCAGCCCGTGTTGTCCTCCCATTACCTGTATTCTCCCTCCAAACGCCATTGCCCACCCCACTTAGAGTGACAGATCGAAAGCCGGAAAGCCTTGCCGCCCTCCCTGCCTGCCCACTGTGCTTTCCGGCTCCAGGACAGAAAAGCTGCTCAATTTGAAAGCGCACGGAAACAGAGCTGGGAACTTCCCTGGATCTTTCTGCTTGGGGCAGAGGTGTGCGGGTGAAAGCAGGTTGGCTTGTTCCACTGACTGTCAGAACTTTCGAAGAGCACAGTTGGGCATCGTTGGTGCCCAGCACCTGAGTATCGTTTGCTCTTGTAGCAACATCACAGCCCCTAGAGAATGGAGATGGAGGGGAGGGAAAGGAGAGTGAGGTGGAGGTGCTCAGAGCCTGGCTGCTAAGGAACAGATTCTGCCTGGGCCCCACCCCAGGTCAATGGGGATGCCTAAATTCTCAATTTTCAGTTTTTGTAGCAGTCCACATCAATTGTGTTTTGGAGGCCAAGTCACCCCAGAGAAGGAGCCCTTCTTGGAAAGCACAGTGCCAGCTTCTCTTAGGTGTCCTCCATACATTGAAAGCTGTTACCGGGGGCTGGATGCAGAAGCCAACGGCAAGGGCTGGGCTCCGGTAGTCAGCATCTCCACCTCCTCACGGCATTCCTGTTGCTGCATGGCAGCATGCCGGACCTTTGCATCCACCCTGGTTCTGTGCATGGGAGGACCCAGGGCAGGGTCACCTGGGATCCGCACCTCTGTGGAGAGCCCCACACCCGCGCTGGGAGGGGACCCATGCAGACCCCAGCTTGCGAGTCTTTCTCCTCCACACAGAGCATGTTGCGAGCATGAACACTGCTGCCTTCGTGACTAACAAGACTCTACAGGGAAAATCTCCTGATCGGAAGCCTGCTGTATTCTGGACTGGGATTTAGGAGAAAGCCAGGATTCCCCCCACTGGGTCCCCAGCAAAACAATGCATTTTAAATGGCTCCAAAATTGCTAAGCTATTTCACTGCTTCAGAGGAGAAAGAGCTTGGGGGAAGCTATTGGCCCTTTATGCCTTGAACATCAAAACAAAATGCCAAATGGGAAAATGAAATCCCTGGGGGCTGGGGAGTGGGGAGATTGCATGGGAAGAGTTTGCTGGGAAGCCTGGGCAGAGTGTTGGGCCTGGCATCCCGGGGGGATCCGAGGGAGGTTGCAGAGCTCCAGGCTCATGGACCCCGGCTCTGGGACCGTAGGGGCTATCACATGCCCTGCTGGTGTGGTTGCAGTGTTGCCGCAGACAAGGCACCTTAGGCAGAGGGCTCCTAGGGACACAGGAAATGCTGCTGCCCAGAGCCCACTTGCAGAGGAGCCGTGCCAGCGGCTTGGCTAGGCCGGGACAGAGGCCTCCTACAGCTGCCCAAGGAACTCTGAGGGCAGAGCCTTTGCCTCATCCTTCCTTTCTCTCCCTTCCTCCGTCCCTCTTCCCCTCGAGTCTTAGCTTCCTCCTCCTCGGTGGGCATGATGCTATTCAGTGAAACAACCCCCAGCGTCTTCCTGGGAGACAGTACTCAGTAAACTGTGGAGAGCTGGTGGGAATGGAACCTACCCAGCCTGTCTCTGTCACACCTTTGCCTCTCGGAGGAAATGGTGCCAGCTCTGTATTCCAGTTGGCACAGGGAAGAGCACTGGGAAAAGGCCTGTGGTTGGCATAGAGCTCTGAGAACTCAGCCTCATCGCTTTTGGTAGAAAACTCATCACTCCCGGGCATAACCAGGTGGTGTATGTTGGGCCTATGCCACAGCTGCAGTCCTGCCGAGGGACTGTGTGTTCAGTCCTAGGACTGAAGCTGCTGCCACCAGCACCAGCGAGGCTGTTCAGAATGTCCTAGAATGAAGGTCAGGCAGGCCAGACCCTTCACAGCAGAGGAATGAATCCACCGGGTCCCAAAAGAAGAGAAAAGGAAACTTCTGTCCTCTAGGACTTCCTGATGCATAGCAGAGGTATGCCCAAGGCCCTGGGAGGAAGAGGGCACATGTCCTGGAACAGCCTGAAGGAAATGTGGAAGGCAACCTCCAAACTGCATAATGTTTGCTTATGTGACAGCAGTTATCACCAAAAGAGCTGGGACCAAAACACACTGCCACAACAGCCCTGTAAGGCAGGGTTGGAAGCCCTGCTTCACAGTCAGAGAAACTGAGGCTATAGCGCCCAGAGTGAGTCCATGTGGAGGCTGAGGCTGCAGAAAGTTTTTCAGCAGCAGCTTTTAGACCTGCATTTTAGCCTCACCTTCTCAGCAGGCTTGTGAGACAAGGAGAGGAAGATGTGTGGTCCATGGTTCTAACCTGAGGAAAATTGGCAGTCAGTATCATACCACTCAGGAGCTGCACGCAGGCCCGGACTGGTGCGCTCTGCCCACAGCCCAGTCCGCAGTTCATGCACTTGCAGTCTCCCAGATGCTCCGCCTGCCTGGCCCCCTCCTTTGTGCCCCTCCTGTGATCTCACGTGGTCCCTATCTTCTGCCCGCATGACCTTGCAAAGCTGATGATCCACTCACCTCTGAGCTTTCATTTCCATTTCCACTCTACTTTCCTGCAAGATGGGGAGACAAAAACCAATCTCCCAGCCTCCTGGGAAACTGTAGGAGGTGATGGGGTCCCTGGCACTGCGCCTCAGGTGCCACTGTATGGCCCTCTGAACCAGCATCACCCTGTGTGGAGTCCACGGAGGCCACCAGCCCAGCCACACCCAGGATGCTGACAGCCAGCAGAGACCTGGACTTGAGCAGGGCCACTCAGCCAGCGGAACGGGTCCACCTGGTTCCGACTCAGCACCCGAGATGAGACGTTGGAGAGAGGGGAGCACAGGGGACTCCCTGCAAACATGGCCTCACCCTGCGGCCCATAATCTAGGTTGTGCTGGTGGAGGCAGCCTTTCATCCGGCCCCTCTCCAAACCCATTCCCAGGCAGCCCTGCCGCCTAGATGCCCCGAGGTCTGGGGCAGGAGGACCTCAGCTCTCAGGAGCCTGCTTCTAGATATGTACACTGAAGGAGTGGGTGAGTAAGGTCAGAAAGGGGATCTGCGGTCTGCTCTGCAAATGGCACCCGTCCTTAAGGGGCCATCTCAGCACTGAAAAGCTGGGGAGCTGGGTAGGACAGCTCAGATTGTGATGAGCCCACCTTCTCCTGGGGGTACGGAATGAGAAGGCTTGAAGAGAGGGTAAACTGAATTAGCTGAGACTCCTTGGAGTCTTTCTTTTACTTTCTGCACCATCCCTGCTGGTCCCTCGCTTCGCTGGAAAGCAAGAAGCTGAGCACTGTTGGCCAGAAGGGTGTGGCTGTACCCCACAGGGAGAATAACCCCCCTCCCCATATTTTTCTCCAAAACCTCTTTATGCTCAATATGCTGATGCAGGCTTGGCTCTGAAAGTCTTTTCTAAAGCTGTAATGATAATTGAAAAAAAAAATCCGCTTAAGATTATGTAAAAATGTAAATAGTCAACAAGAATAGGCAGCGAGGCGTATGTGATTCCTGCCTCGCTTATGCCACCACAGGTGTGGCACTGTGATTCGAAGGCACTGTCTGGGTGCAGTTCTTCAGGCCCTTGCTGAGGAAGTAGGGGACAGGCATGCCCCTTACTCCCATTTTACATATGATGAAGTGGAGATCTGGAGGTAAATTTGGCATCTAGGGCAACTTAACTGGTAGTTGGAAAGAGGCAGATATGTGTAGTTAGCCCTAGCTGCAAAAGCCTATCTTTTCAAATGAGCACATTGCTGGGATATAGCTCAGCAGTTTAAAAGCCTGCCTGTGAGGCACAAGGTCCTGAGTTTGATCCCTGGTACTGCAAAGAAAAAAATTAAATAAAATGACTACATTGTCTGTCAAGTAAGACAAGCACAAACAATAAACCACTCTTTAATAGGGCTAGTGCTTAGGAGTTTTTGTGTTGCACTGTAGTAGGAGCAGAGGGAAGGGAGAGGGCCATGACGCTCTACTGTAGAGTCTAGAAGGATGCCCCAAGAGAGCACCATTTGGATGGAATGGAAACCATGGCTGAGTCCTACTAGAGGAGGAGCAGCTCCCCAGTAACACCATGAGTGATGTCACCACCCTCTGAGCCATGACTTCTGCCAGGCAGTGGCCTAGGTTCCCCACCGTGTTCTGTGACCCCAGGGGTGGGCCCAGCCACAGGGGCTGCCCTGCCTTCCACTGAGCCTGTAGGACTAAGCAGCTTCTCCTATTAGTCTCCTCTATTATTCATGCCAGCTGTGGAGCCCCGTCAATATTAGCTTTGGTTTCCTTTCAAATCAAAGCAAAATCCATTTTGCAAATATTTATCAAAGTCCTATAGCTTCTTACACAGGCAGCCCTGACCCAGATGCAAAAGGCTGGTTAAGACCCAACCTCGGACTTGAAAGGCTCTCAGGCTCTTAGGCTCTCAGCAAAGCAGGCGCTGGCTGCCCCAGAACACAGTGGGCATTGCGGAGAGCATGGTTGGTCCCGTCACTGCCATTCGGAGAGCGCCACTGTGTGCTAGTGTGGAGCTGAGGGCTGGGAGGCATAGCTGGACAGAAGCCCCGCTGCCGGGCAGCACAGCCCTGCTGAGGAATCACAGGGGTAGGAGCACAGCTGTGATAAAGTATTTATGTGACTAGGGAGGGGTCTCCCGCAGGGTTGTGGTAAGAGGCTAGCCACCTAGGTAAAAAGCAAAGGGACTTTGTACTTGTCAAACCCCTACTTAGGGTGGAGAGTTTATATAGATTACGTGATTTCTTAATTGCTCATCACGGATTTTGTTTTTTTATACAGATGTGGAAATTGAAACTAATAAAGTTCAAGTAAATTGTTCACAGTCACAAATTATTAATATAGGATATTTTGCATTCTACCCCATAATATGCCCGTGCATACACTGATATAACATGTCTTAATGGCTTTCCAAACCCTCTCGCTTATTGCTGCATTCCCTGGAATGCAACAAGAAGGACCTCCCACCTGTGAAATGACACCAATTAAGTCTTTTGGACTAGATGAGTGTCATAACATTTGGCGAGCCCTGGGAACTCCTTAGGACCCCTCCACAGCCGGGAGGACACATGTCAGTATTCGCTTTGCCTCCCTACAGGCAGCTGGCGCTACGATTTCCCCAGAATTGGGCCTCAATCTAAGATGGGGACCGGGATGTGCGCTAGCCACACCCCGCCCCTCCACCTTAGCCTCTCTGGGCCTGGCCGCCACAGACAGAGGGAGCCAGCCCCTGGCATCCCTCCCCCGCTGCCTCTGCTGCCCTCTCCGTCCCTGCACACCTTCATCTTTTCTTTCCTCACCCCTTTCCTGCGCTCTTTCCTCCATTATCCTTCCCTGCCTCCTTCACTCTGTCTACTCCATACGCTCACCGTCCTCCCTTACTCCGCCCTTTCTCTTCCACCCTCCCCTCCTCCAACCCACTCTCTTTTCCTCCTCCCTCATTCCGTCTGTACGGGATGGCACTGAAGCCCTCTGAGCTGACGGGAATCAGGCAGGGTCTGTGAGCACAGTTTCAAGAGGCATCTATTCACTTTTGAGACTGGATCCCTCATTCTGGATTCCTGGGCATGGCTATCTTTTCCTAGGAAGAAGTTCCACAACCTTATCCTTATTCTAAT
This sequence comes from Octodon degus, assembly GCF_000260255.1. NCBI lineage: Eukaryota > Metazoa > Chordata > Mammalia > Rodentia > Octodontidae > Octodon > Octodon degus. The sequence goes on along the minus strand of NW_004524625.1, from coordinate 5,270,271 downwards.
CCAAAACCTTAAGTGAATGGATTATTGTAACCACTCACTTATCCAGATTTACAGATTCCTGGACTTGTGCTTACCTCCTCCTGTTCTCCTGGCCCCCAGTTCAGAGTTCCCCAGTTTCCTACAGCCAGTGAGACCCATAGAGCTTGCCTATAATTGATTCAAAGATCAGCTGCCACTGAAAAGGAATTTTACAGAAACTTCTGTAAGGAGAACTTGCCATTATGAGAATGTGGTGCCCCTGCAGTGGTACTGACCAAGTGGCGTCTCCAGGGGGAGCTTCTGGCGTGGTGGCCATGCTAAGCCAGCGCACTGCCTCCTGACTCGCTGGAGCAGTGTCAGTGCGGAGGAGTAAAATCATATGCAGCTCGCTGGAGCCGCTATAGGACACCCCAGAGAGGAGGCAGAACAACGGAAAGTCTTTCCCGGTAGTGCTGGAGGCAGAGCGCCCAAGACTGAGGTGTCAGCAGGCGGGCATCTTGAGGCCTATCGCCTTGCTTGTCCGTGGCCATCATCTTTCGGTATCCTCACGTGGTCTTCTGTGCATGTCTACGTCCCAGTCTCCTTTTCTTTATAGACACCAGTTGCTCTGAGTTGTCCACACGTAGGACCCTCCACACTTTCGCTGTCTCCTGGAAGGCTCTGCCCCCCACACAGTCACGTTCTCAGATGTCACAGATGAGGACATCAGCTTATGAGTGGGAGCTGGCGCCGTTCAGCCTGGAACAGGCTGCGGTCCCACTCGTGCCCCCTTTGAGGGGCAGCACAGGAGGGTAACGGTGCACATAGCCAATCCACTGAAAACTACTGCATTTAGAACTTGGTCTTAATTCAAGCCACTATTGACAGAAAGTTACTTAGGAAGCACTTTCTGGCTGAGCAAGCCCTGGATTAATTATTAAGAGCCCACCCATGGCCGGGCAGGAGTTGTGGACACCACGTTAGCAAGCAGCAGGCCCTGGTGGCCGCCTCGCCCTCCTGACACATAGGAAGAAACTGTGTTTTATTTATATGTGCAGCTATTCTTGGTCTTGCTCTTTTCCCTCTATGCCCAGTGGAAAGGATTATTGTAACCAGTCTATCTTAAGCCCCTTCCATTGTCAAATTAATAGATGGGGCTCGCTCGGGTCATTGTCCTGGAGTTCCAGAGCCAGGGCGCGTTAACCCACAGCATTATCACCCATTAGTGCAGGGTGTGTGAAATGTTAACTGCCAGGACGAGACTGCAGGGAAGAAAGGAGGTGGCAGCCATGAGGCTAAGAAGGCAGTTAAAGCGCTCTTATAAATAGCGCCTCTCTCCTGTGCAAGCTGGTTAACAAGTCCTGCTCTCAGCTCATCTGCAATGTAAATACATGGTCTGAGGAGACCCTTTCACTGGTACCAATGGCCGGAGAATCCTGCTCCAACGGGCTATCTCAGAAGCAATAAATTAGAGCTGTGGGCTTAATAATAGCCACTGAATGCAGGTAAATCAGTACCCTCAGCACATTCAGGTATAGATTAAATGGAGTTTATTCCAGGAACAATGACCCATGCTATTTATTTAGAGAACTCTAATCAACTTAGCTATTATCTTTTGAAGATCTGCCATGGTAGGAGCCCTGTGCCCTGACCTTCCCACTCTGTCCCCCTCCATTTAATTTCTCCAGGTTGTTTGCCTTGTGAATGGTGACCCCTTGCCATTCGCTGTCTTGTGCTTCCCTCTGGCGTGCGCCGCTCTGGGCTGCCTCCCTGGGGCACTGTAATGCGCAGAGGCATGCTCTGCCCTGACTCGTGCTCTGCCTCGGCCTGTCATTTACTTTTCTAAGCCTCATCTATAAAATGAAGATAATATACCTGCTTTATGGGATTGCTGCAAGATTAAAGTGTGTACAGCCTCCACCGCAGCACTGGAATAAACAGTTGCTTGATAAATAGATGCCACTGCTGTCACAAGGCTCCGAGGATGGCTTTGAGTTGTGCAGGTGCGGTCCAGGGAGGCAGTGCCCTGTATCTGGGCTCCCTGCTCTGACCCAGGACTCTACTCTGAGCCACATTGCCTGCCTAGAAATTGAAGCCAGTGCTGTCTTAGCCAACTTCATGCATGAGGCTTGGTTTTTGCAGTTAATGAGAATGGGTTTTGAATCCTAGCTTGTCCATTTACCTTGGACACAATGCTCTCATTTCTCTGAGGCTCATTTTCTTCATGTTCAGAAGTGAGACTTTAAAAAAATCCACTTGGAAAGATTCCTGGAACAGTGAAATTAACCCTTCTCTACATGTAAAACACCACGTCCACTCCTGGGACGGAGGACACAGACGTGGTAACAGTGTTGTTGCCATTGCTGTTAGGAACCTTGCTTCACTGGCTGATGTTTTGGGAGATTTTGTGAAACTGTGTCATGAAGAATTCTGCAAAGGGCAGACTCTCTGCACTTAATGTTCGTTTTCTTCTTGTATTTTCTAAGCCAGTGCACTTCGTTTAGGGACTACTGAGGTTTATGCTTCCATTGAAATTAAGAATCTGTGCACCTGAATGGACAGCTGCACTCTGGCTTTGGACACCGGCACACCAGCCTTCTTTGTACAATACCAGGCGTGTGAAAATCGAATGGAGTAGGCCAGGACTCGGGCAGACGGGCTTCCACGGAAAGTTCCATATTGATTGTCTCTTTCGGGCACCAAGCGTCAGACGGTAACAAGCCGCTTTCTGATGCTGTGATGCAGGGATTGGCGGCCATTTATCTGGACCAAATTAACCTGCTGGCCACGGCCTTACATGCGAAGCTATAAACTCCTCTTATGTCACTTTTCAGAGTCATGGGCTCAGTAAAGATTCTATAATTTCTCTTGTATTTTTAATGTATGGAGCTTTTTGTCTTTGAAAGAAATATAAGATTGGTATTGACCAAGATATAAGTCATAAGCTGTGTCTGTCACTTGTACTTTAGTGTAGGGTTTAAATTATTGAATTGGTTGTAAAACATACATAACACAAAATTTAACATTCTAACCACTGTACGTGTCAAGTGACATTAAATATGTCCATGGCGCTGTGGAAGCACCCATCTCCAGGGCTCCTTTCATCTTCCAAACTGAGGCAATATGGACATTAAACAGCAACTCACCCCTGCCTTTCTGCCCGCCGCCAGCCATCACCATTCTGCTTGTGTCTTGGAACTTGACTGTGCTACAAGTACCTCGTATAATTAAGATCATACACTGTATTATTTCTTTCTGTGACTGACTTATTTCACTTTAGCTGTGGTCTTCAGTTTTAATCCATAGTGCAGCACAGTCAAGCTATCCTTCCTTCTCAAGGCTGAGTAAACTCCACTGTTGCGTGTGACACATTTTCTTTACCCGATCCCTTGACAGCGGGGCTAGGGTTGAGTCTACCTTTGGGCTACTGTGAATAATTATACCACTGTGGACACAGATGTGGGAATAGCTCCTTGGATTTCTACTTCAGTTCATTTGCATATACACCAAGAAGTAGAATTGCTGGATCACTTGATAATTTTACTCTAAACTTTCTGAGGAATTGCTATACTCTTTCCATACCACTGCTACTCTTCCATAGTAGCTATCTCATTTTAGGTCCTCACCAACAATACACAAGGATTCCAGTTTTTCCACATCCTTGCCAATACCTATTTCTTCATTCTTTCGATAATACTCCTTATGATCATGAAGTGAGGAATGATTGATTGGTTGACTTTATTTCTCCCTGGTTGTAAATTAACAAACTTTATTTCTTAGGATAATTTCAGTTTCTTGATAAAATTGAACAGAAAGTACAAATAGTCCCATACACCCACTACCCGCCCCCCAGGTGTCACACCCACCTATCACCCTCCTGCACCAGCGTGGCGCATATTTATGATCACGGCCATACATTGGCACGTAATTATACTTAAAGTCCACAGCTTACATTAGAGTTCGTTTGTGGCTTTGGAAAAATGTCTATAACTGCATGGCTCCTGCAGTGTAGCGGGCATGAGCAGCTGCAGCATTTATTCTAGAACCCCCCCCCTCCATGCACTGCCTGACCCCCGTCCCTCCCCTACCCCCTGAGGACCACGGATCTTCTTATTGTCTCTGTAGTTTTACCTCTTCTAGAGCATCATGCAGTGGCAATGCAAGTGTGTGTAATGTGTACTTTCCAGATTGGCTTTTCCTCATAGCAATAAAAATTCAAGATCCTTCATTATCTTTTCATGGACTGATGCATCATTTGTCTTCTATCTTTGAATAGTATTCTATTGTCTGGATGTACCACATGAATGACATTTTGATTCCTCCAATGTTTTAGCAATTTCTAATAAAACTGATCTGAGTATTCACGTACAAGTTTTATGGAAAGATAAGTTTTCAATTCACTTGGGTAAATACCAAGTACAGTTATTAGACTGTATGGCAAGAATATGTTTAGCTTTATAAGAAACAGCCAGGGCTGGAGACATTGCCCCATGGTACAGAGCCTGCCTGGTAAGCACCAGGTCCTGAGTTTAATTCTCAGAACCAAAAAACTTACGAAAATTAAAAAAGAAAAATTAAGACAAACTGCCTTCCAGAATAGCTGCACTGTTTTCCTCTCAACTGCTGCTCTGTATCTTTGCCATTGTCAGTGTTTTGTCTTTTGTTCATTCTTTTTTTTTAAAAAAAAAAAAACAACAACCAGGAATTGAACTCACAACCTTGCACTTGTCCAGCAGGCACTGTGCTGCTGAGCTATGTCCCTGGCCCCCTGATCATTCAAATGAGTGTATGGCGTGCTCTCATTGCTTGTGTATGAGCATCTTCCTCGGCTGAGACGTCTGTTCAGTTGTTAAACAGGTTATCTTATTTTCTTATCACTGAATCGCAGCACTTTGTATATTTTGGTATGTTTTTGTTTTAGATTTTGGATAATAGTCCCTTACCAGATAGCCTGTGGCTTGTCGTCTCTTTCTCTTGAAATTTTCTTTCATAGTATTTAATTGTAACAAGATCCAGCTTATCAGTTCTCTCTTTGGCCTGGAATATAGCTCAGTGTCATAGCACCTGCCTGGCAGAGCTCAGGTTCTGAGTTCAGTTTCTAGACCACTCCCCACCACCAAAAACAGAACTCTTTCTTCCATGGTCCTTGTCTTTGATGTTGTATCTGAAAGGCTTCCCCAACCCAAGGTCTTCTAGGTTTTCTTCTATGATATTTCTATGAATTTTGAAGTTTTTCATTTTAATTTGAGTCTGTGATCTACTCTGAGTTAACTGTGTACAACTGTAAGAGATCTTGTACCTAGAGTGATTTTTTTTTTGCATATAGATGTCCATATGTTCTCACTATTTGCTAAAACCCCTATTTTTGCTTTAATGTATTATCTTTGTGCCCTTGTCAGATCAGTTGACTATTTTCCGTGGCTCTGGGTCTAGGGCCTCTATAACCCACTGATCTGTTTGTGTATTCTTTTCTCAGTGTCATCCTGTCTTGATTATTCTAGCATTGTAGTGAACCTTGCATTTTCCTAGTGTCAGTTCTCCCACTTTGTTCTTCTGTATTGGCGTGGCTCCTCTGGGTCCCTTGTGATTCCGTGTAAACTATAGACTTTCTGTCATCATCCACAAAATCTGTGATTCTGACTGTGATTGTGCTGAATCTATAGGTAGCCTTGAGAAGAACAGTTATCTTGACATTTTGAGTCTTGCTATCATAAACACAAAATATCTCTCCATCTTTTCCTTTTTCTTTGAGACTGTGATCAAAGTTTTGTTTGTCCCAATTTATATTGTACATATACTTTTTTGTCTTTCACACTATGCAATTCAGGATGGCATTGAGCTTACTTTGTTGCCTAGGCTGGTCTCGAACCCACAAAGATCCTCCTGCCTCAGCCTCCTGAATGCTGGGATTACAGGGGTGTGCCACTATGCCTGGATATATACTTTTTTTTTTTAGCTTTATGCTTGCATATTTCATTTTGAGGGTACAACTGCAAATAACAATACATTTTTAATTTCAAAGTGCACATCTTCACTGTTAGTACATAAAGGAATAATTGACTTTCATTTCTTAATCTTGAAACTCCCAACCTTTCTCTGTTAGTTAATTCCAGTTTTTTGCATTTTGCTTTGTTTTTGTTGATCAGATTTTCTACTTGATCATGTGATCTGTGAGCAAAGACATTTCTTCCTTCTCAGTGTGTTTTATTATAGCTGCTAGAGCTGCTAATACCAAAGCAGCTGGGAGGCAGGAATACTTGCCTTTCATTCAACTTTTTAGTGGGAAAGCTTTCTCACCATTAAATATGATGTTATCTATAGTGTGTGTGAGTGTGTGAGTGTTTATGTGTGAGTGTGTGTATGTGTTTGTGTGAAGTTATCAAACTAAAGAAGTTCTCTATTTTCAGTTTGCTAAGAGATTTTTACAACGATGTGTTAAATTTTGTCAAATTCCTTTTGTGCATCTATTGATATGATTGCATACTTGTGTGTGCGTGTGTGTGTGTGTGTGTGTGTGTGTGTGTTTTCCTGCCGACTGAATCCAGGTCCTTTGCACTAGCTCATCTCTGAGACAGGGTCTCCCTATGTCCCCTGGCTGGGCTGAAGCTTGCACTCTTCCTACCTCACCCTCCCAGAGGGAGGCACCAACCCATCTGGTGATTTTTCTTTTTAAACTTACTGAGGTGATGGATTACCTTCACTGATTTCTGAGTGTTGAGCCAGCCTTACACATCTGGGATAAATCCGACGTAGCTATGATGTGTGGCTCCTTGTATACACTGTTGGATTCTAGTTGCTGACACTTTGTGGAGGGCTCCTCATCTGCGTTCACAAGCAATGTTAGTCGGCTGTTTCTTGCCATGCCGTTGTCTAGTTTTGGTGTCAGTGCAATGTTGGTCTCAAAATGAGTTAGAAACAAAACAAAACAAAACAAAACAAAACAAAAAGGGCCGGGGAGATGGCTCAGTGGAATAAGTGCTTCCCTTACAACCGCAAGGGCCTGAGTTCAATCCCCGGTTCCCCCCCCCCAAAAAAAAAAATGAGTTAGGGAGTATTCACGCTGCCTTTATCCTCTATAGGAGATTATAAGGAATTGGTATAATTTCTTCCATCAATATTTTTCAGAATTCACCAGTGAACCCACCTAGGCCCCATATGTTCTTTTTGGGGTTGGGGGTTATTATTTATTGATTTGATTTTTTAAATATGTATATAGATAGATAGATAGATAGATATTCAAGAACATAGTAAATTGTACTTGTGACTAGTGATTGTTACACTTTACTTGTTAACTTTGTTTTTAGGGGCTGAGGAGATAGCTCCACAGTCTAAGTGCCTGCCTGGCAAGGCCAAGGACCCAGGTTCAGTCCCCAGTACCACATGCCTTGCTGGCCCCAGAACCCTGGGTGCACTGTGCTGGCCACTGAGACTGGGCATTGTGGCACACGCCTGTAATTCCAGCACTGGGGAGGCTGCATAGCAAGACCCTGCACCAAATAAATATATTTTTAAAAAATTTAAAACCATAATTTGTTGTTAGCAATTTGCATTTTCTCATATTTTTGTAATGATTGACTTAAAAATAACTACATTATTATAAAAAATGAGGAAAATGCAAATTACTAACACCAAGTTGAACAAGTAAAGCACAGCCATGGCTAATCGCCAGTACAACTTGCTGTGCTCCTGAATACCCACAAGCTTGGCAAGTTTGCAGTAGTATTTTGATTTAACAAGTGAGAAACCTGATGCTTCGAGAAATTAAAGTGCCCGACTGGCGCTACACCTTGGTGTCTTCAGGCTCCAGCTAAGCAGCTGTCACGCGCCGCAAGAGTCCTTGAGGAAGCCCGTGCTCACCAGCTTTCCTCACTGTGACCTACACACAGCCGGAAGCTGCCCTGAGCGCACGCTCCTGAGCTGCGGCCCGGGCCGCTGCCTGCTGTCAGCTCTATGGTGAGGCAGCAGTGTGAGGATGGAAGGCCGCTGCAGAGGGAAGGTGCTCATTCCCCTGCAGCCTGGAAAGAGAGAAGAGGTGGCTGGGAGAAGGCACCGTCCGGGTCAGATTCCCCACGGTGCATGCCATCCCTAGACACCACCTCTTGCCTTTCCAGCTCCTCCCAGTAATGCCAGCAATGCACTCATCCACAATGAAGTCAGATCCCTCTGAACACTGTCACACTGAGGACAGAGCCCCTAAGTCGTGAGCCTGCAGCCAAGTCATATCGGAGCCATAGCAAAGCCCCAGCTGCACTCTGGGCCCTGATTCTCTAACCCATGTTCTCAGGTGGCTGCAGGAATGCCATACCTGATGCAAATGACTGGAAGGTTCTAGGCCCTTCCTTCCCCACCTAGTTTTGTTTTTGTTTTTTTACCCAGTGAATTTTAAAAGCTGTGGTAGTTAAGCTTTAAAAACAAAGGCAAAACCATTACCTCCTCTTTCCGGCTGTTGCTTGGTTTGAGAAGCCTGTGCCTAAAATCCTAGGTGAGGCAGTGGAGCTGCATGGCCTCTTGTAAGTGTTGACTGCAGCCTCTGCAGACAGAGATGCTGACTGAGCTGCCAAACCACGATTGCCTCATGAGGGAGATGCTACCTATCAAAGCCTCAGTATCTTCATCTGAAAATGGGACTCGGATATAATACGGATCTCGCTGGAGGACTGCTAGAGTAGAGGATGTAGTGCCTGAAAAGCCCCTCACACTGACCTGAAAACAGTCAAGAGCTTCCGTAAATGCTGACCCTGCACACTGTTTGGAGCGCCTACTGCATGCAAAGCCGTCTATTGAATCAGCTATTCATCTTTGACACTTTTCATCACTTGCCCCTAATATTTGTGACTACATCTTTGTATTTCCAGCTCTACATATAAAGTAGGTCCATGAGTCATTCTCAGTCCATTTAAAAAACCTTAGGAAAGCTTAATGCTCCTATCTTAAGATTTAAAAACAGATGGGAAAATATTCAAATATTAGCCTTTCTTCCCAAATTTGTATGGATTTTCTTGTCTGTTCTGGATGCCTTTGGTTTAGTTTCGCTAAGACAGAGCTCAGTGACCTTGTTCTGTAAGGGAAGCGGTCGTGGCGATCCTTTACCTTGTCGTGGCTCTGCTGCACCTACTCAGCCTTTCTGCTGTCACAAAGGCAACTATCTGCTGTCATGATGCGCCAACAAATGGTCACTGCTGTGTACCAATAAAACATGATTCACAAAAGCAGATGCTGGGGCACTGTGGGGACTTGCTGTGCCATTTCAGTCCCAGGTGCCCTTAGGGGACCACCTATGCCAAAGCTGTGGTAGTGTGAAAGGTGGGAGAGAGAGGGGATGCCCATGACGTCATCCAGTCACCTAGTCACCAGCATGGTTACTGTTGTTAATACGCCAATGTTTCCACCGCCAGGAGATCTCCATGCACACTTCCTTGGACAAGCCCCACTTAGCAGGAAGGGTAGGTGGCCTTTTGTAAGACAGCAACTCTCACTGACCCTTTGGGGACAAGAGGTAGCATTCCTTGGATGTCCTGTCCTAATTCACGTCTTCCCGCCCCTCACCTCCTCGATACTCATATGTGTAAACGAACTGGGTCTTTTCTACGAAATTTGGGGCCCAGAAGTAGGGGAATAAAAGGATTAGTGGCTCCCTGGGAGAAGTGGTTCATCCACTGATAAACTCTGCTTACTGCCGATTGCATGCCACGCGCTGCGCCGGACGCTGGAAGTGGGTGCGGAGGCCGCAGAAGTGAATGAGGGCGGTGTCTGCCAGCCAGGAAATGCAGTCAGACTTTGTCCCCAGCGCCCTCCAACCTCGCTCGCTCTCTGCAGGGCCAGGGGTGGGTGTTCATTCCACAGAGGATCCCACCTATTACAGCACTTCGCAGGCCACGCCGCATCCTTCCTTGAGCTCCGCCTTTCTGCCTGCCCGGCACCCCATTCTCCTCTCTCACTTGTCTCACACCCATTACTTCTTCTTCCTCTTACTAGGCTCCCCTCAGCCCCCAGCTGTACACACTGGCCCCCAGTGCCTATTCCATGGACCTCTGTGCTCTGTCCTGGGAAGGCTCCCGCAGTCTCACAGTTTAAGTGTATTTACGTGTGAGTGACTCCTGACTTGTACACCGCACCTGGAACTGCACTGGACCCCAACTTCGTACCTCCACCTAACTAGCTCTCTGGAACCCAAAGAGCAGAAATCTGTTCCCGGCTTTCTTCCATCCCTTTGCCAAGCTGCACTTTCTGTGGTGGTGCCGCCTCTTATTTTTTCAGCCTTAGCGTTCCTCTGTGTCTTCTGTTTCTCCCACATCCGATGTTCAATCAACCAGGGATTCCTGTCAGCTTTATTTTCGAAAATGCAGAAGGACCCCACCACACGCTGTCAGCCTCACAGTTCACCCGGCCGTTTCTCACCTGGATGGTTCCCGCAGCCTCTACCTGCTCTTCCTGCTCTCTCCTTGCTCCTCCACCTTCTCTCCACTCCACTGCGCTCCTCTGCTGATTCCTTCCCGAGGTTCCCATGCAAAAGAGAAGCTGCAGTCGGGCTGCTGTCCACGGGGCTCCCCACACCTTTCGCAGGCTTGCATCCCTCGGTCTTCAGCTTGCCTCCGCTCAGCCACAGTGTGCCCATCGTGCCTGCTGGCACGGGAATTCGAGGGCTGTGTGACTCCTGTGAGGTGCGCTGCCGACTCCGGGTGTCAGCCATCGTCACCTAGCCCTGACCTGTGGAGCACAACAGCCCTGTCTCCTGCTTTCCTCATATTCAGCAGTTTTTTTTCCTCTAACACTGACCAGCTCCTCCCCTAAGTTTCTCTGGGGTCTGATTCTACCTGAGGCCTAATCCTCTCAACAGGGGCTTTGTCTGTTTAATGTTTAAGCCCCTGAAACTGGGACACTACCTACAGATTCTGGAGGAACCTTTGCAAAGGGAGGGAAGAAAGAAAAGCGGCCCATTGGAGCGCTCAGGACTGCAGACCAGGGCGGCACCAGAGGTCTGAAGACCAGGAAGCCTGGAGGGGCTGCAACCCTCAGCCCTGCCTGAACTGGAGCAGCGCTGCTTTGAAGTGTTTGTGCGCTGAGTGCAACATAAATTTCATTTTGGAGGAGAAAGTCACTTTGCTGTTTTAAAAGATGTTTGAACAGTTCATTCAAAACAGCCACTCTGGGCCATGGCAGCTACCGTGGGGCCCGGCACAGGGGAGCAGTGTGGTTGTATTTGCAGATTATGACAGGAGCCTGGGGAGGTCAGAAGCAAAGGGGTAAAGCCAGAGCAGACAGTCAGCTGTGAGCCAGCGGCCAAGGGGACGGGTGGTGAGAGAGTGAGCCTCCCTGGCAGGGTCTCAGAAACCTCAGCGTGTTTCCATTTCTCTCTCTCCTCTGGCAGATGGGTGCTACAGCATGCTCTGGCCCATCCCTTCCCTTCCTGCATGAATGAAATGAATGTGACTGCATTTAAACACGCAGTACTCTAGTGCTCTTGCTAAATCCCTGCTGCCGAGTGCGTTGATATTGCCAAGTACTCTAGCTGCACGCATGTAGAGGGATTTGTCCTCACATACACGTGCATATGCATAGAGCTTTACGGGGGCTAATTAGCTTTAGTAAGTCCTTTGCAAGCAGACGCAGAGTAAAAACAATGGAGTAAATAACTAGGTGTCAAATAATTAAAAGTACTATTGAAAAAGAATGCCTTTTAAATAGTTTTTTAATTGGGTTTTTAATATGACTGACTTGGAAAGTTTCTCTCAGAAGATGATGTTGATTGACAGTTATTGTATACAGTTATTAATAACCTGTAGTCAGTCTGCTAGGAATATTTTAAGCGTTCTGGAGAAAGCCTGTCTTAAAAGGACTGCCAGGGGTGCAGCAGCAGTCTCCCGTGGGACAGGTGTGCCCTGGGTGGACGGACAGTCAGTAGCACCCGCTCAGAGCTGGTGCTGGCAGTGGACAGAATTACGTGGCCTGAGGACCCAGTGTTGTGCAGCGTCGAATGCCAGTCACCTGCCGTGAAGCCACACCGGCCACTGGTAAAGCGACTGGCCCGATAGGCAGTACACGCCCAGCACTTGGGAGGCGGAGGCTGGAGGGGCTTTGCAAGTTTGAGACCAGCGTGGGCTACAAGTGAGTGCAAGGCCAGCTTGAACTTCATAGTGACGCCCTGTCTCATAAAAGGGGTGGGGGACCAAAAACAACCTAGAGACAGTGTATTCAGCAGAGAATCGTAACTGAAACTTCATGAATAGCACATCTCCAAAAATATGCTAGAGGGTTTAAAAAAAAAAAAAAACCACTTTATTGTTATATTTTCTCACTAGAAAAATTATACTTATTCTTGGTAAGCAAAAAACAACTTACGATTCAGGCAGCCATCAGAGTTGGAAGAGGTTTCAGGAGTCCTCCCAGCAGGGTGAGCAGGGGAACCTCAAGCGCTGGAATCCCAAGCCCACTTTAGCTTCCCTTATTTGCCCACATGTGGTAAATTGGCTGCCTGTGATTGGCTGAAACCCAGCTGCCTGTGATTGGCTCAAGCCCGGCTACCTGTGATTGGCTGAGCCTTGACTGTTTTACTCCTAAACTTCAGTCTGCTTACATAGTAATAACATGTAGTCAATATTAGCTTACAATTCGGTTGCACTTTCTCTTAAGTAGGAACTCGGAGTCTCACAAAGGCTTCTTGCTTATTCAACATGCTCGTTTTTTTTTTTCATTTCTAAAAATAGCATCACACTCCTACTGAATTTCATGCTGTATAATTTAGCAAGGCATCCACCTTTCATGTCACACATTTAGCTGCAAAAGCATTTTGTAAGGCTGTGTAGTAGTCCATCATATGCAAGGCCAGAGTTTATTTCTGTTTCTCATGATGTTAGACAGGTCTGTTGTTTCCAAATCTTTTTTTCAGTGTCTTTCTCATTACAGCCTTGAGAGCCAACTCCAATATTCAGCCCGCTGATGCTGACAGAGTATTGCAGCCTGCTCTGTTCCAATTAGGAGGTGCTAGGGGGAGTCATTAAACCCTTACTACTCTGGGAAACACCTTCCATAAGTCTAAGAATTCCTTGGGATTCTTAATTAGAATGACTAAGACATCTGCGTCGTAAGAATTTAATATTTTTACAACTTTCTGTATACTCTTCAAATTGATCTCCCCAGAATAAGACCTAGTTTTACCAGCAGTTCAGACAGCTGAGCTCTGGGGTATTTGTTCAAAAAGTCTGATGAGGAAGAACAACAAAATACAACTCTATTTGGAATCAAATGAAATGAGACATAGATAGAGATGTTGTACATTAATCAAAAGGGCAAGATGGAGAGATAGCTCAGAGGTCTAAGCTCCTGCTTAGCAAGGGAAAGGACCTGAGTTTGATCCCTAGTACCATGCTCAGCAGCTCTGTGCTGAGTGGGCCCAGTGCTGAGCCAGCCGGCCAGGCGTGGTGGTACACCCCTATAATCCCAGCACTGGGGAGGCTGAGACAGGAAGATCACTATAAGTCTGAGCTGCATAGCAAGACCCTGTATCAAAAGAATAAAAATAAACATAAAAAAAGAAAGGCATCTGGGGTAGCGACTGCACCACTGTGATGGGGAGTGTACAGCAAAAGGGAAGGCTGGACTGAAAACCACAACCGAGCGCAGTGAGGCACCCTGGGACGGGCATCACCACTAGGCCGCTGGACAAGAAGAGGGAGGTGGAAATGGAGCCCCAGAGACAGCTGGAGCTGTGCTGTAGCTGCAAGGACCCACGCTGAGGACTGCGTAACCCAACAGGGAATTCTGTAGGTAGGGGCGGCCTAGCAAACACACACCCGGCCAGTCTCCTGTCTGGTCAGAATCCCGCCATGGCTGCCCTCGGCTCACTGAACCAGGAAGCCACAGGGAGCTGCTGGCCCTGTGCTGTCTCTGTCCAGAGCGTGGAGCAGGCAGGCAGGAGCGATCCTGGGTGGGCAGAAGGAAGATGTGCAGCAGCCTCGGCCTGGGCCTGGACAAGGGCATGGGCAGAATTCCTTGGTTTTGTTTTTGAATCAGAGCCTGAAGGAAGAGGGAAGGATGGTTTGGAGAAGACTTCAGTTCTGACCCAGGTGTCTGCTTGCTGCGGGGCTCTGCCAAACCTGGGGAGGTAGGAGTCGGGGTATCACCCTGACAGCGCCCTGGGCGAGGATCCATGCTTGGCGCCCTTGCCAGCCACTGCCAGCCGTGTGAGGGTCTGCAGCCCAGCAGCCCTGGGCAGAGGGCAGACAAAGGGAAGAAGAATTGGTGGGGGAGAGAAGAGCTAAGTTAACCTCACATAACTTCAATCCTTATGAAAACTCCTATGGCTTTCATTTTAAGAAGTGCTATTTGCAAATTCTCCAGGGGACTAAAAACCGTAAGAGATGGGTTTTTCTGTATAATGTCAATAGAAAAATCTCTTAACCCCTGGAATACATGTAGTTTTTGTTTTGGCTCCCTGTTTTTCAAAAGGGCCATCTGTTTCTATAAGCATAACCAAGGATCTCTAGCCACCTTTCCCTGTTCAGCCTCCATGTCTGCACAAACGGCAGCATTCCTCGGTGATTCATTCCCGAAGACGTGCTCCTAGGCTGCACATGGCTGCTGAATGTGTACTTCAGTATTCCCCGAGTCCCGCTGATCCCCACACAGGCGGCAGCGGCACCGGTGCAGCTTCGTGTCTCCAGTCCCAGAATGTCATACCCTCGGGTTGCCAGCAGCTCTGTACCGGGCTGTATGCAGCAGCTTTTTCCTGTTTATCAAGAGGTATTTGACACCATTGGGAGGTAAATAAGTGGCGCCTCTCTCAGCCTGAGTTTGGACACACTGGGAAATAGAGTGACAGAGGAAGCCAAAATGTCATGCAGTTATGAGAATGAATAACTTCATTTAGTGTGACAGCCGGGAGACTTCATAATTTGACCTAGAATTAGACAGTCACCCACGTGGTCCTGGGGCAGAGGAAGAGCCCACCCCTAGGAGCAGCAGCAGCATTGCCAGTGGCTGAGGAAGCACACAAGGCCCATCTGAGCATGCCCAATTCATTCTTCCTCAGTTTACCAGCAGTGACACTCATCCCACTCCTTGTGACGTAAAGGGACAGAGAGATGCTAGTGGTACTCCTTTTGTGTGGAAATTAATGTTAGAAATAAGGGTAAAATCTTCTTAAGAGTGACATAGGTAACACAGAAACTAGAGGGTAGATTTTACAGGATCCTAACCCACAGAATAAACTAGTAAGTACATGTTGGCTTTCCTGGTTTATTTAACAAATACTTGCTGAGAAAAGATACAAGGCATAGGTCCAGAGCATGGTGTTTGGTTCTTCTTATAGGACAGTGCTGTGAGAAGAGCTAGTTGAGGAGAAAGCGTGATTAGGCTTCAATTTTTCAAAAATTGTCTTGCCCACCCTGTGGAGAACAAACTGTAAGAAGGACAAGTACGAGACAGCAAGATGGAGTTCAAGGTGCTTGCTGCGTCTAGATGTGGAGCAGATGAGATGCTGAAGTCTCAGGCAGAGCCAGAGGAGAAGAACTCAGGGGGGCACACCGTGGCAGGGTCTCCTGAGGGGCTGGATGTGCGGGGCACAGTTGGAGAGGGAGGGCTGAGACTTGAGTGGTTCATGCTTTTACTTGAGCACCTGAATGGAGCGATAAGGCTATGGGCGGGCTATGGAGAGGAAGCATTTGAGAAATTGATTAAAGAATGGTAGAGTCCATGGAATGGGATCCCGAGTTGGCCTCTGTTCTAGAGGGGTCATGGGCTGACCACTCATCCCTGTGTGCCTGTGACAGGCCGGGTTTGCACCTCGTGAACCTACGTAATTATTAAGAATGTTTCCACTCACGCTCAAAAGTAACCTGGTTTGGGGTGACGCAGTACTCAGTCACTCTACTTTCCAGAAAATCTTGAGCTTGTAGAGAATTGTTGGCAAAGTGCCTCAGAATGTGAAAGAGGCTAGATAAATGGAAGGCATCAATCAGCGGTAGCAGCGCCTCCTGTGCTCACTGATTTGCAAGAGTAGTTCAGGCTGCGTCGCTCTGCTGCCTGGTTCATCTTCCACGCCAGGTGGCTCTCACCCTAGAAAGGAGCTCTGTTCTTCATGAGCTCCTCCTCCTGTCTCCACCCCTACCTGGCAGTCATTAGTGATTTTTAAAACACTGCTCCTAATTGGCCTACGGGGACTCTCTATTTAAGGGATCTAGTGGCTCAGCCTTCTGCAGATCAAAGGCTTTGCACAGTATGCTTACTCCCGACAGCTTCTTCATGGCTAAGTTTTCTCTCAGCCTTGGAAGAAAATCCTCCCTTGCCCTGGCTCTCAAAATAATGCGTGAAAATGGGAAGAGCCACTTTTCCCGCCGCCTCTCCTCGTGAGAATTCTAAATATACAGTTGCGTCCACTGAGGCTTTCGCATCTCACGCACATGCCAGAGCTCTGTGCCTGCTCGGCGTGGCGTGCTGGTATTTGGAGGAGGACCTCTGCAGATGCCCAAGTGGTAGTCCCAGCTCTGCCTCCACCCTGCTGACAAAAACGCTTTGCCCTTCTGGGACGTGCGTCTTGTCGCCCACCCGGGAGAAGACGGGTGATGCCTGTGCAATGGCTTCCGCCTTGACACCCGTGGCCATTGGTGGAAGGGCGAGCGCTCTGTGGTCCTTGTACTGGTGGAGCCGGGGATTTGGGGCATGGTTCTTTATTTCTCTGCTCAAGTTTAAGCTGACCTGCTCCCTCACACAGGGATGGATGCAAACCCAGACTGTTTTCTCTGTGCTTTCCTTCTCTGCTTCCCCTTCCTTGACTTATCCTACAGCAGAGAAAAGTCCGTGTGCCCCATCTGTACCATGAAGAGGCTCTGCGCAGGGGCCGGCCAGCGTCGGTGTGCTGGGAGGCCTACGGCCAGGGGCTGGTCCTGCTGTGGCCTCTCAGAGATAGATTTGGAGTCTGCGAGTGGCCTCTGAGGCTCCGGGGCTTGTCACGGCACAGCCGCAGTCTCTGCTCTCCCTGTTCTTCCTGGTTCTCCTCCATGTCCAGATCCCTCCGTCTCTCTAGGACACCGGCCACTTGGGATAGAGACCCTGCCATGTGGGTATGATCTCATCTTCATTTAAGTAATTACATCAGCAACAACCCTATTTGCAGATAAGTTCCCATTCTGGATTACAGGGGTTAAGCTTCAACATAGGAATTTGGGGAAGACGCAGCTCAGCCCATAAGACTGCCCAGCCTCCTGTGGCTGGTGCCAGTGCTGTGGTTATGGCCACATGCCTGGTGGACACTCACGGCCCACGCTGGGACCCCAACGCAGCAAGGCCTGCCTCGCCTGGCTTCCCACCAGGCCTGCATGGCCCTTGGGAGGGAGGGTCTTCTCGGTGCTGTTTCCTCCTGGTGTTCCCTCTGGATTCTTCCACACCTCCAGTCACCAGGTCCCCTTAGTGACCTCCTCTTCCTCCCCCAATCCCACAGTTTTACCATCTCAGATTTGTTCAGAATGACTAAAATAACGCCAGCAAGCAAGGCAAATATCTTTAGGCAAAGATGTCTAGGCACTGGAAACACAAAGCCTAATCGCAGTTTTCCTCAGTATAGGAGAACAAAACTTGCACTTCTTTCACGTTGGTCTGTCAGTGTCGTGTCCATCCCAGAATGGCTAGACAGACTTCCTGCTCTATGGGGCAGAGGGGCTTCTCACGGAATACCTGGCTAAAGTGTATTTAACCAGAATTTGCTTCCTAAGCAGGTGTAAAACACTGTATTGGGTGCTGGATGTCTAAGTGAACAAGCCATGCCTCCAGCTCTTGAAGAATTCATGGTGAATGGGCCAGGCTTTAAACAATGTCCTGAAGCCTGCTGTGCTAGAGGACAGGCCCTTGACTGAAGCCAGGCAGCTGGTCAGGGCAGCATTCTGACTATGATCCCTGTCTTCCAGCTCTTTGTTCATGAAGTCTATGTGGCTTTCAATACGCATGGTACAGAAATGCAGTCCCGAACCCATATCTTTCACTGGCAGACAAGTGTTTGTTGTTGCCCTGGTCTCTGACCACAGCAGAGTTGGTGGTGGCTTGTGGTTAAGTATTGGTCTCATCATCTTTCGTGGGAGGGGCCATAGCATACAGCACAACACTGGATCTCGTAAGGAAACCCATCTCAGCCCAAGCATGACCAGAGACTTGTTACATTAGCAGTCTCCAGGGCAGCTTGAGTTACAGCAGCACAAATGTGGTGATTAACAAGGCAGCTGGGCAAGAGGGGAAGGACTCAAGCCCCAGGCCTGTGCACCGCCCGTGGCACATACTGGCTGTGAGACGCCAGGAGTCTCCGAGCCGCGAGCTGCAGAGCCTTCCTCTCTTGCTCTGCTCAGCGCCCTGCGTGACTTCCTGTGGTCCTGGTGGGCTCACTCATGCACCTGGGCTGACTGTTGGTCTCCATTGCTAGCATCTGGAAGCCAGCCTGGGGTGTTGGGCTTCCAGCTTTAAAATTAGGAAAGTTCCAGGCTGACTCACCCACCCTAGGTCAGGTCTGCTGTGCGCTGATTTTCCTGTGGGGCAAAGGGGCAGAGCGTGAGGGCGGGCTGGGCCACAGGCTTCTTGACGCCCAGCAGAGAGCCTGGCCTTGCATGCCTGGGGCTGGACAGAGTTCCTGGAGGATAGGCAGATGCTACCAAGACCTCCTGAGTCACAAGCTCAGAACTGCCACTTGTAGCTAATCCCACTCCAGTGACTGAGGACCTCGAAAAGGGAAGGACACAGCCTCCTGGAAGAGAAGCGCTGCATCCATTTTCCAGTCAGCCCACCGCAAGCTTGGAGGGCGTGTCTTCCACTGAAGTTGGATGCCACCTTCTGTCCATCCCTGCAACCCCAGGAGCTGTGCACATGTCAGCACGCAGAACCTGGGTCTTCTCGGGCTCTCTTCCGTGTGCCCTGCTTTCTGTCCGCTCCTCTGAGCCCATGTAGTTCCACCCTGCTTTTGCCTAATCCATTGTCCAATGTGGCAAGGCCACTTGGCAGGCCTTTCCCCCAGGCTGAGTTCCTGTCCTGTCCCCAGGCCCCTGGGCCACTTAAGAAGACCCTGTGCCGCCCTGTGTCACAGCACTAATAACCAGGTGCCACTAGTGTGGCTTGAGAGATAGACTTGTTTCTGGTGTGTGGCACATAGTACATGCTCAGAGATTGTTGAGGATCGGCTGGCGGGCCCACCGGAATGGCAGTCTTGAGGTCCTTGTTCTGTCTCCTCCTCTCCAGTCCGGAGCCTGGATCCAGATTGCTGTGGGCACCAGCTGTCAGCATCACCCTGCCCCCGATCTGCCAGGCTTAGGACAGTGAGCTAAGGTTGGCCAGGTCTGTACCCCAGCAGATGCTTTTTTGGTCTCGGCACCACCTCGGGCAGGAGTCTGTGCACAGGATGACGGTGTTATGAGAGCTTCGCCCCACCCCACCCCCAGCCACAGTGGTGTGACTGCGCAGCGCTTCTGCACGTGACCCATGTCTGCGCCCCAGCTATGGTCCTGCAGGTCCTGGGGACACAGCAGGAGCCTCGGTCAGCAAGCAGGCCCACAGAGCTGGGCCCCCTCCCAGTCGCTCCCCTTGGCCAGGTTTCTGAGTCCCAGCCCCTCCTCTCCTTCCCTGCTCCCACTTCACTCACTGCCACCAGCCTGTCCCAGACCCAGCCCTCACCTGCTGGCTTTCTGCAGGCTGAGAATGTGGGGCTTGTAGAATAATGCTCAGGGCAGTTAGTGCTTCTACAAGTTGGCTATGACATCTCTGCTCTGCCTCCAACCCTTCAGGGGGCCCTTCAGCCACAGCATAGTGCCTAGTATGCCTGTCACTCAGAGAGTGTCTTCTTCCTGTCCTCCTGCTATAAGCTCACACAGACTGCTTGGACACATAGCAGCCATCTTGCACCCATGAGGAAACCATTCACGTGGCAGAGCTGGAATACGTAAAGACCCTGGGCCCTGAGGGCACCACCGAATTGCTGGCCTAAGCTACTTTTCCTGACCACTTGTTGCATGAAACCAAGAAGCCTGTGGCGGGTGCCAAGTCCCGGCATCTTCGTGTGTGTTGGTGTCACCATGGCTGGTGCCCATTACTTCTGCGGCCCTGTTTCTGACCCCACTCCCCAGCCTGCTCCCCAACCCTCTGTTGCCATTACACGCCCTGCCCTGGAATTCCTTCTACACCAAGCTTCGCCTCTCGGCACTGATCTAGCTGCTCTCGTTTCTGTTCCGTCTGGAGCTTGCTGACCCCTTACGGCTTGAGTGTCCAGAGGTCTCCCCAGTGCTCCCTGCGGTCACAGGCCGGTGGTGGGGTTTCAGAGGTGGCTGGATCTAGGTTTATGATGCTGCGGTTAGGGTGTCATTGCTAAATTAGCCCACCGATGGGCTCACCTACACCAGGCAGCCTGGAGAGAGTATAAAGGCGCACTTGTCACGTGGCAGTGGCTTGCTGACTCCGGCCTGCTTCGCCTCTGCCCACAAGGAGCTGCACCTCTGCAAACCGCGAGCTAAATAAACTTTTCCTGCCTGAACTTGGAGTGGTGGGTATTTTGTCTCTTTTAAAATAAGTAACTAAGACATGGGCTCCCCTGGTTTGCACCTGGAAAACTTCTATTCATTCTTTAAAATCTTGCTCCAAGATTCCCTCATCTCTGAAGATGTCACTGACATCTTTTCTATTCCTCGTGAATTAGTAAGTTCCTGCCTTATGGTGCTGAGCCGGATAACAGTGTAGATCGTACTTCTACCCCTTGTGTGCCTCAGTGTCCTCATGAGTTAAATAAAAAGATAAGATTTTATGAAGCAGATAACAGTGAATAAGATAATAGATGCCAACCAATTAGAAGAGCCAGAGGTAAACAGTGAGCATTGATTCTTATGCTTCCAGGTCTGTGCTCTCCACTCACGTAGGAAACTCTCCAGGACAGCAGGGCCATGGCTCCCTCTGATGTCCCCCATCCTAGCGCACGGCTGGGCACACAGCGGGCATCAGGAGGTGAAGGCTGCCCCAGCCAAAGAAGCCCTCTTCCAAAACAGAGTGTGTTCTGTGCCCCAGGCATTCCCAGCAGTGGAGCTGATGGGACCCAGAAGAGGAGAGGGCTTGTCTCCCTGCTCCAGAACTTTCTGAGAGAGGACACTGGCAGAGCGTAGCTTGAGCTGTGTCCAGTCACTAGGGACAATAGAAGCCAGAGCCCTCCTCGCGCAGTGCAGCACACGCCGCTGCTGCTGAGGCTGGCCAGGGGCTGCGATGTGCAGCAGAACCTCTCTGATCCCAGACCCTTGGGTCTGGTAGGGACCCTCTGGGCCTTCCCTCTTCTCAGTATAGAGGGGCTGTTCAGGGCCCCTGTGGTTCAGACAAATGCAGGGTGAACCCAGATGCGTCGGACACTTCCTGGCTTTGTGATCTCTGCTCTTTGGGCCTCAGTTTCTGCATCTGCTGAAGGGGTTTAGAGCACAGGACTGTTGAGGATGGAATGGAGGGCACGCGGCAGCCCTGGCCCAGAGTCTGGCGGGCAGTGAGTACTCAACAGACGTCCTCCCGCTCTGCCCATCTGTGCAGCTGGGCTGAGGGAGCCTGCCTTTGCACAGGGGTGGGGAAGCAGGACACTTCTCTGAATAATGCACGCTGCCTTCACCCTGCCGCGCAGCTCCAGCTGTCACCTGGGCTGAGGACCTCATGTGGGCCTGGGCAGACTAGACTGTGAGCGTGGCTCAGCACACTGCACAGTGGGCCCCACGGCTGGTACCAGAGTTCCCACTGCATCACAGGGCACTGCCCAGAAGGCAGCAGCCCTTGCAGGGGATGCCAGCCTGCACCAGGAAGCAGGCACCCTATAAGCCCCGCACCTACCCCAGCCGGCTAACTGATCTTGACCACCACAGGGTACCAAGTACAGGGGAAAGCCACAGTGTGGCTATCGATCTGTGGCCAGGGGGCCTTGCGGACACTTCCCTCTCAAATTAGGCACTTGTGCCCTGCCTCCGAGGAGAGGAGAGGAAGGGCGCTTCACTTTCCGGGGTTGTCTTCTCCCAGATTCACCCACTCCTCTCAGGGATAGTTATATTCTCAATGCTACTACCATAAATTTCAATAAATCTGGTGAAGAAATTTAAGCTTCCACAGATCTAGAGACTGAAAGTCCAAAACTCTAGGTATCAGCAGGGGTGGTTCTTTCTGGGGACTCTGAGGCAGAACTGCTCTGGACTCTTCTCGCTTCTGATGGCTTCAGTGATCCTTGGTGTTTCGTGGCTTGGGGACACAACCCTCCAGCCTCAGCCTCTGCCTTCACAAGGCACTGCCTCTGTTTCTGTGTAAAAGGCCACTCTTGTTAGATGTAGGGTCCGGCTTGATTCCAGCTTAATCTCACCTTAGTCGTTGTTTCAGTTTTCTCTGCAAAGGCCTTCTACTTCCAAATAGGACCACAGTCTGAAGTGGACAGGGGCTTTGAAGGGACATTGTTCAGCTATGGAAGAGGGAAATACGCAAAGGCAGCAGAGAGGCTTGTCTCTGAAGTAAGTTTCTCTCCCAGGCATCATGACCCAGGTGAGTCCTCCTTTATTAGCGAGCACTGGCTTTGCTACTTCAGTTGTGATCCAAGCAGTAGCGGCCAAGGCAGGGCACATAAAACTCTAGCTGGAAGGGCAGGGGCCTTTTGCATCCCAAGCTTCTTCAGTGACTTGGGCTGCTTCTGCCAAGACAGCCACACTTTAGCTGGCAGTAGAGAGCACCTGGTTTGTTTCTATGGGCACCATGGATAAGGAGCACAGGCTGGGGATGTAGCTTGGTGGCTCAGTGCCTGCCTGGCAAGCTTGGGGTCCTGAGTTTGATTCCCTGTACAAAAAAAAAAAAAAAAAAAAAAAAAAAAAAAGCCAGAGACCTCTGTGCTCACAACAGTAGCCAGAACTTAGCCAGCCATCACCCCTCACTGTAGGGGAACCCAGAAAAGCTAATGTTTGGCTGAGACATCATGGGACCTGCTTGGTCTTAGAAGGTTCTGTTTCTAAATGAAATCTGAAAGACTGAGAGGAGAGGGGCAGCTAGCATGACTGAGGAGCAGTAATCGGCAGGTAGGCAAGCTATTACTGTGATTTTCTCACATGACATCAGTGACAGTGTCTCCACACTCTCTTCTGACCCTGTCACCTGTCACCGCACAACCCAGCGCAGACTGTCACGCCTCCGTCCCCCTGCAGTGGCCCCCTCTTCCTGTTTCCTCACCTGGCTTCCAGGGCCTCATGCTCCCAAAGGTGCCCTGTCTCAGTTCCTCACCTGGCCTCAGGTCACCAGGCTGAAGGTCTTCTAAGTCTTCTGGTTTCCAGCCACATCCTGGAACCTGCACCCTGGGCCCTGTACACCCTGCCTGAGCTGTGTGGCTGTGCTCCTGTGTGCTGGAGGTGTTTGGGGAAAGAATGTTCTGGGGTTGCGGGTGAAAGTCATACAGTAATTACCAGGACACCTGCTCTGAGCAGAAAGTACAGCAGGAGGCAGAGGCCCGCACCATCCAGGGAGCTGGTGGCCAATGGAAGCACCCAACAGGAGCCAGGAAGCCTCTGAGTCCTGGTGGGGCTGCCCTGGGGACGGGGAGGAAGCTGCAAAGGGGCTGGGGAGTGGGGCGGAGAACAGGAGGCTGAGCGCACAGTAAGGGAGGAAAAGTGGAGGGAATTGGTGAGCAGGGGAACCAATGGATGGGCTGAGGAATGAGGACATGAAACAGCCCAGGAAAAAGCAAATCAGTGTATGAATAAGCGAGTGAGTGTGCACAAATAAAAACACTGAAGTGGAAGTGTACTTGTGAACAAATGCAAGTATGGAACCATGGGGGAAGGAACATGTGAATGTGTGATGCTGCACACTTGAGTGAAGGAGCCATTCAGAGACCGAAGTGGAGCGAGCTGGTGAGCCAGTGACCCCCTAGCTGAAGTGTTCTTCGCCAGACCCCAGGCCTGGAATCGGGTAGCCTTTTCCGGTCACTCCCCGCTGCTCCCAGGCGCAGGCACAGGTCTGCCTGCGCTAGGAGGGCAGGAGGGCAGGTGAGGTGGGAGAGTCGGCCCCTGGCTCGGCAGAGCACTGCATCTGAGCTGGGGTGAGGCCCCAGGTCACTGACGGGAGACACTAAGGCAGGGAGGAACAGACATCCCAGAGGGAGAGGCATGGAAACAGCACAGCCATGGCAACTTACTCTTTTCATGTTTTACTCTTTGTCTGAAAATTAGGGTGACAGTAGAGAAATACTTTATTCTTGGAGACATTACAAAGAGAGCTCTTCTTTAGATTGGCAAATCTGCACCCAAATGCCTAAGCAGGAATTCCAAGGGATAGCCAGGGTGTGCAGAGAAATCACTGAGGCTCCTGGGAGCTGGGAACAGACCTGAACACACAGAGCAGTGCAGTGCTGGCCTGGCTGGTGGCACAAGTGATGAGGGGAGCTCTCTCCCTTCTCCCTGCCATGCAGGTCAGATCTCAGCCAGCTTCAGCCAGGTTCTCCCCAGGCCATGCTGCGTTGCCCACTGCGGGATGCAACCATGCAAATCCACACAGTCCCAGGAGTGGGGTCAACAGTGCAGCCTGGGTGGGGGGCGGTGTTCCCAGTAGAAAGCAGCGGACCGAGGACTGCAGAGAAAGCCCGAAAGACTGGGTGGTTCAGGAAGTCAGAGGCTGTGGCAAATGGGCGAGACTTCAGGGGGGAATAAAAGCATGGTGGTGGAACAGAGAACATTCCAGACACAGGATGAGCAGGAAAGGGGAGAGATGAAGGACCAGGCATGCTGCAAAGGTCTGCAGCCTTACAGGGTTCGTGGCTGAGCCCCACCAGCTCCCGCCACCGAGTCTCAGTGGGCAGCTCCTGGTCACGTAACCCACGGTACCTGCAGCACATGGAGTACAGAGCTGGGCACCCTGCAGGGAGTCTGCAAGCATTTATTAAATGAAAGTGTAGAAAAGAGAAAGTGAAGAAGGGAGGAAAGAGAAATCTGGAACAGACTGGCAGGGGCAGCCCAAGGTTAGAGACCTGGAGGAGAAGGTGCACCTGTGGGGACCAGAGGTAATTGCCAGACCTGCACATGGACACCTGGAACCTTGGAGGCCCCTCTGTGCAGACAGACCTGTTGGATCTATATTGGAATAAGACAGAGCCAGCCTGTTGTATTAACGTGACCTTATCACAGCTGTCCTCTCAGTCGGGTGGAAGCCCTGATCCACCACGGCCCTCAGTTATAGTCTCTAACCTCTGCTGTTATGGCAAGGTAGCTGAGGCCCAAGGGGAGCTGCAACTTGCCTCACTGGGTAGCAGTGCAGTGTGCTGAGAATTCCCATCAATGGCAAGGAGTCCTGGAGTCCGTCCCTCACACTGCTGCCCAGCAGGAGGCCCCTGGCCTTGATTTCCCTAGATGAAGTCCCTGGTCCATGCAGTCCCTTTGGGCCCTTTCCACCAACCCATGTCATTCATTCAGTAGACATCCACCAAGTGACCCCATAGGTCATGCTTTGTCCTGGGCACACCAGAGAGAAGGTCTGCCCTCCCTTGAGCCCTTTCTCAGGTCCCATTATCTCTACCCTTATATGGTTTCAAAGCAATTGTGTCTGCCACTCCGCCAGACTCACAGCTCTGTGGGGGCACATTCGGTCTTTGTTCTTCCTTAAATTCTTTCTGGAGAAAGGCAGTGAGTTAAGGCATGGATTAATTAATGTATTGACTCTTTCCTCCTTGCACCCACCCCCAGGAGCACTGGTGGGGAGCAGCCACATACCCAAGCACTGCACAAAGGACAGAGCAAGCCATCAGGGAGCACAGGGCCTAAGGAGGACAAGGACAGGGCCTCAAGGGTCACAGGAGCTGACTGGAGAAGGTGAAGGTCTTCAAGGGTAAGAATAAATTAGGGGAAAGGGGCAGTGACAGAGACAAGGAAACAGCATGACCCAGACACTGAGGACTCAAGAGCACTTTGCCCACCTGAGCTACAGCCATTCTGGTGACACTGGAGTCTTTGACCTCCCCTGCAGCACTCCTGCAAGGGGCAGCATTATCCATAGTCCCTGACAGCCAGAGCCGAGGACCACATTGTCCACACCAACACACAGGACACGTGGGACTGCCCCAGGACAGAGCTGGAGCACCGGCTCAGCAGGCCACTGCAGACCATAATGTCACTTCCTCGGGTTGCCAGTCAGGTAGAGCTGTAGCCGCATAGATGGAGACCCGGTTCCCATGTCCCTGTCCTTTCTCCTGGACAGGTGAGTGTGGTGCCTCGGTGCCTTGTCTCTGCTCAGCAAAGCCAAGCATAGTGGGTGGCTTCCATTAGCTCACATCTTGCAGGTAGAGCACTGCTGGCCCTACATCCACCCTGTGATAGGCCACAGGGAGCTTGGGTGGGCTGGCTGAGATGGGGGCAGCCAGAAGGAGCAGGGCTCAGGGGCCCAGTCAGAAGGCAGGTAGAGCCCTAGAAGTGGTCCAGAGTCACACCTGCATGTTCTGTATCCCAGATTTGAGGGAGAAAATATAGGCCAAGATATTCTTAAAGATGAGGAAGGAGCCAGGTGTGGTGGTGCACTCCAGAGGCTGAGGCAGCAGGATCTTTGTGAGTTTGAGGCCAGCCAGGGCTCCACAGTCACTTCAAGGCCAGCCTGCACTACCTACTGACATGCTGTCTCCACTCCCCGCACACACACCAAAAGGAGAGAGAGGAAGGAAAGGAGGGAGGAGAGAAACGGGAAAACATGGAAACTACTACTGGATCTTCTTAGCCAAAAGGCTGAGAACCATTTTTTTTTTTTTAAAGCAAACTATCAAACTTCACTTGGAAACAGGCATCAAGCATTATTAAAGGAGAAACGGGAGGCTCCAGAACCTTCCACAGTCTGTCTTCACAGGTCGCCGCTGCTCTGCGGTTAATCTGAGGAAATGACATTCTTAGGGACCCAGAGTAACCTCTGTTGCTCTGTGGCCTGTGACAGCTGTGTTTTGTCTCCTAATGGCTGGGTCTTTATTTCACACCCATCTCTGGCCCCTTCTTGGGCTCCCTCTGGCTATCCCTCCAGGATTTTCCTCTGGGCTGCTGGCTGGAAAAATGGCTAAGCTGCAGCAGCATGTGACACATGGAAGGACAACTGCGGGACAAGGGACATGAGAACTTGAAGAGGCCCACAAGGAAGGGTAAAACTGGGCCGGCTGCAGGAAACGAGAGATTGGACCTGTTCAGAAGGGTCCTCATTCGAGAAGTATTCGCTGAGCACCTGTGGTGCACCGCGCATGGCTCCAGGGCAATGCGTACGTCCTGTGTCCTAGCTCCCGGAGGACAAGCAGGTCTGCTCCTGAGGGCTCAGTCTGAGCCAGAAGACAGACGGCCTTACTGAGCGCTCGGTCAGCGTGTGGTTACCAGGTCCTGAGGGAACGCATGGCAGAGGACGTTGCCCCGGCGGATGCGCCCAAGGAAGATCTGCCCCGAACAGGGCAGAAGTGCCTCCCAGACAGGGCAGCCTGTGCCCCTTGGACGGAGCGTCCTACAAGAGGGCAGGGGTGGCTGGAGTGGGTGCGGGCCACATGGAAGGAAAGAAGGCTAGCAAGGCGGGCAGATGACAGAGCAGAGTGTGGCGTTCAAGAGCACCCGGAGACCCTAAGGAACCTGGATGGGCGCCGTCATTCCTCAGTAATTAGCCCAGGTGCCGAAGCTCTCAGGCCCACCGTCTGGCTTGTGAAAGCCACCTGGTAAGGCAGGGCAAACTAGAGCCTGACAAGCTAGAACAATGGAGTTCTCCCCAAATGAACCACTTACCTACGATCGCTAGCAGCTGAAAGACTGAGGATGAGGACCCGGGTCTTGCGTCTTAGGGCTGGGTGGAAAGACAGATGAGAGAGGAAGTCTCATAGACCCGCGTGCAGCGGGCAGGAGCCGTGGCGCGGCGTGGCGGAGGGATCCGCACGTGACACGGCTCTGCGCTCCCACGTGAAGGGGCCTGGCACAGCCTGTCGTGTAGCAGGTGCTCTGGGAATACCTGCTCCCGCCCTTCACCCGGAAGGAGAGATGCTTTGGTCTCAACCCCTCCCTTCCCACCTTCATGCCACCTCCAACGTCAGTGCAGCGGGGAGCGAGCCGCTCAGCGTGCCTGCCCACGTCTGGGTCCTCTTTCCTAGCTCCAGATGCCTCTCTGGGAGATCTTTTTCCCTCTGCAATACAAAGAAGCCAGAGAAGACACCTTCCCAGGTTTCCTGCTGCCCCTACTACAATATTCTATAGAGGTGGGTCAGATAAAGTTCTTGGCAAGAAGAGCTACTTTGGAGACATATGCATTCAAGAGTTCCTGATATTCAAGTACAGAACCATTTTTCTCCTTTAATCTTTCCAGCAATCTTAGGGGGAGTTATTCATGGGGATGTTTTCTTTTTCTCAGTCCAGGGCTTTGGTCACACAGCCTCCTCTGCACTAAGCTATACCCCCTGCCCTTTTTTATTTGTTGAGACATGATCTTGTCAGTTTGCTCAGTTACCCAGGCTGGTCTTGAACCCATGGTCCTCCTGTCTCAGCCTCCTAGGAGCTGGGATTGCAGGCATGCACCACCATTCCCAGCTCTCATCGAGGAGCTTCCTTTGGACAGGACTTGGAGGGGCTGTTATTCATGGCACCAGCACCAAGCCACATTCGAGCACAGGGCCTCTCTGACTCGCGGCCTGTTGTCCTTTCGGCCACTTGGCTGCTCCTCTCTTGGCAACACCCTGGGACACTGCCTGCCCAGACAGCCCAGCACACTTGTCCCTGTGGGGAGGCGAGGGATGCCACCCTGAAAATGAGTCCAGAATGTGTAGGAAGAAAGTCTTGCATGCATGTGGTCTTTGGTGCGTTTTGTTCAGTATTCAACCGTCTCTGCGTCACCTTAAGTCTGGTGGCTCTCCTTTGGGAGAGCCTTTGGTCTTCCCTGGGCTTTGAAGAGTGATTTGGGACATCCTCCTGGTCCCTGGAGTCACAAGTGTGGGCCCTCTTGGGCCCTTTTCCCTGTAAGTCCACTTCCCAGGGAGCCAGGTCCTCGAGGAGCATCCTTTCTCTACAGCAAGGCCGCCGACCTTGGTGACTGAGTGCAGCCAGCCCTGAAATTGTGGCATTTGGGGCTAAAGGAATGTGCCTGGCTCCCAGCCTCTTGTTTTCCCATTCTGCTGGAAGGTCGCGTTCATTTGAGCTTTTAAACCA
The DNA here is from genome assembly GCF_000260255.1 of Octodon degus. Classification (NCBI taxonomy): domain Eukaryota; kingdom Metazoa; phylum Chordata; class Mammalia; order Rodentia; family Octodontidae; genus Octodon; species Octodon degus. Next base: position 5,241,175 of record NW_004524625.1, on the reverse strand, counting down.
AAAATAAATCATTGTAATCCGTTTGCTAATTATACCACGTGAAGTTCTAGACGTTGCAAATTGCAGCATGATCCAGCTAGATGAAGTTTTGGGGTGTTTATTTTTAGCAATTCAGAAAGCACGTGCTTGCCTCGATGCTTCATTTGCAAATCTAGAAGGGGACAGGAAAATGCCTCTGCATAGCTCACCTTGTCCTGAGACTGCACTTAGTGCCCCCTCTCCACCCCCCGTCCTCATCTGGAAAAGGGGTGGTTGCCATAGCTCATCTTGACGGACTTACCTATCTGCAAACCTCTCAACTCTGGAAAGTGTCTGAACTGGAGCTGTTGGTGACTACTGCATCCAGGGAAGTGCCGAAAGCCACCGTAGCATTGTGTCTTGGAGCCACGGAACACAGGCCTTGGAGACCTCTGAAGTCTGGGACACATGTGGTCCTCTTTTCTTATCCTCATTTTTCCAGAGAGGGGAGAGAGTGACAGAATTATTTATTATGTACTTGGTACAGGGTCTCACTGTGCAGCTCGGGCTCATAGTGATCCGCCTGTTTCAGTCTCCCCGGTGCTGGGATTACAGGCATGGGCCATCACGCCTGGTCTTGGTGGCTGGCTCTGTGCACGGGGGGTGGGGGGGGCTGGCATGGCACGCAGTACCTGGGATTGAACCTAGGTCTTTGTGCTTGCCTAGGCAGGTGCCTAGTCTTCTGAGCTATCGCCACAGCCTGCATTTTATATTTAAGCACTTGCTCTTTGTATAATACACTGCTTGGTGCTTGCATTTGAATGATTGTTAGACAGTCACCCCAATTCAAAGACAGTGTTGAGGGCTGGAGAGATGGCTGAGTAGAATAAGCACTTCCCTGGCAAGTGCAGGGGCCTGAGTTCAATCCCCGGTTCCCAAAAAAATAAAAAATAAAAGTGTTACCCAGTTATTCCCTGGCATTTGTGTGCCAGGCACTGGGCTTATTTCTGAAAAAACTGAAGGTGAATTGGATACAATTCCTATCCCCAAGGAAACCCGTGGCTGGTAAAGCCTGAAGTGAATTTGTCAGAGCACTTTCCAACTACAGCACTAGCCATGAACAATGAAATACCAAATGCCGTCAGAGCTAGCTCAGGTACTGTGGTTTGGGATAGGACCTGGGTTCAGTTTGTGCCTGCTGTGGGTGGGGGATGGGAATATTTCAAGAATAAAGAGGTGTTTGGGCCAGTCTGAATGTACAAATAGGATTTTAAAATGAGATTATGTAAGAGAAAGGGGACAGACCTGATTCGGTAACCTTGGAAGCTGTCCTGCGGGAGCACAGGACGATTGTCCTTGACTAAGTGACAGTCTCAGGTGCCAGGCAGAGCACAGCCCTTCCCAGGCCTACCTTCTGGCAAGCTTCCTTCAATTTTGGCCATAGTGTGGTGTATTCTTTTCAAAGGTTAAGCATAAAAAAGCCTTAGGACCAATTCCTTCGTGTTAATGTTTCTGTACGTAGATTTCTGGAGTGACAACCTTTCACCATATTCATATCATCCTTGTGTGAGTCGTGTGTGTGGTCAGATGCAGGACTGGGTGGCTTGGACTTCTAGGACAGCTTCCACAGCAAGAAGGCAGAAACATTCTGATGGCTTCACTTTGGAAGGGCTCTGTGGCAGGAGTGACACTGGAGCAGAGCCTTACACTCTAAGCAGAGTTTCGTCCCCACAACACATAAAGGCTTCCATTCAGAGAGGAGGAAGATGGTTCATGGGAAGCACAGGGGCGTGGGATCCTGGCGGGCATGGCAGCCGGGCAAGGAAGGCAGCATGGGGGTGGTGGCTGAGCCACACCACAGTCCTTGAAGTCATGGGTGCAGTTTGAGTCTCAGTTCTGCCACATGGTGGCCGGGCACGTTTTCCAAGCTTCTATTTTCTCATCTGTAAAATAGGACTATTAATAATACACAGCCAGCTGATCATTGTACGGACAGCTAGATCGATGCCTAGCACAGTAGCTGATATGTACCTAGTGTGCACTTAATACATGATAGTTTGGGGTTATTCTATTAAAATAAGTCTCAACTATGAAAACATCAGTTCAAACCACAGAACTTACAGATGAAGCAGAGGAGTCCTTTGGAGGCAGGAGAGAAGGGTCAGGGAAGCCTTGGCCATGTGGGTGCTGAGACAGGAGGGGCTCTACTGGCTGATGAGCCAGAGAGGTGACCACAGACTGAGAACTTGAGGTGACAGCATCATGGTGATCTCAATCCGGGGACTTGTGGAGATGTGGGAGTACAAGAGGTGCTGATTTATGCAACTCAAAAAACTCAGGGACAAAACAGCTTGGGCTGGGATGGGGACACAATCATGAGAAAGGCCATTTGTGGATGAAGACTGGAAATTCAGCGCGGTTTCCCTCTGCTTTGCTAAGCCAGTGCCCCAGTTGGTAGGCAGAATTGCTGTTTTCCCCTTCAAGGCTGACACTCATGTACCTACCACCCAACGCCAACCCCCAGCTCCTGGCAGGAACCACACTGTCTGCACCTACCTCCTCTAGTTGTGGTTTTTACATGGTAGGGCTTCAACAGTCTCGTAATAAAGCAGGCGAAAGTGAAGGAACCTTGAAAGTGGGTCTAGAGGACAATCAGGGCTTCTCTGAGTAGGACAGGGGCTGTGGGGAAGAAGGGGTCGGGAAGAATCCCAGAGTGCTGGAATCAAGAGCGCAGTGAATAACTGTACCACCTGGGCAGTGGCACTCGAGGATGGGTCCTTGTCCCACTGGCCACCACACGTGTCCTTTAGGACAGATTTGTTGAGACCAACTGACAGATAATACTGGAAACTTCCAAATGCTTTATGAATGTGGGGTATTGTTATTAATATTTTATAAGTAACAAATAGTGTGTCATGACCTCGCCTTGTACACGCCCTGCCTGTCACCCTGACCTCTGTCGATGGCTGCAGCTCTGCTTGGCAGCTGGGAACTGATTCGCATTGCTCACACAACCCTGTAAACGAGGAGAGGGAGAGGCAGGGGATTGGAGACGCGCTCCCCCTAAATTCCACACAGCCAGCGAGTGCACAGCCTCCCCAAACACGTGGAGCAGCAGCTGTATACCTCTTAGCCAAAAAGTACGTCCAGTAAATGTCAGGGAATCAGAGTCCCATCGTCTGCACTCTCCTACCCTAGGTAACTAGGCTAGGAATCAAAAACAGGAAGACGAGGGTTTAAAACATATGTATATATACATGCATATATATGTATGTATGTATGTATATATAAAGGTATTTACAAAAATATTAACTCATGAGTCAGAATAGATAATAGGCATTATAAAATGCTAATGAAAGAAAAATATTAAATGTCAAAAGTCATGGAATAAAGCCAAGAGAATACCTAGAGGGAGATTTATGACATCTGTGATGATATTATAAAAAGAGAAGCGCTCACAACTTATGAGGATCCAGCTTAGGATGACAGTGAACATAGGTCAGCCAGCCAAAGCCATGCAGCTCGGGTAGCAGAGCGGGGCTGCTGCACAGATGCAGCCGGCTCCAGAGCCTTGCTCGGGGCCCTACACCATGTGTCGCCACCTGCCAGTGTCCATAATGTGCCCAGGACCTGGAAATTCTGTTCTTCCAAATATCACGGAGATGAGCCTCTGAGGTAACTCCTGACATCCAGGTCAAGGAGAGATCCTGCGTCCATTCATCCATCCTTTCACCTGCCTTTCACTGACTGCAGAGTGCCTTGGCTGTGTGCCAGGCATGTGCTGCTCGCCGCCCTCCCTGCCTCTTGCCTTCGATGTTCAAGGACCAGCCTTCAGCCAGGGCCAGGCGCACACTGCCCTGTACTGCCACCTCCCCGCCTGGCCTGGCCCGGCCCAGCCCGGCCAGCCTGGGCCCGAGCTGGCCGTGCTTCTTTGCCGCTTGTCAGAACAGCACCCTCATCAAAAATGACTGATTTCTCTCTTGTCTTTTCCAACAGGTAGACTGAAATTACCATGTGTCCAAATTAAAATTGCATACTTCAAGGATTATCTGAAGGACTATTCTTAGATCCTTTTAAGAAGATTTAAAGAAAAGTGAGTCAATTTTTTTTTTTTTACACTTCAGAGCGTATTCATGATTTAAGTTAATGTTATGGGTGCTTTTTTCTCTACTTCTTAAATATGCACTAATAGGTAGACTTTATCTCCATTTATTTTATAATAAAGAATTTTTTCCCAAAGAACAATGAACAAGGAGTACAGGATTACTGCACTAATGATTTTCATATATTTCAAAGGCTTGTGGAATCTCCAAGATAAAAGGGTCTTACAGGCAGGGGCCATTCCCTGCTGGACACGGCCGAGCTAGAGCAGCATCCTCCAGATCCCTGGCTGGGCTTGGAAGCCTCCAGAGACTGGTGGGAAAGCTTAAGACCTTTAGTGCTTTCCCACTGTCTGGTTTGAAAGCCTTTCCTTCTTGCATCTTGCCCACCCTCTTCTCTACTGAACAATCTAAAGATGGCCATCCTTCCCGGAGTTCTTATTTTTTTGTTCATCTCGTAACTTCTCATCTGTTGGTTTCAAGAGCAGCTCCTGCCCTGCTCAACTTCTTTCCAGCCTCGCTAATGTCTTATTAAAATAAGTGCCAGCCGGGATCCCAGCCAGAGCACGGCCGGTGTGTTTTGCCCTGGTAGGATAAGTCCACAGGGCAAGACTTCCAGTTCTCCAGTCCCAGCTCTGTTCCTGGTCTGCATCCAGAAAAGTCACTGTGTTATTCTGAGCTCAGAGAAGGCCAGGAAGGCAGGAGGCAATAGTCATAAAACGCCCTTCACCTCCCCAAGGCCAGTTTGTTAGCTTAGAGTGAAGAGTTGCTGCTTATCACTATCTGGGAAACTGGAATGAGCCTGGCCTTGGTGGTGGGGTCCGTGGGACCCAGGTCCAATTCTAGTCCTATCACTTGCTTATTGTGTGGCTATACCTGTCATTTCTCGTCTCAGTCCGTCTGTTTTTTCACTTGGGAAATAAGGATGATAGATCATTGTGCCGAGGATTTGTGGGGGCTATACCTAGAGCGCCTGGTGCCTGGTACTAGGGAGTGCTCTACAGATGGCAGTCCCTGGTGAGGTTACAAATGTAGCAATGAAAGGACTTGAGTGTAGCTAGAACTGAGGGCAGGAAGTGGTAGAAACTCCAGTAAGGAGACAAGATGGGAGCTGCTGCTTCTGGATGTGAGGGAGATGTTCACATCTCATAAACTGTCGTACAAACACCTAACCCCAGAAAGTACATGAAATTAAAGTGTTGTTTCTCAGAATGTGACAAGGAGGGACTGGTTGCTATGGAAACATACAGTTACAAGGGAAACTGTGCACACGTGTCTATGTAGCTGCACAAATTCTCCCACCCCCTGGTAGCTGCCACAGCTCCGGGCCTGGGCATCAAGGGCTTCATTTCCTGGGACGAGGCCCCAGACCCGCAGCTTGGGGGCCTTGTGTGTTGTCAAAGTTTGTCTGTACTCAGAAGGCTGAATGAGCATCGGATGAAAGATTACACGTGGATGAGGTTTGTAAACTGCGAAATACTCCACTCCTCGACATGGCTTTGTGCTGTGGATAGCTTAATACTTTGGAAATAAAGCCAAATGTAGAACTCGGGCAAGCTGAGCGTGTGCTGAGCCAGTGCAGTACAGCTCTCGGGTTTCTGAATGAAGCAGCAGTGTGCGTATGTGTGTGCCCGTGTCTGTGTGAGCACATGTATGTCCACGTGCAGCAAAACCCGTGGCCGTTTGGATGAGGCCACTGCACATGACGCCTGGCTGCCTCCGAGGAGTGCAGCACAGGAATGAAGGCGAGTTGTGGAATCAGCCAGCCCGGCCCCGTGACAAGCTCTGGCCTCAGAATAGCTGTGTGACCTTGGCCTGTTGGACAAGCGTGGCGCAGTGCTTGTCTTCTTGACTCTTCAGGTCAGTGGAGAAGGCTGCTCTGAGGAGCTGGGAGGATATGGCCTGGAGTCTTCCCACACCACTAAGAAAGCACCGGGTCTGAGCGCCCAGCACATTGCCCAAGCTCCATGGCTTCCTCGGCATTTAGGCTATGTTGTCTTAACTTGCTGAATAAAAGCAACCCTGGAGGAATCTCAGCTGCCCCAGGCCCTTCCCGGATGGATGGAGCCCTGTGGACGAACACTCCATAGTCTGCTAAGGGGCTCATTCCAGCAGTGTCCTAGCCCCGGGCCAGCCTTCCAGTGCCCTCCCCTAATCAGGGTGGATGGATGGGCAAATCGTAAACTCGGGAGAACTGAAAACCGCTGTCATCGATGGTAGGGAACACACTTTCTGATTAAATATAGCTGGTCATCTGGCTGTCTGTGCAACCATCTTTGGCCAGGGGTACAGAGGTGCTGCCCCTGCCTGACCTTGCTGTGATTCTCTTTCAGGAGAATACAGATGGAGGCAAAACTGCACAATTGTGTCTTTCAGTGTTTTCCAAAGTGTAGGATATAGTCCATTACCCGGTCATGAAATTAATTTGGTGGTTTCAGATCATTTATTAACATGAAACAGCAGAACCCAGTAACCCATGGAGTGGATGAAGATCATGTATATTGGATAGGAAGAAGAAATTCCTAGAGTCAGCAAGGAAATGACAGGCAACTTCTGTATTAGTTACTCTTCTCTCGTTACTGGGACAAATACCTGACACTCAAAATGAGGGAAGGAAAGGTTTAGCTCACGGTTACTGGAGGTTTCAAGATACTGGAGGAGAGGCGGCGGCACTGCCATGTCCAGGATGACCCCCCCACATGTTTCAGAAAGCTCACGCTAGCCAGTTCAGTGGTTCTTGCTTCTCTGGCCCCGCCCTTCAAGCCACTTGTTGCTCCTCCCTGTGTCTGCTCCGTAACTTACACGAGGCTCTGGGGGGACAACTAGGCACAAACCATAATAACTTAATAGAGAAATGAGCAAAAGACTCCAACAGATATTTCATAAAAGAGGATGTCCAGGTACTCGGTAAGCATACAAAAGCATTACTACTCTTCAGAGACACCCTAATTAGAAGCACAGTGAAGCGTCACATGCGGCCATTAGAATGGCCACAATGATGAGGAGACTGTACCTAGTGTTGGCAAAGATGTGAAGCCACCAGAACTCACATACTCTGCTTGGGCAATGGAATTTGTTGCGATGACTTAGGAGGACCGTGTGACAGGATCAGCTCTAGCTAATGTACACGCCCCGAAGCTTCCACTCCCTCGTGTGCACCAGGGAGACTTGCACACAGTGTGCATGAGACTGCAGGGCCACCAGCAAAGACACCCGTGAGCGCAGCACCACATGTTCACAGTGGACTAGTGACGGCCTCACCAACGTAAAATTCAAAGAAAATCCAGGCACAGTGAAGCCTTATGGCTTCTTTGCATAAAGCACAGAAGTCCACAGGACAGATCTACACTGTGAAAAAGTCGAGGCAGGTTACCCTCAGAGAAGGGCTTGGTGCGTTGGGAGGAGCTCTAAGTTCCTTCAGTGTTCTGAGTGTGGCTCTGTCTCTGGACCTGGGGACTGGTTATATGGGTATTCACAGCTGTGAAGACATGTCAAGCTGTTAAGTAGTCGGACCCACAACTGTACCCTCACCATAGTTCAACAAAAATGCATAAATTAACAGAACAGAGAATAAAATTCAGCAGTGGGTGGAGGTCGCCAGCGGCAGATGGAAGGCAGTTGCATGTCTGTGCTAGCGTGTGCTGTGTTATGCCGTCGTGCACACCCCCGAGTGTGAGTCACAGAGAGTACAGGAGTGCTTCTGATGGATCCTGTGCCTCCCCCTCCAGTGAGGCGTCTGAGACCCAGAGGTGAGGGGCTTCAGAGCAGATCAGAAAGGTGCACAGAGGTAGGAAAAAGCTAGCGGCCTCCTGCTCCCTTGGAGCCTTGGAATGTCACTGTCGGTGTGGATGGCTGGATGGGGACGCCTAGGCTGGCCCCTTGGGCCCCAGGACGCAGCCCTGCATGGGGAACAGTTGTTTCTCCCCCCATCTAGGGCACAGGCCCGGCTACCTCTGGCGGCCTGACTCCCACTCCCAGACTCCCTCCCTCTTCCTTTGTGCCTGTCCTGTGGAAATCCGCTTCCCTCCAAGTTCCAGAAAGCTCCGCCATGTTCGGTTGTTTTTCTACTTATGGAAAATGACTGAGGGGCCAAAGCTGTGTGATGGTGAGGGAGGTAGGAAAGCTGAGGAGGACACCCAGATCCGACAGAGCCGTGTGTCCTCGCTGGCTTTGCGCTGTCACTTCATTACAGAGCTGTGAGTCCGCCCAACAGTACACTTCTGTGGGGTCAGGAGGCTGCCAGGTTCTGAGAACACAAAATATTGCCAAGGCAAGACAGAGCCCTGTTGGTCAGGCTGAGCTTTCCCAGTGAGGGAAATGTGTAGCTTTTAAAGGACCCAAACTCAGCTGGGCCTCAACAGGGCCTGAAGCTGCCTTGAGTAGGACAGCACATGCCATGAATGGCTTGCCTCGAATGGCTTGCCTCAAATGGCTTGCCTCGAATGGCTTGCCACCAATGGCTTGCCAAGCCTTTGGACTCCGACCCATAGAACAGGATACATGGGATCTGTTGATTTAGAACATGTTCCAAACCCAGTAACACAGAAGGGAGCTTTGAGGTAGAGCAGCCCAGGCCTCCAGGAGAGAAGTTCTAGCCCAGCCTGGGCTCAGCAAGCTGGGAGGCCTCAGACAAGGTGTCAGAGAAGCCAGAAGGCTTGAGGTAAGCCTCAACAAAGGGGGAACCACACAGCCAGGCTGCTGAGGATGCGGTAAGCTCCGGAAACTGCGCCGAGGGAGTGCATGGTGGAGGCAAAGGCTGAGGAAAGGACTCCTACTTGAGGGCCTCTGGGTTCTAACAAGGTGTATCGAGGCAGAAGAGACCCTCGCCTGAGACTTGTGGAGGCAGGAAATGCTTGTCACCTAAGAGATGGAGTTAAGGGACGCAGGTGGACACTACTGTGAATGTTGGTGCAGCCCTAGAATTTTGTTTTATGGCTCTCATGCCATCTTTGAGGAAAACTTCAGAGGCCTGTTCTAATCTAGGTCTGGTAAAAGCAGGAGCTGGAAAGATGAAGAAAAATAACAACCCCAACTTCACCGCCCAACCCATGGACCAACAGTCAAAACCCAACACAAATTTGACATAACAATTATTTTTCTAGGACAAAAGGTTCCCAGCTGTGCTCTATACTACATCAACCCTACAAAACATGCGCCCCCTTTGGCCTGCGAGAGGGCAACACTGGGCGGCAGCAGCAGCAGCAGCAGCAGCGTGGTGGAGGGCAGACGTGCTGCAGCCTCGCTGCCGCACCGCACACTCGCTCTGCTGCTTCCTAGCCGGCTCCTGGCTCAGTGGTCTTGCTCTTTCTGTGCCCAGCGCACGACCGCCCAGTGTGCCACGTGCCTCTGTGACTTGGTCCTTAGGATATGGCCAGGCCTTTGACAGTGAAGCATGAAGCTGCGTCAGTCCTTCTTACTGGCTGCTCTTCAGGCCGGTATCTGTGGGACCTTCCTGGGGTTGCCTGCAGGCCAAGTCTCCAGCTCCTGTGCAGGGCGATCTGCAGATTCAATCCCCCTGAAGGTCAGGAGGGCCAGGATGGTGCGCCTTCATCCGCGGTGCTCAGCGCTGTGTGAGCGGTAGGCCCAGGTTCCACTCTCAGGGATCAGTGCTCGGCCACACTGGCTGTACGCACACTTCTGAGCAACTCCAGCACATCTATTATTCATTGACTACAAGCAGTTGCTGTGCTTTCTAAAAACGCTTCCGCCTGCAGATGTTTCTGAAGGCTGCGTGAAGCTCTCTTGACCTTCATGCCTTGCAGGCAGTGCAGCGGGAATCAACCCCTCCTGCCCTGAGCAGTGGCTGTGGGGTGCGGATTGGAGCCGGTGAAAACCTGTCCCTTACACCCCCAGCTCTCAGCCCCACACCTGGTTTCCGTGCAGAAACATGGATGTCTTTCTTGGTAGCACCCTTTGATGTCTTGGCAACATAGCCTCTCAGTCACCAGGGCCACCCCCAAAAGTCTTGAGTCCCAGCCCGTCTCTCTGCCATCACTGACTATCCCAGGCAGTATCTCCTCTGGCCTCATTTTCCAAGTCTCTGCTTCCTGAGCACTAACTGAAGTCAGATTCCATCTTTATGTTCCCGTCAGCCACAACACCCTTTTAATCTCTATATGATCTGCTCTCCTGGACTGCGGGCCCATGAGGGTAGGCACCAAGTTCTCCTAATGACATGGGTCTGTGACAGCCTTCTACCTGTGACAGAGAAGAGTACTCTCTGCCTCTGCTTCTTCTGCCTTCTTGCTTTTTCTATTCTCTTGTTGCTTTCTTTTCTTTGTTACAATAGAAACAGGGCTAAGTGGCATGGTGGCAAATCCTAGCACTTCAAGGGGGCTGAGGCAGGAGCATCGCAAGTTGTAGCCCAGCCTGAAAAGCTCAGAGACTTAGGAAGACCCTGTCACAAAATAAAAATGTAAAGCAAAGGTTTGGGAATATAGCTCAGTGTGAAGGTTCTGATTTCAATCCAGTGGGTGGGGGAGGAAGGAAGGGCAGGGCAGGGTGGGGCAGGAAGGGAAGGGAAAGAGCGAGAGAGGGAGCGAGCGAGCAGGCTAATGATCCAATTGTGTTCACTAGAAGAAGCTCAAAGCCCACTGTGGGAAAGCCTAGGCGGGTCCTGGAGCCCCTCAGCAGCTCTCAGCGGCCATCTTTTATCTCTTGTAGACACTGGAATTTTGCTTGAGATTTTCCTTATGGAAAATAAAAGATGGTTTTTCTGTGATGACAGGCTTGGACAACACTGATCTGTGCTTCTCTCATTTTTGGGAAGCAAGGGCCTGTGCCAAGTGTTCCACATGTGTTCTCTCATGAACAAGGAATGTATTATTCTGTTTTTATGAACTCAGAAACTGGCCCCAGAACAGGTAGGAAGCATCTCTGCTCACACTGCCAGAATCCAAGAGACTCAGAGTTCCTCTGCAGGGCGTCTAGACTCTGAAGTCCTTCTGGGGCCACCTGCCGCTTCCTGCAACCTGTCCCCAGGACGCAGGGCCTCCCAGAGTCAGCCCTTCCATCTGGGCAGCCATGAGGGCCAAGCGCAGAGCCCTGGGCTTGGATTGGGCTCCGCTGGCTCAGAGGACCAGGGCTTCCTCCCTAGGATCCTGGCTGTGCCTCTGTGAGGTGCCAGTTAGAGAGACAGAAGTTTGTGTGTGCCAGGACAGCGGGCTGCTCACGCCTGGTCCTCGGTGCCCAGAACGCAGCTCTGTGAGCTGGAACCCTGCAGCCGGCACCTTCCACAAACCTGGGTCCTTGTTCCCAAGGGTCACATGTTTCTCCCCAGGGAGTCCTAGACCAAGTGCGTCCTGTCCTGGGCAGGACAGGAGCACTGTGCTCCAGATTCCACAGGAAGGTGGCATTGTTGTTCCCCTGTGCTTTGTGGTCTCTCATCTCCTTCTCTTGTCCCTAAGCCATGGTTCTTCTCACTCTCACTTTGGGGTGAAGTCTGGTTTATTGAGTAACAGTGGAAGTAGAACAGAGGATAAGAGAGATGATTCTTGCCCAGTTCCCTCACGAATTCACAGACTAAGCCTGAGCTCATCACAGTTTTCCTGTCTTGAAGATGAGGGGCCTTGGACGACACCGTAGTGCCCACCAGCAGGAGGGTAGTTACGGCTCCGAGTCAGGAGCTGTGCTTCCCAAGTGTACATCCCAGCTCTGCCTTCCCCCGGGTGTGACCGTGGCCAGTGTAGGTACGCGCTCTCTACCTCAGTTTTCTCATGTGCAGAACTGGGTAGTTGTAAAGGGCACCTCACAGTCTGTTGTGGAGATTAGCCAGGAATCTCAGCACACAGCAAAGTATTTAGTTGAGGCTGTGTTGGCAGTTGTGGTTGTTGTCATCCCCAATCTTAAAACTTATACTTTGAGGGTCAGCCAGATAGCTCAGTGGACTAAAGCTCTTGCTTAGGCAGGGTGCAGCAACTAGGGTTCAATCCCTGGGGTGCCGTGCTGGCCCCGCCCCCAGGGCGTGCCTAGATGGCAATTGAGACTGGCTGTGGTGGCATGTGCCTATAATCCCAGCACTTGGGAAGCTGTAAATAGGAGGATCACTATGAGTCTGATCTATGTAGTGAGACCCTATAGACCCTGCACTAAATCCATTAAAAAACCACAAAGCTGTATGCTGTGTTCTGGACTTTCTCTTGCCTAGAACATGTCTAAAGTCTCCCGGTGGTTTGCTTTTATTGGTTTTGTTGTAGTTTTATTTTGTTTTTTTAAGGGAAGGGCAGCCCTTTCATTCATTGGGCAAGTATGTAGTGAGAGGACGTTCCTGAGCCTTCAGTGGCACCATCCTTAGGACGCACGCACGCACTGCGGCAGTGCCTGCCTGCCAGGAAGGCTGTAGGAAGGGATCAGAAGTGGGGTGCACAGATACATGTTTTTAAAAAATGTATTACTATTAAAAACGCACTGTTTCTCCTCTACACACCGCCCTCACACTTTGAGCAGACTTGTCCCGTTGCTCTTGCCACTTTCTGCAGACCTTCTGGAAGTCCCGTTTCATGAGTATCATTAGCTGTGCTGCCTCAAGGTCCTGAATCAGTTCCAGACATTTACCTTGCATGGCCACTTTGGCGGTGGGGAAGAGCGCGGAGTGGCACGGTGCCAGGTGCAGCCAGTGAGAGGGCTGGGGACACGTGGCGATGCCTTCGGACTTCCAGAACCAAGTCGGAAATTGGCAAGACTGGCGAGACAAGCACATTCAAATGGAGAGGTGGTATTTTAAGGGGAGTTAGTAGCAATGAGTTTTTACTATCATCATTTGTTTATCTTAAACACTCACCATCTATTTTGATCACACTTTGTACGCTGTACAGGACTTTGACTCACATACAATGCTTGATAAGACAACGGGAAGGTTCCCAGATCCGTCAGGAAAGACGTGCCCCCCAGTTCGAGACCCCTGAGTTGGCATATCATTGCTCCTCCCTGCAGCTCATGCCATGGAAGGTGCTGCTGAGTTCATGTCCAAATAAAGAAGAGCAGAGATGCGGGGGATGGAGGGCTAGATGGCTGGATGGGGGAGCAGATGGCTGGATGGGGGAGCGGATGGCTGGATGGAGGGCTAGATGGCTGGATGGGGGAGCGGATGGCTGGATGGAGGGCTAGATGGCTGGATGGGGGAGCGGATGGCTGAGTCTGCTTTGTAAGCGCATCTGGGTTTAGCTTAAGCACATCAAGTGTGCACACTTTGTGTGTGCCAGTTTGTGTGTTGGTGTGCATGTGTGTCTGTGAGCATTTGCAGAGAAGGCCCAGCTAGTTCTGTGGCAAACAGAGTTGACCATAGTTACATGGTTTGCATATTCCCCCATCTGGTATTTATAAGGTCGCCTTTCACTGGCGTCCTTTCAGCTGTCCACCGCTGATGATGGATAAGCGCTCCCTCTGCCGCTCCCGTGCCTTCCTCCTCTGTCAATGGAGGCTTTGTGCTGGGCAGCTTGTCTCTGGATGCTTCTTTCCCAAGGCTCGGAGCTTCGTCTGGCTTTTATCAAGGGTATTGATGGGGGAGGAGGCCTCAGGCAGCTGGATTCAGGGCGCAGAGCCTGTGGCGCGATGCCAGCTGAGCCTGTCAGGCTGCGCGGATCATTCGACGTCTGCCCCGGGAAGCAGGCCCCTGGTTACCTGAGCTGCTTCACCGCTCTCCGCAGCCAGTGTCTCAAGAGTCATCAAGCTCTTGTTTCCCAGAGGCTTCTGCTCTGGGCCCGGGGGAAGACGCAAATCGGGGAAGCGTAGGAGGGAAGCGGCAAAGGGAAAGTGCAGCCAGGCTCAAGGTGTGAAGAATCGCACCCCACAGGGCAGAGGGCTGCTGCGGCCCCTGCCTCTTCAGCTCACTAATGAGATTAAAACGCCAGCAGCTGCCTCTGGCACACTTGCTTAGGGACATCCTGGCTTGAGCTGCTCCATGAGAGCTAGTCGGGAAGCTCAGAGAGGTCTAGGCAGGCGCCTGGCTGGGGCCTGTTGATTAGAATTCTGAATGTGTCGCCCTTTGAAAGCCAGCGCTTGCTGGAGAGCAGACACAGGGCTGAGACCTCCTTGGTAACCCTGACATACCCGCTGCTTCCAGAGGCTAACACGCCAGGAAGCTGATGTGGTATGGACCGGTTGTGACAGGGACTGTGATGCCAACAGAGATCGTGATGACCATGATTGTCCCAATGGTCAACGGCAATTTTCATGTGTGGATGCCCACAGAAACTCTGGGGGAGGGGGGCATTGCTTCCTGTGTTGCTTTCTATGCCTGTTGTTTCTACTTATTTTAAAAGCATAGATTCCTAGACCACATTGCCTCATGATTCTGTTTCTCTCCACCTGGAAGCCCGGGAGTTTCTGGGCCTGAGACCATGTTCAGTGATTTTTTGTGCCCCAGCCAGGCCTTTGGGAATTTGACTTTGGGAATTGCTGCTAGTTGAGGTATTCGATCCCCAGTGTATCTGACTGCCGCTTCCTAAGCTTGGGGCCCCTGCCTACCCTTATTCTCTGACGCTCAGTTGTATCATCTCTAAAAGGGCAGTAGGTGAAATGGTATAACCGCTATGGAAAACAGTAAGACAAGTCCTCTGAATGGAAAACAGAATTACCGTATGACCCAGCAACTCTACTTCCGAATCTGTGCTCAAAAGAAATAAAGCAGGGTCTTAAAGACACATCTGCTCATCCTTGTTCAAAGGAGCACGATCTGCAGCGGCCAGCAGTGGAAGCGGCTCAAGCGGCCCTTGATGGATGAATTAATAAGCAAGGGTGCTGTGTCTGTCCCAGGGAATACTATTCAACTGGCACAGACTCTACCATGGAGGAGAGGTGAGGACACTGTGGCAGGGAAATGAGCCCGTCCCAGAAAGATAAGTGTTGTGTCCTTCCACTTGCGTAGCGTGGCTGGAGTGGTCCAGTCCATGGAGCAGAAGGGAACTGTAGTCACCGCTGCTGGAGGGAGAGCCATGGGGTTTATTGTCTAAAGGGTTCTGAGTTTCAGCTCTAGCGCTAGCATATGCTGAAAGGGATTATTGGTGGTAGCCATGCAGCAACATAAATGTAATAATACCATTGAGCTGCGTGCTTGAAATGGCCAGGAATGGTAAGTTACATGGTATGTGTATCGTACCTTCAGTTCTCTAAAAAGGAGATCAGGTAACATCTTCCCTCCAGAGCCATTTAGAGAAAAGTACAAAAGAGCGCGTGTACAGAGCCTAGCACAGTGCCTGACACACAGCGCCTGTGCCAAAGTGTGTTTTTCTCTTTCCTTGATGCTTCCGTGAACATCTGCTTAGCCAGGCGCTTCCTATCCTGTGCACCTCTGCATAGCTTTGTCTGAAAGGAAAGGGCAAAGGGCGCTAAGGATGGTTGGTGCCGACTCTGAGTCAGCCTTGAACCCTCGCTGACCCTGGGAGGCACTAAGCTCTCCTTTGATGGATGAGGAAGCTGAGTGCTGACCAGGCTAAAGGGCTTGCTTATGGCCACAAGTCCAGCTAGGTTTGCCCTGCTCTGCTGTCCCACCTGGCTATAACCTGTAGGGGGCTGAGAAAAGCTGCTCCCACTCTTCCGGAGAATGTGCCAAGAACGACGCTGGCCAGAGGATGCTAACGTTGTTAGAAGCAGGGAGAAGTTTGGTTGAGACTTTGCCCCAGATTCGTTAGGTGACGTGGAGGCTTCACTAAGCCAAAGCTTTCTTGGGGGCGCAGAGCACAGCCCCCCACACACACACAACCTTTTCAGCCAGGCTGCTATTCAGCAGGCCCGGTGATGCTCAGGACATCTAAATCTCAGCCTCTCCTAGAGTCTGCAGTTGTCTGACACCAGACAGGCTCCAAGTCGGCCTGGAAAGTAGCAACCTGCCCCCTTCAGCCAACCAGGGAAGGTTGACGCCCCTCGGGCACAGAGGAATATTCACTTCTCTCGTGGCACGTCTGGTGTGTGCCTGGCTCTGAGATCCGAGCTGATAAAGGGGAACCCTGTGGGCACACTGTGGCCCGCACCCAAGACTGTGGCTATAGCCAAAGTCAACATTAGGGTTAGGGTCTTATTACAGTGCGTGAATTAAATGGGACAACAAACTGAAGAGCTGTGTTAGCGTCACCATCACACGGCAGATTGAATAGCTGACTTGGAAGGCTGAGTAACAATGACAGCAACTACAATGACAATGACGATGATTGTGGTGGTGGCAATGAACAGGCAGTTTGAACAGCTGAACTGAACAGCAAATAGGATTTCACCAAGGTTTTTTAAAAATAAAAGCTTCGTTTACCGCATCCAGGATCTGTGCTAAGCACGCTATACACGTTGCTTCCATTCTTCATTAAGAAGTCCTGGAAGGTCGATGTTGTCATCTCTGCTTGGTAGATGAGGAAGCCAGAGGCTAGGTCACGCGTGTGTCTAAGGCGACGTGCCTGCCATTGATCCAGAACTGGCCCCTGCGTCACATATTTCTGACTCTAGCAGATTTCCTGTGTCGTGAGGAAGTCACAGTTGGTTCTGCATTTCCTGAAACAGTCAGCCACTAGCTGTACAGGTGGGGCCCTTTAAGAGGTAGCGCTCACCTTGTGCGTTGACACAGAGCCCTGATTATAGAGATTCACGGGGGGGGGGGGGCGCGTTTTCGAGAATAATCCTTCCCATCTGTGTGGCTCCAGTCTGCTTCACAGCACTGTCATGGGTGTTGTGTTAAACATCAGCTCAACTCAGACGAAACCTTGTCATTCTTTCTCTCTAAGGCAGCACCATCTCTTCGACTCTGTCAGTGGCTCAGTGAGCAGGCAGCAGTGGCCCTGGCCTCTTGAATTCCCAGCCCCGCCGCTTACTAGCAGGGTGAGCTCCAGTACACTACTCAGTCAGCACTTCTGAGTCTCAGTTTGTTCATCTGTGAAGTGGGCAGACCTTTTGGGGCTTAGGCACTGTGAATGCCAGGCCCTCCTCCCACTGCGTCGCAGAAGACAGTGAGTGAGGAGTGGCATCTGTGACTAACTCGCTGTGCCCACTCACTTCCTAGAGCAGTGGGGTTGAATCCATGACATGGGTGCTACGGCTGGTTGTTTATCATTGAAAGCTGTAAAAGATTTGCTCACACTGCGCTAGAGGAAGCTCTGCCCACATTAATGTGGGCAGTTTGGTATTGATTCAGACACTGAAATTCTGCTTTATGCTTCAGTCTCATGTGAAGTTTTCAAGTGTCCTGAGACCCCGTCAGCATTGGAGTGCTGATGAATTTGAGGTTCTGGAAAATCCAAGCTATTGTCTTAAACCAAGAGTGGAGAAAATTTTCCCACATCTGGCCCTCCTGTCTGCCCAGCTAGACCCTCCTCAGAGGAGAAAAACCTAGACTCTCAGAGTTAGAACTGGCCGTGGTAGGAACATCATGGCAGGAGAATGCAAGGAGATAGCTTGGCCTCTCAGGTATGGTGACATACCCTGCTGGTAAGATAAGAGCAGAGCCCTACTTTGCCACTGAAGGCCTTGGCCAGCCCTCTGTACCCACCTATGGTTTCCTTACATGTCCAGATGGGGACAGGATTGGCAGCATGGCAAGTTTGAAAGTCAGGTGTTCAGAATCCTCAGGGACATGGTGATGCATGCCTGTAACCCAGCACTCAGGAGGCTGAGGCAGGAGGATCGTTGGGAGTTTAAAGCCACCCTGTGCTACAAAGTAAGTTCAAGGCCATTCTGAACTGCACAGTCAGACCCTGTCTCCAAGAGACAGACCCAGGAAGGAAGGAAGGAAAGAAGGAAGGAAGGAAGGAAGGAAGGAAGGAAGGAAGAAATGAAGGAAGGAAGAAAGGACGGACGGACAGATGGACGGAAGGAGGCAGGCAGGCAGGCAGGGAGGGCGGGCCAGGGGGAAGGGAAAGGGAAAGAGAAAAGGAAAGGGAGAGGAGGGGAGGGGAGGGGAGAGGAAGGAAAAAGAGAAAAGAGAACAAAGTCAGTTGGATATAATCAATTTGTGACTTACAAAATGTGAACATTCAAGTTGCAAACTCTTGGATATGAGCGGACCTCACATTATTTGTGGGGGCTCACAAATCGCAGAAGTGGCTCACACGTCTGCTGGGCTTGTTGCAGTTATGCTGTCCAGTGCTTACTGTCCAGTGCGGTAGGCTGCACTAGAGCCCAGGATGTCTGGAAGCCAGAGGAAAGCGGTGGTGTTCTGGGGGAACTGCGGGGGAGTACAAAGCAATAACCAGGGAAACGGAAGAGAAAGTGAAGTGTAAGTCTTGTGTTTTTGGACTTACAAACACATCCAACCTACAAAGGTTCTAGAACAGACCTCATTCGCGGGTCTAGGACTTACTGCATTGAGGGTCTGGAATTGAAGACAAAGTCAGAAAGCAGAGATTTAAGTGAAGACCCCGGAGCACACACGTGTGATTGTTGAGAACAGACTGCAGCGTGCGGTTTATTGCAGTGGCTGGTGGGGAATGAGGATCTGATGCAGCCCGTGGAAAGGAAGATACAAAGACGTGGTCAGCAGGATGTGGGGTCTGTGGGTCTGAGAACTGGGAACAAGGCAAAGATAGGGATTTGCGGCTGACTCGTTCAGCCCCTTCCCCGTCTGTGTGTCCACCCTGACTAGGCAGATCACCTCTGACCAGGATCACTGAGCTGCTACCAGGCAAACCCCGCGGTGTATTTTGATATGTGGTGATGGTGGCACTTTCCGAGTTTCTGTTATCCGAATGCTCATGAGGTTCATTCTAGGCCCGAATCAGTGACGCATTTCCCATGCTGGCCTGACTGCCTTTCTGTTCCTCCCACGTTCTTCCCCAGCAAAGATAATCATTCCTCATTCTGTATCGCCCCACAGCCGGCATCTAGGGCAGTCGAGGGGCAGACTTGGTCTGCTTCTGCCTCAGTTACTTTCCTTCCTTCCTTCCTTCCTTCCTTCCTTCCTTCCTTCCTTCCTTCCATATATTTAGTACAGGGTCTCACTACATAGATCAAACTCATAGTGATCCTCCTGCTTACAGCCTCCCAAGAGCTGGGATTTTAAGCGGGCACCACCACGCCCAGTCTCAATGGCTGTCTCAGTGTGCCTTGGAAGCTGGGCCAGCGTGGCATGCCAGGGATCCAACTCCAGTCCCTGCATCTGCCTAAGCAGGCACTTTAATCCACTTAGCTATCTGGCGAGCCATGTCTTAGTTACTTTCCTGCTACTGGACACGGTATCTGATATCCATACATTAGAGGAGGAGAGGTTTAACTTGGCTCACAGTTTTCAGAAGATTCATCCACACTCAGCTGGCTCCAAGATAGGAAGGGAACCATGGAGGATGACCACAAGGAGAGCCGCCCACGCCACAGTGGCTGGAAGCGGGCAGTGAAGGGTGCTGGGGAGGGCGACACACCAGGGCCGCACCGAGCGACCACCTCCCAGCCCAGATCCCACCTCCACACAGTGCATGCAGCCCTGATCTTTTCCAAGGATGAGTGGGGCCCCTTGTGATCCACTCACTTCCACAACCCCACCTCTGAGCACATAAGCCTCTGGGGGCCATTTGAGGTCTGGCCCTTGGCAAGTCTGTTCACAGCCGAGTGAACGAAGGCTCGATGACCACACACTAAGCACCGCCTGCCCCTTCAGATCCCGGGCCCAGTGGCCCCAGCCCCTGCTGCGTGTGCACAGCAGTCTCCTAGCTGCCCTAACATGGCCTGGAGACCCTTACCTGACGTGGCAGTTCAGGCCGTTTCTGGGTTATTCTGTCCTGAATAAATGGGCTGCTGTTTTCTGGAGAAAGACACTGATAATCAGGGCCAGTTACCTACCTTGTGGGACATGGTGCAAAATGAAAACATAGCACCCTTGTTTAAAAGTTGTTAGGAATCGCAAGACAGCTACAGCAGAGCGTTCAACCGAGCAGATTGGTTTCGGCAGGTGGGCCCTGTGTGAGTGAGCAGGCCATGTGGCCAGAGACCAGCCTGGCTGATGAGGACCAGACCTCAGGAGGCTGTAAATACCAGGCCCAGGTCTGCGTTTTGTGGTGGAGAAAATAAAGAGCTACAGGAGGATTTTGAACAGAGGGTAGCATTTAAAGTTTACCGCATCGTTTCCTGAGTGTAGGTCATAGTCATTGTGGAAAATGTACCCAGCTATGGAAAGGTACAAAACTCTGTTAATCTCCTCCTCCTGCTTTTCCTTCTCCTGCTCTTCGTCATCCTCCTCTTCCTCCTCTTCTTCCTCCTCCTTTCTCTTCCCTTCCCTGCATGCAGGTGTCCAAACCAAAAGGATCCTGTGACACAGGACTAATTTCCTTCGTCTTTCTGAGTTTGTTTCTGGGTGGCCTTATTAAGGTGGCACTTCACCTACAACTGAGGGCGCTGCTTTATGCTGGATGTTGAATCGGGAGGTGGAGGGCTTCCTTAATGGATTATGCTTAGAGAGACTGTCCTGGAAACAAGTTTAGGGGTATGCAGGGTGAGGTTCTGCAGGGCTCGGACAAGGGGTGGGGAGTGGACCTGTAGCAGTTTGAGAGCAGAGCCTCTGAGTTTGGAGAGTTAACTGAATTCTTAGGAAGAACCTCCAGGCCCAGCCCTGCAAAGTCCTGGGTGCTGCAGGTGATGGCAAACGCGAGTTGTCTCTCAAACAGCTCCCCACTCCACCTGCTCCTCCAAGGTGAGGCCACACCTTGCCCCTCCCCTGGGGCTCAGGGACTGCTCCCTGGGGTGCAGGCTGCAGCAGGTGTGGGGGGGCCAGGGTTCCCAGGGCAGGAGTTGAAGCCTCAGGTTCGCTGGTAATCCCCAGTGTCCGTGCTGCCGAGGAGGGAGCTAGTGCTGTCGTTGGACCCTTAATTGTGAGTTTCATGAATTTTCATGTTTCCGCTTGCAAGCCTAATGTTGCTTTCTGGGTGAGGGATTTTTTTTTTTTTTATACTTGAGCATAAGAGACTTGTAATTACAGAGTATTGTGGATTGCAGAGGGTGATTAAAATGGATTTCATGAAATCTGAAGCACTCCCTCCCCCCACCACACACCCCAGTCCAGGAGGCGGGGGAGGAAGTCAGACAGAATCCCTCGAAGCAAGTGGGAGAATTTGGGTATGAGGGACATGAATTTTCTTTATGCCTTTCCTCCCTGGGTCTTGGATCTGCTCCAATGCGGTCCTCCCCGCCCCCTCCCTCTCCCTCTTCCTCCCTTTCCTGAGTGGAATCCAGCCCTGTCCCTGACCCCAGCCAACTCTGACCCCTAAGGAGAGCTGTCTTCTCACCAAAAATAATGAGACAGCACGGCTCGTCTACGCTTTAGTGCAGCTGTTGAGCTGCTCCATTACCATCCCAGCCGGGCCTGGCCCATGCCAGGAGACCCTGAACTCTGGACAGAGGGCTGGAGATGGCTCATTCCAGGAAGGGTAGGTGAGAATCCCCGCCACGGTGTCTTCCTCTTCTAAGGCACGGCAGAGTGCTTAGTGCACTTGAGCGCTGGTCTTCCCTGCTTTAGCTTGAATCAGAAACGCCCTCGCTGGTGCTCAGAGGACACCCCTGTGCAATCTGGGGTGGGGGAGGGGCGTGGCTGGAAGGCTTCCACGTGGAGATGAAGAGGGAGGGTCTGGTAGGAGCCCCCGAGGAGAGCACAGGACAGCATGGGGTCCGGTCAGGTCAAACTGGACCGCTATCCCCTGGAAACCTCCCCCGTGGCCAGTGAGGGAGCCAGGTGTACTTGTCCGCTCGCAAACGTGGGCACGAGTGCTAAAACCTGTGGCGAACTCTGTGTCAGCCCCTCTGTGGAACAGACCGGCCTGTCACTGCAGCAAACCTGACCCTGCAAAGCAGGATTGCCACCAACCAGGGCAGCAGCCTTGTGGGAAGCAGAACTTGTTCTCCTCGGGTGCCAGCCCCGCATGGGCCGCTCAGCTGTTATGCCCTTGAGCAGTGAGCAGCCTGCCCAACTGCATGAACAGCCTGAGAACAGAAAGCGAGTCCAAGACTCTTTTCTCAGGTCGTGCTCTCTGTCCTCTAGCCTTGTATGCGCACCATCGTACTGAACTCTGTTTCTACAAAGGTCCTTTCATTAATGACGTATGCGTGCGTGTGTGTGTCCTTCGCAGACCAAAGGATAGGATTGCCTGTGGTAGAACATTCTGGCTTAAGGTTGAGTGGCGAAGTCCAGGTCCTCCTTGCCCACACTGGGCCTGAGATGGGCCCCAACTCCTGTGGCCTCCCTGCCCGCCCCAGCTCTCTGCCCACACTTCAGCCCCACAGACAAGAGCCTATTTCCTTCCACGTCACTGGATCCACCACTCTGCCTGGCAGGCTGTGTGGCCCGCGGTTTCCCACCTAGCACCGCCCTTGCAGTGGACCCAGCCGCACACCCCTCAGAGATGTCCCCTCCCTTTCTCTGTGTGGCCCCATTCTTTGGACAGAGCCGGGACTGGTGCCTTTAGAGCTCTAGGCTGGTTTTCCTCGCTGGTGCGAGCTCCTAAGGGTGCAGCAGGCCTCACCCACCATTGCATCCCCTGTGTCCAGCAAAGGTTTAGCCCTTTAGGGGCCCCTTCACTGTAGTTGTTGAGACACCCCAAGAGCCTTGGGCGAGTGAGTGTGCCCAAAGGAGGGAGGCCCTTCACAGCATGGGGCTAGGGACTGGCCTTGGCTTGGCAGCCAAGGAAGTCAGGGCCAGGGACTATCCTGGGAAAGCCCCTGTCTCTCAGATACTGTGTCCCACACTCCCAGGTCCCCCTTCCAAAGCTCTGCCTCCTGGGCCAGGAGCCTTACAGAAGGTCCCCCACCCCACCCTGAGCTGGAGCACACCTCAACTGTACATCCCGGTAGGGCTGGCCAAATCTCCAGTGTCTGCTGTAACTTATGGGTGCCCGGGACCCGGCACAGTCCTTTTGGCTTCCAGGCCAGAGCTGTAACACAGCCCACTCAGACTGTTGACAGTAAGAAGAGACAGCTGCTAATGCAATGCCCTGAAACTATCTCTTGCCAGCCCATTTTCCTGGCAGTTCCTGAGTGCTGGTCATAGATTCAGGTGCCGGGCCAGAGCTACCTTTCCCAGGGAAGGGCGATCAGGAGTTGCAGACCACTGTTCACTCTCTTCAGTGTGCTGTGAGTTGGCAAGGGTTGGGCAGCTGCATGGCCAATAGGCAACAATGGTTACCACCTGGCCCTGCCTCAAAGGATGGAGCACAGAGGGTCTCCTCTGAATGGGTGGGCAGCAAGCTCAAGCCAGGGACAATGGCAATGCAAAGTATCCCCATGGCAGAGATGGTAGAGGTTACTGTTTCTGTTCAAGGGGATCGAGTAAGACTGCATAGGAGAGGTGGCATTTAAACTAGAACCCTAAAGTAAGTACCAGCTGTGGTTCCCCTAACTTAATGCCTGCTGTGGCCTTTGGGTGTCCCCATTTTATAGCAGAGGAAACTAGGGTGCTGAAAGGAAAACAACTATCCAGAGTCGCACAGGAAACAAGCAGCAGAGCTGGGGATTCAGAGCCAGCCTGCATTTGCTTACGGGCCGCTGTCATTCTAGACAACGAGCTGAACATAGCTGAGTGCCTGGCTGGGAAAGTTTGGGGTGAGCGCCTCTCGCGTGGGTGCTGGTTGAGCCCTCTCGGCAGCCTCTGCTACCTTTTGCCCCCACTTGGCCCACTGGAGCAGAGGCTGAGGCGTCTGCAGCCTGTCTGGCTCACCCTGCTGGGCACACGGGTTAGGCCTCTGCTGCCTACGGGTCTCCGGAGCTCTCCCCACTGCGTGCTGCAGATCGTGCATCTCGGGCACTGCGGTGCTCCTGTGCCCAGCTTGCTTGCTGCAAGCTCTCCTTGTTCACCCTGGGCACCCAGCGCGCAGAGCCAGGGCTCCTAAGGCCCACAAGAATGAGACTGCTTGTCTTTGGGTGCTGGAGTTTGTTTGCTCTCTGTGGCTGCCTCAACGCCTGCGGCAGTCAGGCCTTCCTTCACCAAGCCTGCCCAGGGGGCCTAACAAATGCGTGGACTTGGCCAAATTTATTGGTGAGTTATATTCATCACACTTTAAAAATAAGAAGTGAAATAAATAACAAGTGGCAGTATTCTGCTCCATAAAAACCATCCTGCCCTCGGATAAGTGGCTGGCACCTCACTTCCCTGAACTACCGCGCATCCCTGCGCACTGCCATAAATGGTAGCATCCCTCTGTGCACGGATAAGCCACTCTGGCGGGAATCACAGATGTGCGGTGGCATATGCTGGCCTCATAAAATCACCCCATGCTGCAGGATGGCAGTGAAGACATTTTAAGCAAAGCATGTGAGTCTGTGTGTGCTTGGTCAGGGCAAGAGAAACAAAGGAGGGAGGAAGAGAAAGAGGAAAGGGGCCGAGGAAGGGCCTGCAGAAAACCGCACAAGAGCCCCAGAGGTGCGCAGGTGGAGATAGTCGCCAGGTATGAATTCTGCGCAGGCGCACCCCAGTGGCAGGGCTCCGAGGCCAGCACTGTCACTGGCCTGCAAGCCCCTGGGATGAGAGAAGAGCCCCATTTACTCAGTTAATATTGTATCTTGCCCTAATTACAGTGGCCGTACTACACAAGTGATGTCATGTCCTTCTCGAGGGCTTCCTAGGAACTTACTGGTCATCGCAGTTTGATCGCTTGGTTAACATGGTTATGTCGGGCACGCCAATTGGAGCCAGTAGGCCATTACTTTGTGTCTGCACACATTTGCAATCCTTACCATACGCATGCAGGTTAGTAGCAGCTGGCTCAGGGGTCCTGGGGTAGCACGTGTGAGACCTGAGAGGCGGGCCAGCAGGCTGGAGATGGGCTCAGGTGGAAACATGAGCTGCAGCCGTGAGGCGAGCTTCCTTCCCTCTGAGAGACCTCAGCGTTAGCTCTAACTGCCTCTCGTCTGACTGAATGAGGCCCTCCCAGGTTCTGGAGAATAATTCCTTTTACTTAAAGTCCACTAATTGTAGCTGTCAGCCACACCTGCGGCCTGCCTTCCGGCAGCACCCACGTGAGCATCTGATTGAGTACCTGGTCCCTGGAGCCTCGCCACACTGACACAAAGCTACAGCAGCATGGATGGTTTCCCTGCAGTGCCATTTTCACTTGATAGTAGGAACCTTATAAGGAGATACTTCAAGATTACGTACATATGCTGCGCCTGGCCACACCTTGGGCCCTTCATGAGGCATCAGCCGCACATTCCTGCCGGAAGTGAGCAGTTCTCGCTGTGACCACTCCATGAAGAGCTGTTCCTGGAGAAGGGACGTGGGAACCAGGCCTCAGAGCGCAGCTCTGCCCCTCAGCTGGATGGGTTTCCCTACCTAGGTCCTCCCTGCCTGAAGGGCGACGCCACTGCCCCTCCTTTTGGAGCATTTGCTCACTGGGGCGACATGCGGAGCGTCTGTCCTAACTCTTGCTTTCTCAGTGATCTTGGCCAGGCCCCCTCTCTGCCCCGAGCCCCGTCAGGTCCTCTGTGCAAGCCACTCAGTAACCCTGCCGGTCATCCTCCTCGGTCTGGGGATCAGGGACACAGACGTCCGTGTCTCTTCAGGCTGTGATGCTCTTTTCATGTGAGAAGGATCTGCTCTGCTCTCGTGACCTGCCCTGGTGAAGACAGTTGGGGCAAAACGAGGAGGCCAGGGAGGGTGGGAGCCCGGAGAGTGCCGAAGTCGGCCTTTTCCCACATTCTTCCTTCCTTGATTTCCAAATTGGAGGTTTTTAGCCAATGTCGGTGAGGATTTGCTAGCGGGCACAGGGAGTGCAGAGTTGTAAATTTCAGTTCAACCACCATTGTAAGGAAGCGGTAACGTAAATGAGAATTCCAAATGAAGCCAAATTATATTCATTGCTTTTATACCTGCTATTAAATATGGTGAGAAGGTGAAAATAGTGGTTTCACCCTTTTGAACTGAAATCGGGGTTAGTTGGCAGCTCCTACCTGCGCTATATTAAGTTGTAGGATAAATCAGGTATAATTACGGAATTTAATTATACGCTACATCTAACTGGCATGTGCATGTGTGTATCTGTATATTGTAAAACCTTCAAGATAGTTAATTTTTTTAAAAATATGACTGCCACAAAAGCCTTGGATGGATCAGCCACTAGCTGCAGGTGACTCTTCAGGTGGGAATTCAACCCTCCCCGCCAGGGCTGCTGGCCAGAGTGCTGGGGCCCTGGGGCACCGTGCAAATCTCCCCCAAGCAGACAGTCAGGGCCCAGGTGATGGACATGGGCTGTCTCTCGTCTGTCTCTCAGCCCCTCTGAACCTGGCGAAGTCCTTTGTGTATGTAAACTACCTGTTGAGAGCTAGCCCCACCCTTTCAGCCAAAGCCCCGGAGGAGGTGTGTGTCCTCCAACCCAGTCATGACATAGAATGGAAACAAGCTCACAGGATGCTCTTGGGCAGTACTGCATGTCATTGTCATGGGAGGACTGGAACCACCTCCGTGTCCAGCCTCAGGAGCTGGCTACCTCCATTAGCTACTCCACCTAGACAAAGAGTGACCCTCCTTTAAAAATAGTGATACTAAGAAGATAACAATGTACAATGTATTGATTGTCAAAACTGTCCTATTAATCAGCTTTGAAACTGGCTCATTCATATTTGTTTATCAATAAAATTTTTTTAAAAATAATTCAAGAAAAAATAGGGATAGCCAGGGCCATTCTGGCCCCGCCCTTGGGGGGGGTGCGGAGACAGCGATTGAGACTGGGGTGTGGTAATGTGCACCTGTAATCCCAGCACTTAGGAGCCTGAAAACAGGAGGTTCACTATGGAGTCCACTCTGTGTAGTGAGACCCTGTAAACTGTGTACTAAATACATTAAAATAATTAAAAATAGTGATGGCCAGCTGTGCATATGGACATGAAAAATGCTAACTCTATAGTCGTGAATGCATGCATACATACATGTATACACAGAGCATATTAAAAAAATGTATGGAGAAATCACAACTTCAGTAAAAATCACATAAACAGACACATAGAAAATATCTGAGGGCACTGTCACTTTTTCAGCTACTTTTCTCTTGTGGCTGGGACAAATACCTGACACCCAGAATGAAGGAAGAAAAGGTTTATTCAGCTCACAGTCACTGGAGGTTTCAGTCCATACTTGGCCAGCTCCAAGGCAGAGTGGCACAGGGTGGACCGCTTCATTTCATGGCGGCGGCAAAAAACAAAAGGAGCCAAGGGAGGAGTAGCAGCAGCAGTGGCAACAGAGAGTCTGTCTGTCTCTCTTATATTGCATTTAGGCGCTCTACTGGGGACTGTACACACACCCATAATCCCAGCTGTACTAGGACCCATAATCCCAACCTTGGATCACACATAATCCCAGTGGATCATGAGTTAATCTCAAACTCTAGAAGTCCCTGCCCCATGACTGCATGAGGCTTTGGGGGGACAACTGGACACAAACCGTAACAGTCACTTACTGAAAGGTTTGTGGGTCCCTCTTATGTCATGGGGCCCAA
Source organism: Octodon degus (assembly GCF_000260255.1). Taxonomy (NCBI): domain Eukaryota; kingdom Metazoa; phylum Chordata; class Mammalia; order Rodentia; family Octodontidae; genus Octodon; species Octodon degus. The sequence continues at coordinate 5,213,742 of NW_004524625.1, read as the reverse complement.
GGACTCTTTATTTTCTGTACATTCAGTTGCTGATAGAAACGTTTTATTCTTTTCATGTTGCTGGGGATCCAATCGGGGCCCAGGCATGGCAGGCAACTTTTCCACATGGGGCCATACCCCCTGCAAAACTTCTGAACGTCTACTAGACAAACTCCCTGCTTTTGAGTGGCCTACAGTCTTGCTAGGAAAAGATAGAAAATAAATACTTAGATGTTTAATTCCAAACTCTAATAAGCAGAGCTGCAGCCCCAGCTGCTTCTCAGACTCTCAAGACAGTTTGGGCAGCACCGGTAGAGCAAGGGAAGGGGCTTCAGCTGGGGCGCGGGGAGTGCACACACACAGGGAATCTGGAGCCGACGCCTGACAGACAAGCAGGACAGGCGGACGGAATCTGGAGTAGCTGTGTTTTACAAGGGAGGGTGGCTCATGGAGAGGTCCCAAGATTTTGTTTGTTTGTTTGTTTTTTTAAATGTAGTGATGATGAGTTATTTCTATAATCAGAAAATATCTGTTTTATTCAAATGTGTATTTGGGACACTGGCAACCCCCCAGTCCACTTCTGCAGCTCCTGTCCAGGAGGTCCAGGCTAAGGCAGGATGAGGCGCTGCACTGCAAGGCGCCCTTCATGTGTGTGCCCCCACAAAGGAGCCTCCAGAGGACGTCCCAGGAGGATGGCTTGTGCTGGCTCTACTTTCTTGATTTTTACAATTTGCTTGTTTGCTTGTTTGTTTGGTACAGGGTCCTACTAACCAGCTCAGACTCATAGTGCTCCTTCTGTCTCAGATCCCCCCGGTGCTGGAATTACAGGCGTGCACCACCACACCGGGGTTCAGTGGCCTGCATGGCATGCAATACCGGGGATCAAACCCGGGTCTCTGTGCTTGCCAGGCAAGCACTCAGATGATCAAGCTATCTTCCTTTCGATGTGTTCATGTACCATAGTGTTTCGTTTTCTTTTCTCCAAAAGACTATTTTTGGGGGCCGGGGAGATGGCTCAGTGGAATAAGTGCTTCTCTGGCAAGCACAAGGGCCTGAGTTCAATCCCCAGTTCCACCAAAAAAAAAAAAGAAAAAAAGACTATTTTTGAATCAATGCTGCACCTTATAACTGCTGACATCTTAGGACTGAAGAAGTACAATTTTATGCGTGAGTGATGCTGAGAGGACCAGCCTTGCAGTGGGGAAGGGCCTGAGTGGAAAACAGCACTTCCTGCCGAGGGAGACTGTCGCCGCCCACAGAAAGGATGGGGTCTCGCAGAGCTCTGCGTACCTCGCCCCCACCGTGGTCATGCTCACAGCCAGCCTGGTCAGAACGCAGGGGGCCACAGAAAGGGGAGACAGGCTGGTACATGGTCAGGCACAGCCCTGCCAGGACAGCACCAGCGCAGAAAGCAACCCTGGTGGGGAGAGGGTCTGAGGTCGTGGCCCAGGCCTGCGTGGACAGGAGGGAGGCCCAGGAGAGCTTCCGGGAGGTGAGGCCAGAAGACACTGCAAGCAGAGGGCAGAGGCATGAGGGTCGACGGGGAGGGCACGTGGACACGGGGAGCCCCTCGGGTGCAGACTGGGCTGGGGTCCACATCTCGGGACCTGGACGGCTGGAGAGCCTTGGGCCAAGAAGAGACGTGGCTCCGTGTAAGCTTTAGCACCGTGGTGCGACATGGTGGCCGCTGGCTACAGGCAGCTCTGCAGATAATTTAATCACTTCTTTTCTTCAGAGATCCATGTCAACACCTGAAAAGCATCTTTAACAGCTCAGCCATGTGGTCCCTCTAGTCCGGGTGTGAGTGCTCGGCAGCCATGCTGGCCAGTGGCTCTGTGGGCACGTGGTGCAGTGTGTGGTGGGGGGACAACAGAAGTTTGGTTTTGGACAGCCTAATGTAGACGGGTCATCCGAGGAAGGGCGACCCAGGACCTGACAGTGACCAAACTGCACACCGGATGTCCCCAGGGACGAGTACAGGTCAACAGAGACACTGCTGCATTACTTTTGGCATTTTCCCAGCCTGTTTCTAGCTCAGCTCTGGCCTTTCCTCGAATCGGAGTTATGAACTTATTTTTTGGAGAGGGGGAACCAGAGCTTTGGCCTTCTGGGGCAGTAAGGAGCCCCCTGGGGGGTCCCCTAAAGTTCTTGATAAATGCTGTCCAACCTCAGCTAAAAGCTCTTCTGCAGGTCTAACCCAGCCTCCGGGTTCGTGACTATAACTGGTTCCTATTTCTTCTGCTTGCTTCAGCCCTCCAAGAATGGGGACTGTGTTGTGCTAATACTAATGACAGCTGGGCTCCGGGTGGCATGCTCTTCACCTAACGCTCCAGAGCTTTCTGATGTGGCCACCACTACCTTTTCCACTCTACACAGAAGGGAGCTGAGGCATGGACAGATTATGTGCCTTGCTCAGTGTTAGGCTGTACCCACACCTGCGGGAGGGTTGCCGGGGTCTGAACTCACTCGATTTGGATCTAGAGTCCAGCTTCCAGCCGTGGCACTCTGCGACCTCGTGCTGTAAATCTCCAACCAGAAAACAGCTGCTAAGTGCACTTTCCACCTGTTTTGGCTGGAGTGGTAGGAGAACTTGGTTCTAGTCCAGAAAACCTTGGCTGAAAGCTATGCCCAGTCCTAACACAAACGCCTCGTACTTGGAGGCAGCTCATGTTGTTTTCAGAGGACTTTCCTGCCAGGAGTAGTTCAGGCAGTAGTCGTCTTGCAGTTACTGCGTCTCTTCCCGCTTAGGAAGCACCTTCATTTTCGCGTTGCCCTCAAGGCTCAGACCAACCCCGAGGGGCCAGTGAGGTGGGGAGCACGGTGCGGGGCATACGGGAGGAGCCCAGAGAAGTGGAGGCGCCGCTCCGGATGCAGCTGCAGCCCCAGCTCTGCTTCGCAGCCTCTCAGCCCAGCAGTGGCTTCCAAAGCCAGGCCTTTGCAGGGGTTTTGAGGCCATGACCGTGTGAGCAACCCTGGACCCCGCTAAGGTCACGGTCCAGTGATCAGAAATTTATGCAGAATAACTCAAGATTTCCACTTGTACTTCTCCAGCATTATCAAAAGACACTAAATCCACAGCCCAACTTCTTCGTATCTGCCTTTTCTCTACCCCGCTGCTGTGTTTTCAGATGTCAGGTCTGCTCTATCTCTTAAATTACCAATGACCAGTTTTCTCATATATAGTTAATATTGCCAACGCATGCAGGCGCTCTAAAGAGCAGTGCCAGGGCCAGCAAGGTAGCTCAGCAGACTCAGTGCCAGCTTAGGCAAGCGCAGGAACCAGGGTTCGATCCCCGGCACCACATGCCGTGCCGGCCCCACCCCTGGGTATGCTGAGCCAGTCACCACGTCTGGACTTGGTGGCACACGCCTGTAATCCCAGTGCTGGGGAGGTTGAAAACAGGAGAATCACTATGAGTCCGAGTTGCATAGTGAGACCCTGCACCAAATACATAAAAATAAAGGGTAATGCTAAGCGCTCACGACCCCGCCAGCTCACAGACCACGGCTCCACTGTTGAACCCGTGAGTGCTGGGCCCTCTAGAGCCAAGGGTGCTCTTCCTCAGAGTCCAGAACTGCTTGCTCTTCATTCCTGTTCTGGAGAAGTGCTTTCCTGCTGGGACCCAGTTACAGGGAGCTTGCACCATGAGCACCAAGCTCTGAGTTTGAGCCTCAGCGCGGAAAGAAAGAACAAAAACCAAACCCGTTCCTGTGCCTGATCTGATGCCTGCGCTCGACATTTGCTCTCTGCTTTACGTGGTCAGGCTGGTCCGGTGTCACCTGCTCTGGGGATGGGTGGGGTGCAGAGTGGGGGCCCAGGGGAAGGAGGCAGGCTGGAGCACACTGCTGTGACAGATGTGGATGTGTAGGGATGCGGTGAGAGTCTGCAGCAGCGTCAGCGCGAGCCACCCTCTACCTGCGCCCTTTGTAAATGAGAGGCATGTGTGCAGAGCAGCCATTCCTAAAATCATTTCCCTGTAGGTATCTGTTGGGAACTTACCATGCGCCACAGCGACCCAGGTACCCTGGGGATGTGGTACCCTGGGGATGTGCTCAGAAGTGCTTCAGAGTCCCAGGTCTACAGGAGCGCAGATGTGCCCACGCTCACCCCACACAGGATGCTGGCGCTCCTTTTGCCATTACAGCACATCCACATCAAAAGGATGGGCATAAGATCAGGTGACAGTTAGAGAAACTGAGACAGATGCTGGCTGGTATTGTCCGTGGGACACACTCAGATCCTTGGAACGTGTTCTGCCGAGCCCATGGGCGAGTGAAAGGTTGCGACCTGGAGCTTTAGGTACGCACACCTGTGCTTACCTGGATCTGCCACCAGAGGTCAGTGATGAGCAGGAGGGGGTGGGGCGCTCAGGTGAGGCGCTTCTCCCCTCACTGTGGAAAGGGCAAGACCGCAGCAGTGTGTTAGATGGGCTTCTAAGGTTGCTGTGCTTGTTTTGTCATGGATGCGTACAGAGACCCTGGGATTTAGGCATCCTTGTCCCCATTTTACAGATGAGGAAGCGGGTACTCAGAGCAGAGAGGGATTACACGCAGCGAGTGGCAGTCTCCCCCAGCTAGACAGCCCTGCGCTCTGCGGACTGCTGCCAGCGGCGCTGCCCTTAGGAGGGGCGGCTGAGGGCTGCACCAGTTCCTGTGGCCCAGAAAGCTCCCTCTTCCTTACAACCCTCGCTCCTGAGTGCCAAAGAGGAGTGCCGCGCAGTGGTGTAAGGAAGGTAGAAGATGCGGGCTGACCAGAGCCGCGTGTGGCGGCGCGGGCTGGCCCGTGTTGTCTGGCAGGTGTGAGAGAAGTGACGATGGCTGTGGCCGACTTGGGCTTGATGTGAGATCGGGAAGAGGTCTCTGGGCACCCAGCTGACGGGGCACAGAGGTACACAGGTACCAGCGCTGGAGAGCACTGGCACAATCCCAGAGGAGCTCAGCTGAAAACTCAAAGGGACACTGAAGGAGGATTCGATTTCAAGCTCGTAGGGGGAGACTGCAGTAGCTCCAGCCAGCAGTGCAATCAATACGGTGAGTGTCGCTATCGTTTACCTTGCTTAAGGGAGCAGGCGTCTCTGGGAGGAGAAATGACACAAGCCGAGATGGTGCCAAGTCTCTGCCCTCAGTGACCTCAACTTCGTACCCCCGGTGTGTAACAGAAGCCCCGCCAAAGCCTGAAGGCAGGCTTTGCAGACCCCTCCAGGGATTCCTCACAGGAAGCTCTCCTAGGGACAAGCAAGCCAGAGACCTGGGGACTAAGACATGGGGCCCCAGACAGGAGGAGGGCGGCTCCGAGGCCCTGGTGGCAAATCATTATGTCTTGCGTGTTTCAGAAACCTGTGAGTTCCTGGGAGGCAGGGTTGGGCTCAGAGGAGAAATGCCGACCTCTGCACAGATCACAGGTTAGACAGCTCATAAAGCCATTTCCCATGCGTCACCTCCTCACAGCCTGATCATCAGCCTGTGAAGGGGTCTTTTTGTTGAAGAAAGCAGCAAAGAAATTCATTCATTCCTCTAAGTTCTGATGGTGAAATTAGAATCCAGGTCTTTCTAGCTGCAGCCCTCGGTCTTTTCCCACTGAAATTGTCCAGAGATGGTGATGGCATCATTCATGGTGTCGCTGACGGCTGTGAAGTCGGGCTGGCTACCAGCCTGGCTGTCTGCGTGCTTTACAGATTGAAGTCTGGATCCCAAGCAGGGCGAGTGTTTACCCCACAAGCCAAGCTGGTTCAAAGGCAGATTCTCTTCCTTACCAGAAGGAATAAGCTCCTCTCCAGGGCCAGGAGCAAGTCTGCCATCCTCCTTGCCAACTTACCTGGAGAGTAAGACCCCCTCAGAGTGGTCCAGAGAAGACAACTAAGGCCACCACGTCTTGCCTGCAGGTTCTGTGGCTCACCCCGAGTGGAGACCACCACAGAGGCAGGTGCCTGGCTGGAAGCGAATTCCTGGGGTGTCATGAGTCCCTCTGGGGGAGGGGACTGCCAGGAGCCAGGCTCTGGAAACAGGTCTGGGGACAGAGCTGGGTGTCTGGGTCGAAGGAGAAGCATGTGGCCCAAGTGTCTGTGAAAGACGATTCTCACCAGGCCAGGAGTCGGGGGAGGAGACACCAAACTGGGAGTCCTGGAGGCTTTGGAGGGGAGCAGACATGGCCTGGGCAGGCCAGACCCAGATGGCACACGACCCTGGGGGCAGCCAGCCCCGTGAGGTACGAGTGCAGTGTGTGTCTCTCTGCCTCTGCCTAGTTCTTTGCAGCCTTGATGAGTTGTGGGGTAACCAGTTCCCTTTCCCGCTTTGGGTTCAATCCTTATAGTTGATGTGGAGCTGCTGTCATTGTTTTACTAAATTATGTGATGCCTATAGGTTTCATTTGCTCCTGGCCAGTCTGTTGATTACACTTTGCAATTCAGACGGTATTAATTTATCAAGGATCTTACCTGTGTCACATCCTGATTTTAAGAGATAAACCAAATGTGAATGTAGACCAAAGGGGAGGTGGGGTGAGAGGTGCCATCGTCTTGCACCCCCATGGTGCCCAGTGGCGTGGAGACCCATCTGTGTGGTCACTGCTCCCTGAGGCTCTGGCAGTGACACCAGGCATGCTGATTTATCTGTTTCCCAACTTACGCTTTCTGTTTATTGTGGGAGAAAGTTCCTATGGAGGAGGAGAAATTCATTTGGCATATTTGAAGAAGGCAAAAACACAACCTAGTTTTTGTGTGGTGAGAGTGGGAAATTTCAGCTTCCAGGCTTCTGTACTGGGGGAAGCGTGCTGGTCTCCAAGATCCAGTCTCATCTCTCCACCCAGAAGGGTCTAGATACATCCTAGAAAGTCAGTACAGATGGTGCATGTTAGCGTGGGCTATGGAGTGAAAGCTTGTCTCAGAACCAAAGGGCGCAGAGGCCCTGGGCTCAATCCCCAGTACCCCAGAAAGTAATGTGCAAGGGTAACTGTGGGTTTCTTTCTGAACCTCCAAGATTATAGGTTTCAAGTATGAAAAAGAACCACTCCCCGCTTTGTCAGCCAGACACTCCCTGAGAAAGAACAGCCAGGAAAACAGCCGTGTAGCCAACGAGCCCCATCTGCGTGGTTGGGGGAAGTGACTGGGAGGGGGAGAGCTGGGTTCCTGGACTCACCCACCGCTGCATCCCTGCCCCAGAGCCTGCCCTTTGCAAGTCAGCACCCCCTTTCCTGGTCTGTAAAGTGGGAATCAGAGCAGGGGTGTATTGTGAAGCATGTGTGAAGTGATGAACACAATAACTACTCTTATTTTGTATTAACTAAATAAATATTAGTGATTGTTATTATTAGATTCATCACTGAAATCATATTAATCATATCCAGATTAAGTGTGTGTGTGTGTGTGTGTGTGTGTGTGTGTGTGTGTGTGTGTATACACCCACGCAAGGACTGGTCTTCCAAGGAAAGGAGTTTCAATGTGTGAGAAAGGAGCAGAGTGTTCCCTCAGAGACCGGAACATCCTGGGAAAGTTTCTATAAGTTGCTGAAATTGTCTCCTCAGTGCCAGAATAGTCCAAGGAACAGAAGAAAAGGCAGCCAGTGGCCCAGCTGTTGGCCTTCAATGGGTCCGCATGTTTGGCGGGCTCTGTCCTCTGGCATCCCAGCCTCAGTGCGGGGAGGAACAGTGCAGGAATGGCTGCCCTGGGTGCCTTCCAGACAGCTGCTTTGCTAGGGGAGGTCTGTGCACACCAGGGATGAGGACTGACACTTTCTTGGGTTGGGTGGGCATGGGGGGCTCCCTAGGGATCCGTGCTTTTGGGTTTGGCATTCTGTGCTAATGACCTCCGTCTGCAAATCTTCCCCTACACCAGTGACACCAGTGAGATCTCCAGTGCTTTGTCAGTGTCTCCTCATGTCCTTGTTACATCAACAGGAATTTGCTCATTCCATGTCTATCCAAGGGAGCAGGGCTGGGCCACCCTGTCGGCAAACAGTTGTCCACGGCTCTGCCTGAAGCAGTGTGGTGCTAGGTGCTTCCCGCGTATAAGCCCCACCGCAGCAGCTCCCTGGGGTCCGTGGCAAGTGTGGCCAATGGGCAGAACAGGGAAGAGGGACCCAGAAAATTAACTTGCTCATGGAGTGTCACATAAATGGTAGAAAGAAGTGGGAGTCATCCAGGGCTACAGGGTGAAAAGAGGGAGCCTGCTTTGCCCTGGGGGAGCTTGCTGTCTCCCACGTGATGGGCACCGAGGGGACGAGAGTTTCCACTTGGCACCGTGAAGCCACAGCTGCCGCACCCACCCAGGCTCTGACTCTGGCATCCATACGGGCAGCCTCTAGTGTGTACCCTGCTGCCCCAAGGGGAGAGGCCATCGGGGCAGAGAGCCGAGACTTGACCATCATGTGGCACCAACTAGGCTCATGTAGACCTAGCCCCAGTTGGTCCAGTGAAAGTGTAGACAAGCTGCAGGCAAAGGCAGCCAGGCTGGGCTCTTGCTCTGCTGCTCGTGAGTTGCATGTTAGTGACCCCCTCTGAGCACATCAGGTGGAAATGCTTTCCTGGGTTGGTAAGAGAAGCACGACAAGTGAGTGACTGGCACTTGCTAGACAAGTCTATGAATGACAACACTGCAACCCTTGCTAGGGACTGAGAACGCTATAGCTTAGGGAGCACTGAGAAGGTCACTTCCTTCCCAGCAGGAAGCTCAGTTTAATGACCCAAGCTGGGAGGGGCCTGAGAGGTGCCTGGCTCACCTGGCCCGGGAGCTGCCCTTCCCTGAGCTAGATGCTGCAGTCTCCTTGTCTTGCTCACTGAAGAGATGGAAGAGCAAGAGCGGGTGTCAAGGACAATGTACTCGCTGCTAAGGGTACAGGGCCCTCTGCCATCGGGGGTGGAGAGCAACTTGCTGCCTAGGAGGCACTGCGCTAGGTGACAGAAGGCAGGAAGCAGAGGTGCACCTGTCAGTGGGCGTGGGTCCCGCCTGCTGCGTACCGCCTGGGCATAGCACCCGTCCTCGCTGAGCTTTCATCTCCCCATGTGAAAATAGGAGGACTCCTCCCTGCTGGGCTCCCTGGGTGCAGAAATCTGCCTCTGCTTCCCTGACTGCAGCCTGGACCCTGTGTCCAACTGCTGCCTGGCCTAGCCCCTTCACCGCCTTCTGTGTCCTGGTCAGGCAGGACCCCGGATGTCCAAATGTGGACCCATTTCCTGCCAGACACTGCTAGCTCTGAGCCTTCATGCAGCACAGATGGAACGGACCTGGCCTTGCCCCCGATCTGGTCCTAGGTCCTTTGACCTGTCCCCGGACAAATGCAGTTTGGGCCTGGCAGAGGCACTGATGTGGGACAGCCTGGAGCCACGGCAGCCGCATAAATCTGGCCCTGCCTTTGAAGCTCCTGCACTTTTCCCTGGGAGAGCTGGGAGTCTCGTCCTCCTCCAGCACGGGCTCCTCCCCCGTCTGCAGTCCTAGGAGTGACAGGGCCTGATTTACAGAGGTCTCCGCTAGCAAAAGCCCAGCCTGAGAGGGAGGGCCTGGAAATAATGAGTTTGCCCTGTGACCTGCTCCTCAGGCAGGAGAGATGGAGCTGCTCTAAGGGCTGGGCCACCTCGCTCTGGGCCTGCGTGGTCACCATCTCCCACCCCAGACCCACCCTGGAATGTGGTCCTCCTTGCTGAAAAGATTGATCTGTTTCTTTCAGAAAGGAGGAAAGTCTTCCAAGTCTGGCACCTTGAGAGATGGATCAGAGTCCATGTGCTAGGCATGCTGTTCCCTGGTGTGCGGTCTTGGTCTAGTCTTTTCCTATTCCTGAGCTTTCCTGTCTTCACGGGACATGTGGAATGAATAGACGGTGCTAGAATGTGGCTGGCTGAGGGACAAATGGATGAGCAGATGTTAGCCGCAGTGATTAGCACATTGTAGGAACTCAGGAAGCGTTCTGCCCCTCCTTGCGCCTTCCTCAGTTCAAGCACTCAGACCCCAGGCTTGGGTGATGATGCATCCCTGTCAAGCAGGGGTCTGTGAATTATTTCTGACCATCCCAGGCCGCTAGACTAGCTCTGTCCTTTGCAGTGCTGCTTTTGTGGAACTACGTTATGCTTGCACTGTCTACTGTACTTGCCACTGTCCACATGTGGCCGTTGTCCTCTTGAAATGTGTCGAGTAAAGAGAAGAGCTTAATTGTTAATTAAAAATGGATATTTAACTAGCTGTGTATGGCTGGTCACTACCATGGAGGGCACAACACAGGAGACCACAAGGAAGACGTGGTCTGCCGTGGCGCTTACACAGTCTGCGCCCCTTTGCTCTTCCATTTCCTCCTCTAACGCAAAAGCCATTGGTAGGAGGGCGAGGCAGACAGTATGCCTCACCTGGAACACTCCCACGATATCTGTGAGCTCAGCATGACTTCATGTTCATCCAGCTGATAGCAGTGGACACTCTCAGAGAAGGTCTGGAGGTATGCGGGGACCCACACCTGCAACCCTGGGGTGCGATTCACCCCCTGCCAGTGTTCTCGGCCCTCCAAGCCATCCCTTCTCCATCCTGGGCCTCGTTCTACATTGTTCGGGCAGTTTCCAGCGCTTCCTTTGCCCCAAGAGCTTTCTGCGCAGGGCTGTAGGTAACTGTCCAAAATCAACATCTCGCCACGCTTTTCTGTCCAGAGGCTGACCCTGGAGCTTATCAGGAGGCAGCATCTGCTTGCAACTTGCTTGTGCCTCAGGTAGGGGCAGGGCTGCTGGATGGAGAGGGAAGAGGGAGAGCGGGTCTCCTTCCCCGTCCTCCAGGCTGTCTTCTAAACCTCATGCCCGTCACTGCATACTCCCAAAGTGGCCTCCAGAACTCACATTTATGGTCAGACTAAAAAGGAGCTAAGTGGTATCAGCTACAGTCCTGTAAGTTCTTTCTTCCTTTGCTTTTGTTTGTTTGTTTGTTTGTTTTGTTTTGTTTTTATTAGGTTTATTGGTACAATTTAGGCTCCATACTGCTCACATTCATTGTAGGGAATACACCTGTACGCCACGCCCCTGGGGTCCTCTTTTTTCCCATTCTCCACCCTTTCAACCCTCTTCCCTTCCTTATTTACAAAGAGCCATCTCCCCAGCCCTCTGCTTTGTTTCCATTTTATTCTGCTTTTCTCATTTTACTCTTTCCTTCCTTATTTTACCCCTCCCCCATTCTCTTTTCTTTTTGAAGATTTTCTTCCTATTTCACAATATTTATTATCCACTTTTGTTCTCATTTACACTTTCAATTTCTCACGCCAGAGAGACAATACAATATTTACACGTGTGTGTCCAGTTTATTTCACTTGACAGTACGGTCTCAAGGCCCATCCATTTAGCAATAAATGTGACTGTTCCTTTTCTCGGTGAACTTTTCCACCTTATTGGCCAGAATTGGTCACATGATTACTAATAGCTGTGAGGGAAGCTGCAAAATCATGCATCTGGCAGAAATAGGCATTCCAGGGGCCGGGGAGATGGCTCAGTAGAATAAGCGCTTCCCTGGCAAGCGCAAGGGCCCGAGTTCAATCCCCGGTTCTGCCAGGAAAATAAAAAGAAATATGCATTCTGTGATTGCCGTGGCAAACTTGCTGCTGTCGTAAACCAAATGGGACTCCTGTTAGCCTAAATGGGCAGAGCCTGGTTCCTTGGTGGCCGCCTACAGCTCCCAGCCTCCCGGGCCGGGCCTGTCTGCCCACAGCGCCCGCATCCCGGGGTCCTTGTGTAGCTGCTCTGGCACCATACGCATTACCAAGTAGTTTGATTTCTCATTCTGTTCAAGCCTCTGAGTTTGCAAGATGGCTCGGGAAAGGTAGTTCTCACATGGCAGGTAAGGAAAATGAAGCTGTAAGAGGCTGAAAACCCTACTCCAGAAAACGGTGGAGCCAGCGTTCCTACTCGGGCTCTTCAGCCTCCTCCTAGGAGCTGGAAGGAAGACCTCAAGGGAGGGTGCTGACCAGAAGTCATTCATCTTTATGTCCCAAATAGCAACCTCAGTGGCCTGGCACAGAGTAGCTGTTCAGCAAATGTTTGATGGATCCATTAATTAATGCATGACCTCATTAACTTATCAACTTGACCCTTGGAGGGGTGGGCACAGGAGTCAAGGGTGTTGGCCACATAGATTTCCTTCAAAATATGAACCTGGGTCTGTGCCTGTGACTCAACATTCTGAGAGCTCAGCCCAGAAACCTGGACATTCCCCCAGAGAGAAAAGAAGCAGGTAAGCTAGTGACTGTTCACTCATCTCCATCACCCAAGAACAGCTCATCTCAGTAAGCGTCCGATCTTTGGTCCTAACTTTGTCTGAACACAGCCACTTCTGCACTCTTTAGAGAGACATTGGGGGCAGGGCCAGGGCCTCCATGTCAGCTCCATGACACAGGGTTCAGCAAAGGTAGAGATAAAAGGCTCCGTCCCTGTGCCCCCTCCAGGACCCGCCATCTTTGAACAAGACAGACTCCTGCCTAAACAATAGATGCTGGCTGAGCCCTGGGCTTCCTGGCAGACGATGGAGCACGGGGCTGAGGCAGTGAGGAGGAGACAGCGAGGCCACGATGCATGCATCAGGCGAAAGCGAACAGGGATCTGAGGGAACTCCAGGAGGCTGTGATCCCACCTTGCACCAACAGAAAGGACCAGCTGGCTGCCATGCAGGAAAGGTGATCTAGGTCGAGGGCATCAAGTGTGCAAAGACTGGGAGGTAGGAGGGGGCAGGGCAGCAGGCAGAGTGGCACTGAGTGCCACAGATTTGAGAAAAGAGAATGGAGGTGAGCCAGGACATGTCATGGCAGGTGCTGGGACTGAGGGCTGTGACGACATCCTGTAGCCCCAGGCCTGCCGGGCCTCACTGTGGTATAAGTCACCAGGCAGTCTGTCTGCAGGTTGCCATTCAGCAGGCTGGAGGTGAAGCTTGATGTTCAGTCCTCCCAACAAGGTCCCACGGGTGCTGCTGCCCCCCAGCTGGAGACCACACTCTTAGGGGACCACACTCTTGGGGAACCACACCCTTGGGGGAGTCACTGAGGACACAGTTGGTGACTGTACCCTCATTTGCCTTGTAGCACCTTAGCTAGTGGCTGAAGCCTCAGCAGGGCAGGCGTATGCAGGCAGGACAAAGTATTTATTTTGTCTGTATTACCAAGACTTAGAAGGGTGTCTAGCGTGAGCAGATAACTGACAGACACACACAGGGAATACTAATCCATTTATAGTAGACTTCTTCAAGGAGGAAAAGGAAGGTTGCCCAAGTCAGGTTATGCCATGCTGATGACCCCGCCTATGCCAGTTGCTCATCTCCTGCTGGTCAAAACTGAAAATTATCTTAAAGCAGTGGTTTTTGAATTTTTTATGCCAAAGAGCTGATTGCTTAAACAAAATCCTAAATGTGAATCATATAAAGGAATCTTTGAGCGCCCAGGTTGGCCAGGCTGGAGGCTCCGCAGTGTGCAGTTCTGCTTTCTGCCCTCCACCCACTCCGTGCTGCCCGACTGACGGATTCTCACTGCGTCCTGCAAACTGTCATGAGCCTTGGGTGCCCCAAGAAGGCAGCATAAGCCATCCCGGGTGGGCAGGGCAGCCCCTCCCCAAGACTCATGGGTGGGAATTTGCGCTGCTAACTCCATTTGTACAACTTCAGAGCACAGTCCTACAGGCCAGAACCATGAACTCCCCCATCTTGGCAACTTTGTGCTGAACATAGAGGCCTGAGTCATAAGAGGCCCTGGCTGGCCAGCTCACTCAGCAGACTAAAGTGCCTGCTTGCTTAGGCAGGCACAGGGCCAGGGTTCAATCCCCAGCATGCAGTGTTGGCCCCACCTCCAGGGTGCGCTAAGAGGTTCACTGTAATCCCAGCATTTGGGAGGCTGAAAACGGGAAGATCCCTACGAGTCCGATCTGTGTAGTGAGACCCTGCAGACCCTGCACTAAATACATTGAAAGCAGAACAAGGGGCCCTGAGGAGTGGGTGATAGGTACAGGTAGTGGGGTGAGCAAGCAAGGCCAAAGGACAGACATGAGTTCCCAGGATGTCAGACACATCGGCCCTTCCCTCCTGAGCAGCACAGGTGGTGTGGACAGCAGGGGCATGTAGGGACCACAGCTGAGGTTCTAGAGATGGCAGCCGCAAGTTTAAATCTCAGCTCCTGCGTGTGTTGACTATGAGACTTTGGACGCGTACATGGTGAGCTCTCCGGACCCTGCCTCCTTCTGCAGACACTGTGCCTGCCCCTCATGCCCTGTGAGGCTCCTGCCCACTGCATCTGCCCAGGAAGCGTTGTCACCCTGACACATCTCTGTGCCCCCAGGTGATATTCCTAACCGGTTAGAGGCTTGGCATGTGTTCTCAACTGCTTGCTGTTCTATTTTTCAAATAGCCAATTATTTAAATATCATGAATCTGATTGCTTCTGAGGATCTGTGGGCACTGGCGTGCCCCAGGGAAATCCCCTGGCTGGTGCTGTCTCCAGTGTCAGTTGTGGCTTAATGCAAAGGGCCTCAGAACATGAGGGTCCAATTCTAGCTCTGCTCCAGGCCCACTGAGAGACCTTGGAAAGCTCGCCTCACCTGCTAGCTGCTCAGTTTCCTCTGTGAAAATAACACCAACTTTCATGGTCTCAGGGCCACATTTCTGCCCATGTGACACTCTCACTCTGAATGTAGCTGATCTTTGTCACTTCATGTTGCAGGACAAAAAAAGGACTCTGTTTGGGGGCTTTGAATTCTAGTTCCTTTAAAAAGCAGAGTAATGAAGGGCAAACTCTTCCTATGTGGTACTCAGATTGAATAACACAACAAGAAGGCAAGCAGGGATCACCAGCCCAGTAAATGGGAGCCCTGTTTGGTTTGGTTTTATTTCGGATTTGTCTTAGCACCTGTTTGTGGTGCATGATCGCAGCATTCACTGTGGAGAGCAAGCACACCACACTGAAAGGCTACTCCTTCTCCTCCTCTTCCCTCCCCTCCTCCCCACCCCCACCCCCACCCCCCCATTTGCAGGACATCTTCCTGTTTCCTATTATCCTGGTGCTATTTATTTTGGACAGCCACTTCGTGCTGTGTCCTCTTGTCACTTGCCAAGGATCACAAAGCTGGGGCTCAGACCTGCTCCCCCAAGCCAGGTTCTACGCTCCTGCCTGCCGCCTCTGCCCTGCCATGGTGAGGATCTGACACCCCCTCTCAGGACAGCAGAGCTGGCTAAGGCAGGAGGAGCCGCCATGCTGTGCCAACAGTGGCGTTGCCGGGTCTGGGTCAGGCCTGGCTCTGTTTCCCCAGGGAGGCCTGGGCTGCCCCCTCCACTGAGCTATGCCAGCTGCTTTTCTCAGACAGTGAATGTGAAGCCTGGCTTTTCCTATAGCCCGTTGAAAATCATTTGCAGACCCTTCCCACTTCCTCCTGGGCTCCAGAGTCTACCCCAAAGCCCCTTACACACTCATGGGATGGGACGACAAGGACAGCTAGCTGCCTCCCCACCTGGCTATGGGGTCTCAAGTCAGGACAGCTGTGCAGTCTCTGACCTGTGTGTATGGCCCAGCTCACCTGGGGCTGGTCTCTCTCTCTCCCTTGGAAAGAGCCCAGAGCCTACCAATGCACTCCATGTGGTGGCCTGGTGGCCTGGGGCCAGCCCTGCATGGCGACCTGCAGTGACTGCCCTGGTATTGCTCCCTCTGCTCCCTGCTGGCTTTGCCTGGGACGGGTCCATCAGGTTCTCCTCTCCAGGCCTGGGGAGAGGGGACTATGGGCGTCCACAGGAGAGACACGGGTGGGGCATGGCCAAGCACCCACCCTACATACAGGGAAGGCGAAGCCAGCATGGCCTGCCCTGGTTTATGCCTGGGACACTCAGGGCCACTGGTCAAACCAGAGCTTGCCTGCTCAAAACCAGAGCCCTTTCTGTCTTTTTAGGACAAAAACCAAATCCATACTACCTTGCGTCCCAGCACAGATTGGGACATTTCATAGTCCCCTAGTAATATTTGTTTGCTGATTAATGAATGAATACCATAAATTATGCTTTAAAAGATAGACATTCACATCTCAATGAAATGGCATAAGCGGGGCAGAGAAATTCCCACCAACTTGTGATCTAGAATGAAATGTTTTATAATAATAAGAAATGAGCAAGTGCTTTACATATATGAACCACTCCCGTCACCAGCAGTGCTATCGAGGAGGCAGAATTAGTCTTCTTCTTTGGAGAGGAGGTCTGGAAGGTGAGTTATGAATTGCCGGCTTGAGTAGAGCCTCTCCAGTTCCGGCCCTGGAGGGAGCCGTCAGCCTGAGCCCACACTCTCTCCTGGGGAGCTGCTTCTGAGACTGATGTAGTTAACTGAGGTTAACAACACCAAGAAGCAGAATTGATGGAGTGACAGGCAGAGTTGCTTCATGAAAACAAACTTAGGGCTATAATCAAGAGAACAAAGTGAGTCTGGCCCCAGGAAGGCAGGCTTCAGTGACCCAGGGGTAACCCTAGCCAGCAGGGGCAAGGGCCAGAGCTTCCCATGCAGAGGAGAGGCCCATGGCCATCAAAGGCACCTGCCTGGAGCTTGGGCTGCCTGGACCACGTGGAGGGCTAGAGCTTGCCCTGTGTGTCCTGTGGCTGCCGGGGAAGTGAACAGAGTCTGCTCAGCTAGAGCTCAGGGTCATTCTGAAGGTCACCTTAGTGCAGTGACCTGGGAAAGGAAGGGGGTGCCCGAAGTAAGAGGCTGCAGAGGTTAGAGTTCACACCTGCAGGTCACTCCTCTGCGGATCATGCCCAGGAGCACATGACCTGGACCAGGGCTGAGGGCAGAGCTTTTAAGTGTTCCTGTGCTTGCTGGGGGTTTCTTGCCCAGCTGGGGCACCCCATTTGGGTTAGGGCTGGGCAGTACAAGCTCATGAAGGACTTGTGCTGCAGGTATCTCTGCCCCTAGCGGTAGTGTTCACACTGCAGCGTGCTTCTGCTCCAACTGGGAGCCTGTTTTGATCAAAATCCTCTTAGCGCGGGCTCAGCATTCCTTGCACATGTGGAATTCATCGAGCAACCTTCCCTGCTCTCTGTGGGGTAGTTCCTCACTTCCTTGTCGTCTCACCTCAGGATGCATGCACAGTGTGAGCGCAGACCTTTGCACTCCCTGCCGACAGAACTGGGCCTCAGCGGGGTCCTGGCTGGCCTCTTGCGGGCTGTCACCCAGCGCACCTTCAGCCGTGTACCTGACACAGGGGTATAGCACAGGTATAGCATTTGCTCATAGCTGTCACAATCTACGAAGCTCCTACTGTGTGCAGGGCTAGACGCTTGGGATTCCATGCTGAGCAAAACAGGCCCGATGCCTACTTTCATAGAGTTTGGAGCATGTAATTAAGCAATTACTTAAATATAATATAAATAGAATTGTAATAAGCTCACCCAAAGAGGGGTATCAGATGGCAGATCAAATCGTATGGAAGTGTAGGAGAAAAGTGTAAGCTCTGAAGTCCTGTTCAAACGTGAGGCCTTATTATCGGCCTTATTATCTATATAGTATTTCTTCTTGCTGTAAGTTACTGACTTGGGCCTCAGTTTCTTCATCTGAATACAGAAAGTAGAAAAATGCCTGTGTTAGCTATGTAAGCTGTCGCCCCAGACTGTAGGGGCGGACAGTGAGCAATTGTTGCTCCGGGTCTCCAAGGCTCAGTACTTTGGGCTGGGCAGAGCTGAGGGTCCCCTCGTGCTCTCAGGGCTCTGTCCTGCGGCTCCGATCTTCGCCAGTTCCCCAGCTGGGCCCCAGGTCTTTAGCAACGAGCATGCGTGTCCTGGCTCCTGAGAGACTCAGCCTTCCGGGACCAGCGGGCTAAGGCAAGCCCACGCACTCGGGTTTTCCCTGCTTCTGACTGGAGTTCGTGAGTGTCACTTTGGCCCACTGGCCCATGAAAGACGCAGGACCAGTCCCAGAGTCCGCGTGGGGGCTGCACAGGTCTCGGATGGTTCCTTGAGAATCGTTCCTACACCTTCCACCATACTTAACTCCTGGGGTTGTCCTGAAGATGTAATAAGAAAGAAGTGATACCGTGCTCGTGGCGTTTGTGTTCACACTGGTGTCAGTGCGTAGTAGGTGCTAAAGAATTGGTAAGGAAATGTGAATCTGAGCCGCTGACGGCCACCTCACTAGGGGAAAAAGACTGCCCAGAAGCCAGCAGCAGGTGATTGGCCAAAGTAGCGTGCAGGGCGTGGCAGTGCCGCTCGAAGCACAAGACGCCAGCGCAGGCCACATTAGTGAGGCAGCTCGGGCCCCTCAGTTTTCGCCGTGGTGTTTTAGAGAA
Source organism: Octodon degus (assembly GCF_000260255.1). Lineage (NCBI taxonomy): Eukaryota > Metazoa > Chordata > Mammalia > Rodentia > Octodontidae > Octodon > Octodon degus. The sequence continues at coordinate 5,195,522 of NW_004524625.1, read as the reverse complement.
TGACTCACTGAAAGGAACTCTTTCAGAACAATCTGCCCATGATGGGGCAAAATGAGTAAGGCTGGATTCTGAGGAAGGTTCGGGGCTATTTATCCGACACCGTGGAGCAGCCTTTACACCACTTGCTACTGAGTCCATACTCTGTGGTAAGCATAGTGTAGATTATTCCCATGGACTGTCGCTTGTAGGCCTCGAGACAAATCTGCAAGATGATAGAAACTATATCTCTATTTTAAAGGTGAAGACACCGAGACTGAGAGAGTTTATTTGTCCAAAGTTGTACAGGAAGTTTATCACAGGTTCAAATTCAAATCTAGCTCTATTTGATTAAAAACATATTGACTCAAAAAAAAAAAAACTCTTCTCTTTAATTGTATGGCAGTAATTGTGATTCATATGTCGTAAGAAATAGTAAGGAAAGCGCCTGTGTGCTATGCCCAGTTTCCCTAGGAGCAGCACTTGGGCTCAGGAGTCCCTTTGCCTTGAGCCTATCCAAGTGCATGCCTGCCCCTCTGTAACCGATCCCATACATAGGTGGGTGCATGCAGCACACGTGGTGAACGTTCCGTCACCATCAGTATCCTTCATGATGCTTATTACAGCCATACCTGTCCCCATTGCTTATGGCCTAGTGACCCCCAGTACGTTCCCCGCTTCTGAAGTTTTGTCATTTGAAAGCTGTTACGTAAGTGGACTCACGCAGCACTCTCCTTGTGTGGCTGGCTTTTTTCACTCAGTGTATCATGATCTGATTCATTTTCATCACTGAGTAATATTCCATAACTCTCCACCGTTTCCCTGTTAAAGGCTATCTGGACTGTTTCCAATTCTTGGCTATTATGAAAAAACCCTCAGTGAATGTTGCTGTATAGGCTTTTGGGTGAATATAAGTTTTCATTTCTGAGGAATAAATACCCAAGAATGCAACTGTTAGGTTATATAGTAATTGCATCATTAGTTGTTTTTTAAGAAAGTGCAAAACTGTTTTCCAGGGGGACCATTCCTTTTTATATTCCTACCAGCAAAAGCGTGAAAGCAGTCTACATCCTTGACTTCTCTACATCCTTGCCAGCATTTGGGGCTTTCACTTTTTAAAGCAGTCTTAACTATTCTGGTGGGGGTGGGATGGTGGTTCATCGTGACTTTGACTGGCATGTCCTGGGTGGTCAGTGATGTTGAACATCTTTTCCATGGGCTTCTTTGCCATCTGTATATCCTCTTTGGTAAAATATCTCTTCACAACTTTTGGCCATTTTCTGATTGGACTGTTTCTTTGTTTTACTGTTTGGAGCGTTCCTTACGTGAGCTGGATACTAGGCCTTTGTTGCTAGGTGGTTGGCAAAACAATCGCCCTTACCGTGTAGCTTGTCTCTACCTCAGAACAGACTCTTTTACTTTCCATAGATAGCCTGCATTTTAATCACCATTTTCTACTGCTTTCTGGAGCCAGTCTTGTTAGGAGGAGAAGGGCTTCTCTTGTGTGTTTCTAAAGCCTCCAAATCAGGCTAATAAAAAGCGTCCTAAGGGGAGCGAGTTTTCGCTCACTGTTGTCGCGAGCTGTGAAAGGCCAAGTTTAGAAGATAAAATGCATCAGCAGTAAGCTCCATGTCGTCAGCAGTCTGGCAAGGGCTGGCTGGGGACCAAGAGAACTCAGGGGAATCCAGGCTTCAGATGAGGCTTGGGCGGCCAGATCCCATACGCACCCCTTTAACTCTGAGGATCTAGGCGAGTAGGCTTTGAATTATCCTTGCCTGAACTGGAGTTTCTAATGAACATACCCTCCAAAAGCCACCCAGGTTTAGAAACTTAGAAAGGCTTTGCCACAGTTTCACCAGCCTCAGTAGGACGAAGCCGCAGGATCTGCCAGGCATGCAGTTCTCCTGCTGGGATGGAAGGCACAGTGTATACCAGTCTTGGGGCTGAGGCCTACTCCTGCCTCCCTGTTCCTGTTTTGGGGTCCAACTGCACAGCTGCCTGCCCCACCTCCACCATAGCAGCCCTTTCTCTGCTCAGACTACCCCAGAGAATCCCTTACTTTAAGGCACTTACAGGACTTAATTACCAATGGCAAAGCCCTTTGAGTCCTTGGATGAAAGGGCTGGAAGCCGCGCAAGGCTTGATTAGGCGTGTAGAACTCTGGGCACAATTAGCTCCGTGAGAGACTGGCCCTGCCTTTATCTGTCTCCAGTTCTCTGTGACTTGCAGTGGCTAATTATTGAAATAAAAATGGCCTGGCCACCCGGCTGCTGGAAAGAAGGCTGTAATAGCTATTAAGCCTACCTTTCATGATTAGAAATGGAGGCAGCTTCAGGCAGTTAGGGTTTTCCCATCATTATGGGCCTCTTGCTCCCCTCGTTGAGGCTTGGGTACCCAGAACTGTAAGTAAAATTCTGCCAAAGCTGCTTCCTCCTGCCTCGCTTGCCATGCGGCTTCCCCGCCTGGAATGCTTTCAGAAACCAGCCTGTCTACCGAAAGGACTCCTCTTTGTCCCCCAAGTAGTGTTGCAATCACTGCACCTCAGAAAGCGCCTCAACCTTGACATAGTTTTAAGATGGGGGAGGGGTCTGGGACATCAGAACAACCCTCAGGCCTAAACTAAAGGTGACACCCCACCGCCCCAGGTGATAGATGAGAAAACTGAGGTTTCCAAAGGAAGAGATAGGAAAGAAGCTCACAGCTTCTGGCTCTCCATGTGCCAGAATGTAGGGCATGAAGTGCAGCCCCTTGTCTTTCTGCCTCCTCCTCTTGGAAACGCCATTCTGATGAACTCAGTGAGCACAGTCGTTTGCCACCAACACAAATCTGGGAGGTCAAGGCTGTAGATTTATTCCCAAGAAAAAGATCTGAGCCCTTGGAGGAAATGGATCCTAGACTCCTGAGCAGGCTGCAGAGAGGTCTGGCTTGAGGGCCGCAAGGTGCTGCCACCTACGGGGCTCCAGCTGCTTTGGGGCTGTCACCTGGCAAGACAAAACTAGAGTGCTTTGTAGCTGGAAGAAAGCAAGTGCCAGGAGGGACTTACAGAATGTTGTGTCTTTTTATTCATTTTGGTTTAATTCTGCAAATCTTGGGCATAGGTTGTTCAAAACATTGAGGATATATCCGGATGTAGGACCCACCTAGGACCTGATGGGATGAGTTTGAGGTGTTCCCTGACAAGGATGAAGGCAGAGACCCCAAGAACAGCGCACTAGCTCTAAGGGTTCACGAGAGCAGAAGGTGAGGGGTGAGAGGGTCATGGGGACACTTTGAAAAGTGTCCGCTTTGGTGTGCGATCCAGTTACCCTGAGCTGTTGGAGGGCCTGATCTTTAGGAACAAAGAAGAAAGTGGGAAGCTGTGCAACAGAATGGGGGAGCCCTTCCTCAGGTGCCCCTGCCTCTGCTCCCCCGAGAATGTTGGGGCCTATCGGCCCTGCAGGCTCTAAGCCACAAACAGTCACGGTGCAGCCTTCTCTTTCCGAGCAACACTTCAGGTGGCCAAGGCTACCGAGTGCAAGTGCGCACACACACACACAGCACCCCCAACACACACGCACATACACGCTGAACACAGCACCCCCAACAGAGACACCAGCCCCGCTAATCCTGTGCTGTCCTCCCATCAGTGCCTCATAGGAAGGACTGATTATGGCGTCTTGATCTCCATCTCTCCTGAGCTACGATGGTGGCAGTGCCAAGGGCGTCCACAGCACTGTAGGCAGAAGCTCATGCAGCTGACAAAGCATGTCCACATCCCATAGGACAACCCTAGCAGGTACCAGGATCTTCATCCCCATTTTTTGGATGAGCAAATGGAGGCCCAAGGACAGCTAGGCTTCTCTATGGTTAGATGAGGCGTGAGGTCACTGGAGGGATTTTTAACCCAGGTATATTCACTTCTGATTGCCCCATGTACTATAGACGTTGGGCGCTGCTTGCCCTCTGAAGAAGAAGCCCATGGCGTGTCTTTGTCCGGAGCTCTTCATGCAATGGTACCAAAGTGAGATCCTGCTGCTAGCATCACAGGGAGCCGTCCTGAGAGTCCTTCCTAGTCAGGAGAGCATCTTCCCAGCTGAGGCCTAAGGAGCAGGACAAGCATCTCTAGATCCTCTGAGAGCTGCCTTGCCTGAGGTCTAGGTCCAAGGGAGATGACAGATGAAAGAGCGGAACTCACTCTCCTCCCAGCTGTGGAGTTCACCAGAACGCCCTTTGGGCTTGGGAGCCCTTTGATGAAAGTACAAGTCTGGCCATTTGTGGCAGCCTTTTGCTCACGCCTGTGCCTCTGAGCAGTCGTCTTTCCCACCCCTCTGATGGACGCGTAATGGGAGCCCCAGATAATTACGGGCTAAGACTCAGCCCAGTAGGGGATGTCGATTAATCAGCCTCTCTGCTCCTCTGATTGCCTCACAGTGTGCGCTTAGAGTGAGCCCATGGAAGGGGGACGAAAGAAAGCTCTTGAACAGAGTTGGCATGCAGATAGCTGGGCAGGGTCCAGGCTTGACCGCAGAGGTGGAGTAGGAATGAGGGCCAGCAAGCAGGAAGTTGCCCTAGGTGTCACTCATTAAGACACTCTGAGCACACTCAGCCTGAGGCCCCAGCCGGCCTGGCTTCTGAGAAAGTCAGTGGCTTCCCCAGAAGCCAAGATGTGCCGGTGCAGGGGAAGAGGCACAGCGAGGACCTCGGTCTGCTCTGAGAGGCCCCCGCGGCGTCTGGTCAGTGCAGTGGATGGGCAGCCGGCAGGAGCATCTTGATATCTGCTGAGCTTGGCACTCAGCTCAGTTACCTCGCAGGCAGCAGAGACCTAGACTTGGCATCACCCCTCCATCCCTGGCCCGGATGTCTGCACACGGTGTGCAGGAGCCACCTATAGACAGGCTCCTCCTTCTTCCTTGAGAACTGAGACCCTCGCGATCCAAGTCCTTGTCTTCCCTTGTAGACCAGGACTTTATAAAGCTTTGCTGATGGAAGAGAGGCAGCCAAGATGGATAAGTCTGGGCCAAAGGTCCCAAGAGAGGTGACAGCTCGCGGAGCACAGCAGGGATGCTCACACTGAGGAGAGGACTCCACGCACACTGGCCCCATCTTCAGGGTGGAGGGGCCACTGTAGGGTGCAGGTGTTAGCTTGATTTCCTGGGGCCCCAGGAAAGGGCTGTGGACTGAAGGAAGCTGAAGGGGGTAGATGTCAGCTATCAGGAAGCAGGCCTGTCCCTGGAGCAGTGAAGGCCCAGCCTTGCAGGTCACCTGACCTGGAGGGTTTGAATAGCTCAAAAGGGAATGACACAGCTGACCTTCAATACTGCCTGCGATCCAAACCCCCTTTGTGACTCTAAGATGTCACTGTTTATAAAGGGAAATAATTGGCTGGTAAATTGGCTTTGGGAGAAAGAAGGAATAGATCAAGAATATGGTGAACACAGCCATTGTAAAGCTACCTGCTGGTGGAGGGTTTGCTATGTCCACTCACATGCATGCCCAGCCCTTGGAGGGACAGGCAGCTCTCCGTCGAGCTCTCTCAGCCTGGGATCGGAGCCACAGCCCTTTGATACCTGGCTTCTGTCTGACGAGCCTCCGACAGAAGGGCTCCTGCAGGCAGTGGCACCATCTGTCACCTGCCTGCCAGCCGCTGAGGAGGGACGTCCCCGAAGCCAGGCTAGACAGGCAGGTGCACTGCAGCACACTCCCAGGAAAGCTCTTCCACGCAGCCCACGAGGAGCAGCTAGGAACACCTTCCCTCAAGCCCTGGTCAGCAGCTCAGTCTGATCAAAAGAAGAACCAATGTGATTAAGACAAAAGAAAACATGGAGCCACTTCAAGCAGATTGGGATACGGATGCTCGCCTGCGGAGCACGTAAGTTGTGGCTGTGAGCTTGAGCCTTGGGGGCCAGGCCCAGGTCCAGATAAAGTGGGGGTGAGTTAGGCTGCAGTGAGCATTACACGAGGCAATGCTGGAAAGACCTTGCTAGGCTCTGACTGCTGCGTTACTCCTAAGAAGGCAAGGGGTTTCCAAAAGTGACAGAGCCAGAGAACTGTGCTGTGTCCCATGACCACAGACTTGGAGCCAAAGCTCAGAATTCCTATCCTGGAATGTTGTCATCACTTTGTTGCTCTGAGCCTCAGTTTCCAAATCTATGGAGTGGGAACAATGACACTTTCTTCCTTGGCTTGCCCATAGCCCGCCACAAAACCAGAATAAGGACCACAAAACTAAAAAGCCACTCCTATTCCACCCCACCCCAGTTTAAAACAAAGGGCTTACACGGCCAAACTTGGAAAGATTGAGGAAAATAAAATTTATGGTTTTATGTACACCCAGATACTACCCAGGACTTACATTTTGTGGAACACATTTTAGCTCTAAAATATTTATGGGCACTTTTTGACACACAAAGAACTAAAAATATCACCCTGTGCTTATGTTAAGCAAAACTTATAAAACTTGAGTCCGGCAGGAATTCAGTCAATTTCCTGGCTTGTTTCTGACTGTTCTTGAGGTTGCAAGGGAAGCAGGGTGATAACAGCTCCCGATTCCCTGCAGATTGCAGCAGCCGGCAGAGATTTCTGGCAGCTCTGTACTGTCTGTGAAGGGGTCTCTGCAGACACCCAAGGCCTCCGCCCCTTCACTAGTATCGCCAGAGCCCCCTGCAAGGTTCAGGCTTGCTTCTGGGTTTCTCCCTGAGCGTGCTGAGCTCTGTTTTTGTGCATCGTCTTCTCTCCGTCCGGGTCGTTCTCTTCAGCCAGCCCTAGTCCCCCAGGGGTTGCAGGCACCCAGGCAACTGGTGGGGCGGTGCAGAAGCTACAGCCTCCCCAGCAGGCCCCTGCTGCTTGCACTTTGCCCTTTATCATCCCCTGATATGGTGGAATGTCTCCACCCACCGCTTCCACCTCACTCTCAAGCTTCTCTGATCTCGCCCCTTCCCTGACGTCTGAGCTCCAGCGGTAACTGGGCTTCTGCCTGCACTGGGTCTGTTCGTCCACCCTCTGACCTAGAACAGCACGTTTCATTCACCCTTAGGTTGCAATCCATTAATAATTCCACATAGGAGTGGACTAGAAAATATCAGGCTCAACTCTCAGACCAAGTAAGCAAAGTTTTTGTGAAATTTTTGTTTTAGTTAGAAATTTGTAGGTGTTTTTGCATGCCCTGCATTGTGAAATAAGTGTATTTTCACTCTGAATCAGAGAGATTTGGAAGCCCCTAAATTTCTTCTCTCTCTCTTCCTCAAAACCCCCTGGCCTCACTCACATTTTACCTGACGACTTTGGATTTCCCTTAGATATCACTGTCTCTGAGGGTGCCTGGCCATCTCACCAGTTTTTGCCTCACTTTGGCCAGGGTGTATGGGTCCCTGGGCATCTTTCCTTGTCTCACTCCCTCCTGACTCGCTCACTGTACAAAAGCTCTTGTCCTCTGATACCTTGAACAAAGAAGAGCAAGAACTCCGACTTGGTGAGGAGGGAAGGCTGAGGGGGGGCGGGAGCGGGGACAATCCTCCCATAATTCCTCCTCCTATGATCAGCATCACTCAGGACAGAAAAGGGACTTCACAGTTATTTACCAAGTGAATTAGCCTGTGGTACTAAGTGTTCCATACTTCTCCTGGGTTTAGATGTTTCCTTATGGTGTGAAATCTAGATCTAGACACGTAGGAACAGTATGAGCTAGAGTAAGTCAATCTCTTTAAGCTTGTTATCTCAGAGGTAAAATAAGAGGAAATGTAAATTGAGAGGGTAACACCTCAGTTGTGTAGTTGTTACAGTGGCTAGAACAAATATGTAGAAGTAACACAGTGCTCAGCGTGAGCAGGTGTCCACTTAAAGAGAATTGTCACTGTCATTTGACTCTCCCATCTAGGACAATGTTCTGATCATTGCGTCCCAGGCCTCCCTGCATTTTCACACCTGTCAAAGCTTCCAGATTCATCCAAGCCCAGCTCTAAGTGAAGGAAAAACAAATCAAAATGAAAAAAGACCAAAGTGTGGAGTTTAGATCCCGTGTCAGTCACTGTTTTACTAGAGGAACAGATATAATACAAGTTGTACCAATGCGTAAGAAATTCCAAGATTGGCTTAGGACAGTCTGCCACAGAGTTGGATGAGGAAGCATGCAGGGGGTGTCTGCACACGAGACCGAGGGGGTCAGTGTAAGGTCTGGCGCTCAATGCAGTCGGTGCAAGTCTGTATCAGGAGTCCATGCGGTCTGCGAGGGAAGGCTGAACAGTCTACGCAGAAAGCTGAAGCGTCTACGCCAGAGGCTGAAGCATCCACGGCAGAAGCTAAAGTGTCTTTGCTAGGAGACTGTAGAGTCTACGATGGACCCAGAAAAGCCTGTGCTAGAAGCCAGGAGACAGTGTGCAAGTTGAAGGAGGAGCTGCAGCTCCTCCAAAGAACAGAAGCAGATCCACCTTCTTCGTGTCCCCTTTATTGTTTCCAAGAAGTGAGTTGCCCTAGGATGGTCTTCCACACCTTAGAGTGTAAAATTGCTCAGCTGATTTAGTTAAACTTCTAAATGTTTCAAGTTAACACGATCAGTTGATAATTACAGAGAGAGTTCTGGGTTCCAGTTCCAGCCACGTCCTTAGCTTGGTGTGTGAACTCAATTAGTCACCCTGGTCCTTTAGCTTGGTTTTCACCATGAGCAATTACTCAGGTTCATGAGAGCAAAAGCCAAGAGTTCAGTGGAAAACACTTGAACTCTGTGCTTAATGCATACATACAAGGGGGATTGAAAAAATGAAATTAATATTTAAATTTTAAGGAATTTACAGTAAAAGGCATATTGCCATTAATCCCCCTTGCCAGACTCCCCCTCGCTTGGTGCACACCTACCACCTGGCGCTGCCCAAGATGATCTGTCCCCATTTCTGGAGGTGTGCTGTCCTCGAAAGGCGCCTTGGTGAGGCTCAGGTTACTCTGGGAGAAGAGGCTCAGGAAAGGGCCTCCCAGGACCAAGATTGCGGCCCCCCAGCGTGAGGGTCCTGCACCTCTCCCAAGCGTGCCCAGCATCAGGTGCCTCACACAGGGCCACAAGCTCCATCTGGGCTGTACATTTCAGCTGCAAAAAGAGTTGCAGAGCTGTGTATTTGTTTGCTGCTCATATTTTTCAGAACATCTTCACCCACTCAATTTAGACTGTTTAAGCAAAGAAGTTAAAGAACGCGTTGGTTTCAAATAAAGCAGTAACAATTAAGGCGATGACACTGACAGCAATGATTTTCCAGCTTCTTGTAGAGCATTACAGTTGACAAAGAGTCCAGCAAACCCGTGCCAGGAGATGGCCAGGGCAGAAGTGATTCCTGACCCAGAGCTCGTGCGCTCGCTGCCATGGTGAAGGCCTGGAACAAGCGCTTAGCATCAGGCCAACCTGCTCCTGTCCACAGCTCTTCCACACAGTGTGACCAATTCGCAAAGGTGGGAGATGTGAGAGTGGAGTGCAGCCCTCGCCCTGGGCTGGCCTGGGCCACAACCTGAGTAAGCGGTAGCTGATGGCATTGTTAGTTGAACAATGGTGATGATGATTGCTGAAAATCAGCCAGCTAGTATGAGGTGAAGCTGTGTCATGTGTTAGGAACCTCACAGAAAACAGAGTAGACTTTAATGAACAGACTGAGGTGTGGCAAGACCAGGGAGCTGGCCAAGAGGGTCTGCAGCAGCAGGGAGCCGGTACCCCCGTGTGCTGGTAAGGTGAGGACAGAGAAATGTTCTAGCGAGGCCAGTGCAAGGTGGAGACTGAAAAGGGCAATCTGGAGAGAGGTGGGAGGGACAGAGGCTGAAAGCGTAGGACAGAGCAGCGCAGACAGTTCAGCCCTCCTTTCTGCAGCCCTCTTAGCCGGAATCTCCTTGCGCTTCTCCTGCTGAGCCCAACCAACAGTGAATATAGAGGCAGGTACAGTGTGTGAAGAAGGACGGGGCCCGAGACACAGTAGGAAGCTCTGAGAGACGGAAATGGAATGTGTGTGTCCGGAGGAGAGCAGTGAGAGGAAACACAGGGAGAGTTGGGACAGCTAGAAGTCTGCAGCGCCCTGGAGTCTCACACCTGTGGGTTTTATGGGTAATGGGGAAGCCAGAGGTTGCCAGGTGTCTTGGTCCATTTTGTGTGGCTATGGATTACCACGGTCTGAGTAATTTACAAAGTGTGTTTATCGGTTCTGACGTCTGGAAAGTCCAATAACAAGGTGCAAGCCTGTGGTGAGTACTCGCTCTATCAGTGCTTGGCAGATGGCATCGCCTGGCAAGACAGCATGCAGGCTTGGGCCTCCCTTCTCCTCCTAAAGCTACACCTTGTGCATAGGGGCTGTCCTCGCAGTGTGCCTCGCCCTTGTGGCCTCCTATAGACCCCACTTGCATATACTATCAACACGTGAATTTGAGGATTAGGTGCCCAATGCATGGGCTTAGGACAGACACACTTAAATCGTAGCAGTGGTATGTGCCACATGCTTCTGTCCCTGCGCCCAGGCATGGGAGACCACAAGGCCCAAGGCGGTGTCCTGCATGCCCTAGTCCCTTTGCATGCCGCCCACCTCGGGCCAGGGAACCCTGTCAGTGTCCCGCAGACCTTGCTACAGGGAGAGCTGTGTCCCACTCTTACTCCTCCTCCACCCTCATCTTTGGCTTTTATTCAATGCCATTTGAGCGTAAGCCGTAACTGACCTCCTGTCTTCGCAAAGGATTATTTACTGAATTGCTACATTAACACTAAATTCAGCAAAGAATAGGAGGCACTGGTTCTTTGTGCCTGCATTTTGTGACAGGGAAGCTATGAGTCTGGGCACTTCATCCTCAGTAATTTGAAGTTGCTGCTCCTTTGCCTCAAAGCCCCTGGCTTTATTCAACAGCCAAACATTGATATAAAAAAATTACAATTCGCTAATTTAACACCCTGCAATTGTTCTTGACTTTATTAATACACACTTCTGGAAAGATGTGCCTTCTCCAATTATAACCGATACCTAGTTGGAGTCTTCTAGGTTATGCCTCTTAAAAAGAAAATGGATATTTTCTGATGATAATAATACTTATCACATATTGAGCGCTTGTCTCTTTGAGATAGGGTCTCGCTTTGTAGCACAGGTTGGCCTTGAACTCACTGTATAGCCCAGGCTAATTTTGAACTTGTGCAGTCCTCCTGCCTCGGCTGCCCAAGTGCTGGAATTGCAGGAGGCGCCACCATGCTTGGCCACCAGGAACATGTATTGAGACACTGAGTCCTCAGAATAACTCTGGGAGTTTTACAGAGGAGAAACTGAGGCACAGAGAAGGTAGCTTCCCCAGGATCACGCAGCTGGCTAGCAGAGACACATACTTCTGCCCAAGTTACCTTGAAGATTCAAAAGGAATATATCAAAGCAGCGCCTCTAACTGAGCCTTAGGTAGATTGAATGCACACCAGCCTGTGGTGAACCACCAGTATTCCATGTTCCCTATGGTTGGTGATATGGAGTGAAGTAACTGCCAAGCAATTTTCTTCCCTTATTCACTGAAAAGAATTCTGCGAGAGTTGTGGATCCCATGCTTGCCCCTGAGAGGCTGTAGTCCAGGGAAGAGGCGGGCACGAATGTACTACCTGGTGAGCTACCTCGCGCCCATGGGCAGGAGCCCCAGAGGAGATGCGCCGCAGACGGCGAGAACCTCGGTGAAGTGGTCCAGATGGAGAGTCTTCGCTTTGGCAGGAGACTGGACCCCGTCCTAACTGTGCAGCAGGGTGGCCAGGACGGCATCTGCAGGCCAAGGGCCTGACATGGCTTTGCAGGCCATTCTGAGGTCATATCCACCCGCCCAATTCAACCCCCTGGGTCACAGCAGTTGCCGCACAGTCTGGCCCTTACCAGGCACGAGCTGTGTGACCCCGGGCCCAATATTTAACCTCACAATTTCTCACCAGTAATTTGCAGATAATCGTAATATATATGTGACAAGGCCGGCATAGAGATTAAAAAAATTATCACATATAATACCAGTTAAAAGTAAATACAATAAACATTAGGTACTAAAGAAAACATATGAGCTATTATTGTAAATACTATTATTATGAGTTATTAGTGACTATGATGATTAACGTTTATTGAGGGCTTATTGCGATCAGCACTGTGGACTTGGAAGGGAGGGCCAGAGGGCACAGAAGCAGGGGTTGCCACAAAACCTCATCTGAACCAAACCACAGCGGGGCTTTGTGTCAGAAGCCGGCACCGGGCCGTGAGAGCGGTCCAGAGAGTGATTAGCCTTTAACACAAAGTGGAAGAGAGTGAAGTAGGGAAGGTCAGGACTCAGTAGCTGTGAGTCTTGTGTTTCCATCTTATGTGGGTGAACACACTCACACACCAGTGTGCACACGGGGACACAGCTAAAGGTTTTCTACTGTGCACTGCAGTCAGGTCAGCCCTGCAGTCCAAGGCCGGCCCGGTTCTCGCGGCCCTGCGCTCCCCTCAGGAGCATATCCTGCAGCTGGCGTGGAGGCTGGGCCTCAGGGCCGCAGAGCTCAGAGCCCGGCTAAGAGCACTGATCATGGCTTGGTTTATGGTGTTACAGGTCAAATCTCTGCCCAGCTTCTAGGGATCCTTTGAGAACTGGGAATCGAAAGGCCATTTCATCCATCCTCACTGGCTGTAGCAACAAGTGCAGCATACCTAGGAGGCTGGCTTTGCCGCCAGCTCACCACAAGGGCCTGGGCAGGAGAGCACCTGGGTGCGGGTCCCTGCTGTGATGTCCCAAGTGCTAGTGCTCCTTGAAGAATGTGGAGGACTAGGGAAGGGGAAGCCTGCTGTAGATACTTGGATCCACAGTCCCACAGAAATCCCCGCCCCCGGCCACCCCAGCCCTGCCCTTTGCAGTGCTGTGGTCTACAGGGCTCTCTAATAAGGCAAGTTTTGCACCAGAGCCAAGCTGAAGCCTGCCCTGGACAGGGCCAGTGAGGTGCTCGGAGGGGGAGACTGTCTTCAGATCAGAGGGCTGCCTCAGGCCTCCACAGTGGTGGCTTGGCAAGAGCCCCGCGATGAACCCAGGGGATTCGGGCCCTAGCGCCTCAGCCAAATCTGCCCCACCCAGTGTTTCCTTTGACCTACAAAGTACTTCTTTTTCAGTTTTTTAAAAAATGACATTTAAAAATCATACGTTTTATATCTACATGCAAATTTCCAGCATGTCCTAAGAACTCAGGGGACATTGGACACCCCGAATGCGTAGCCCTGCAAGGCTGTCGTCACCAGAAGACCAGGCCCTGGGGCCCAAATCCACTGGGTTCATGACAAGGCTTCTGCCATGCTGTTATGCTCATTAGACAGGAAAGTGAGGGAGTGCCTCATGCACCCATGTGGCTCTCAAACATGAGCAGCGAAAGCCAGAACTGAGAAGGCGCATGCCTCCAGGAAGATGAGGGACCTTGGTTACATGCTCCTGAAGGATACGTGCTGTCCTCCTCTGCCTGGTGCCGACCCAGGGGTGCTGCGCTTGCTACTGGAGGAGACGTAAGAGAGCCAGACAGTACTGCAGCTCAAGGCTCGTGGGTATCAGTCCAGGCCAGAGGAGCAGAGCACGCCGAGGAGGACTCTCCTCTGCACACCACAGCAACCCCAGCCACAGGGACAAGTCCTGCACTTGCAGATGTTGGTGGTGGCACTGCTGAGACCGATAGGTCTGAGATGGCAAGCTGGAGGGATGTTGTGAGGCTCAGAACCAAGATAGAATGAGAAAATCAGGCCTTAGAGCCAAAGAGATGTGAAATCCAATTGTTATTTGCAACTGAGTGATCTCAAAGGAGGTTTTGAACCTATTTTATCACCTGTCCAGTGAGCTAGTTAGAAAACAAATATTTATGCACCCCGAGAGGCTGAGACAGAAGGATATCAAGTTTGAGCCCAGCATGGACAGTGTAGACTTGGCGTCTACCATGTCCCCAGCCTGCTGTGGCTCAGGAGTAGGCAAAACCAGCGAGGTATCTTCTCTCAGGACACGCACCTGCTAGTGGGGAGAAACAGAAAAGAAGCAAATAACCTAGCAGTCGTATAAAATTTGAGTTGTAATAAGGACCGGTTGGTTGGCTGTACCTTGGCTATGTCCAGAAAAGGCTGAAGTCAGTAATGATGTTTGAGATAACATGGACTGCTGAGGCCCTGCATATGACCATTCCTTGTGCAGATTCCCAAGGGGCTCTTGGGGCCCAGGGTCAAGCCCAGTAGGACATGGTGTGGACAAGCTGAGACAGTTGCTGGCTCAAACGTGACTACACAGAGTGCCTCTGGTCCTGGTCATCACTCCCTTGATAGCCAGCAGAGGAGAACAGCTGGGGCAGCCAGTGGAAAGCTGCTCAGCAGCAGCAGCAGGGTTTACCAGGAGAGGCCTAGGTACCACTGCCCTCCGCCATGGGCCAGCCTGGTGGCGGTGGCGTGGTGCCTTCGCCTGCTCAGCCTCATCCCCATGCGCTTGGCTGCTTGGGTGGGCCCCAGCATTGCTGTTGCCTCCGGGTGACTGAGCGTACCCCTTGCTTTGTTTCCAGCTCCAGACTTCTTGGCCCTGAGTGTGGTGAGGACCCAGTTGGTGGATGTGGAAGAGCGCGGGCTGGAGGCCATGGACGTGAAGGAAAGGAAGCCTTACCGCTCGCTGACACGGCGCCGCGACACCGAGCGCCGCTACACCAGCTCGTCTGCTGACAGCGAGGAGGGCAAAGCACCTCAGAAGTCCTACAGTTCCAGTGAGACCCTGAAGGCCTATGACCAGGATGCCCGCCTGGCCTACGGCAGCCGCGTCAAGGACATGGTGCCGCAGGAGGCCGAGGAGTTCTGCCGTGCAGGTAGGGGACAGAGGGCTGGAGAGCAGCCCCGCACAGGTGAGCTGTGTGTGAGGATGAGCCAGAAGGCGAGCAGAGGGGTGAAAGGAAGCCTTGCCTGTGGTGCAAGCCAGCACTGTGGCTCACTCTTAGGTCTTCCTGGCACCCAACCCCTTAGCACAGCTGAGGTGGAACCAGGCTCCCATAAGGGGGCCAGAGCTGTGCTGTCCTCCGAGACTCAGGCTGGCTAGATGTGAACCTGCTCCCCACTGCAGTGACTTGTGGGCATTGAGGTGACATATCTAAGCAGCAGCAGGCTAATGGCACCAAGGGAGTATGGAAACCAATACTCGGTTTTGGTATTTATTCATTCTGCAAGCTTATTTAGCATCTTCTTTATGTCCACTCCATGTGGCCCAGAGACGAAGATGCTGCTAGGGTGGTTAGATCTGAAAACCTGGTGATCTGGGAGAGGCTATGCTGCCCCCTGGCTCCCTGCCCTTTCCCTCCATCTGCTAGTCACCAAGGTGTATTCATCCTCTCTAAGGATGCCTTGTGCATCCAACCCTCTTCTTTCCTCTGCCACTTCCCTGTTCTGGCCATTCTCATCTCTCATGGGGGTTAGCCACAATACTCCCCTTTGCCCCAGGAGCCACTCTTGAGCCACTCCATGGGCGACTCCATGTGCTTGACCCTGAGCCCCTGGACTGGCTTTGGGCAGCTCTAACAAAGCCATTGCTTTCTAGGCCAGTGGTGCTGAATCTACAGCACACATGCCACAGCGGGCCATTTGTATCATTGAAGTCTCCAAAAGGCTCACCGTCGCTGTCCTAGACCGCTCTGTGCTCTGCCTCCCTTCCCGGCTGTGCACAGCCCGTGCCTGCTACACTGCTCCCGCACCCACTGCTCTGGACTTCAGGGCTCCTATTTCTCTGCTCACAGGGAGGCTAAGCATCCCTTGGGTCCTGGATGGTGAACAGCAGTCCCCTCCAGTGGGGACAGCTCACACTGCCCTGCTCCCTGCCCTGCCGCCCTCCACAGAGAGGCTCAGTGGAGCACCAGGCCAGGCCATTTATACACATTGGACCTGTTAGGTAATGCTTACCACAGCTCTGGGCTGCCTCATCTGCCTGCGATCACAAAGGTAGGAGGAGCAGGTCATGCACAAAGCCACTCCGAGACCACAGTGATAGACCACTGCGTTCTGAGCCCTCATCCCACTCTGACAGCAAATGGACACCTTGGCCGAGTATTGGTCACCCTGTCATCCATTCTTATCTCTTCACATTCTTGAAAATCAGCATGATATTATTGTGTTTCGTGTGATCTCCCGCCCCCACCCTCCCACAGGCTGGGTCTGGGAGCGAGCTTCCTCAGGGTCTCCGTGAAAGTCTCTCAGCCATTTCTCAGCTTGCAGTTAGGAGTACAGGATCTGGCACCAGACAGCTCTGCATTCAAATCCTGCCTGTGTCATTGTCCTGACCCTCAGGTTTTTTTACCTGCATAAAGGGATGAAAACTGAAAATATGTACTTGACACCAGTGCCTGGCACAGAGCAGATGCTTCATAAATGCTGCTGTCGATTATTGTCTCTGAGTCTGGGTAAGAGAAATAGACGCAGTATCTCAAAGCTTGACTCTAGCTCGTTCCTGCCTGTGAGCAGCCCAACCAGCCCGGGTTGAGGGGCAGCACAAGCACATGGGGCTCACTTAGAAGGGAGCTCAGCCTGGTCTTTGTAAATCGTGAATAAGAAGTATCCTCATCCCCAGTACAGGCACACACATGGTGGTGTACAAAGGACCATCCTGTGTCGTCAGAACTCCCGCAAGGTTAGCAAGCCTTTTCTCATCATCCCACATGAAGGCAAAAGCACTGAAGGGGGGGGGGGGAATTACCAGTCCCAGGTTGCACGGCTAGATGTTGAGTATGGCAATGCCAACCCCTGTCCTGAACTCTCAGGGAAGAGGCTTGACAGGTCACAAAGCAAACTGACCAGGAGGACTCCTCACATGTGATGACGTAAGTCCCAGACTGTCTGCTGAGAGAGGCTGGCTCTCTCTGCAGACATGCTAAACCCTTAAGGCTGCCCCAGCCTTGCCCTGCTCAACCCACCCCCTCAACACATCTCAGCTCGAAGGTGCAGACCTGACTCTGATTCTGGCTGCTTAAAAGGGTGTGCAGGGCAAACCATACAGAAATCAACGTAGTCCAGGCTGTCCACAGCAAATAAATTTGACTGTTCACTGTAGGGGACAGTCATTCTGCCTAACGTCCATGGCACTGGCTTGCACTTAGGTGCCACCTGGTTATAAGTCTGTCTCCGTAGCTCACCCCTCTACCTGGCTATGACCCCCACAGCCACCATGCACTCCCTCTTCCTCATCCCCCATGCTTTCCTGGGAACTGGAGGACCTGAAAGAAGCGGCCCTGAAAACACATTGAGTTACCTGCAAGAGTAGTGAAGCGGGCTGTGTTTCCTATGAAGGCTGCCTGTCCTTGTTACTCCATCCCTAAGCCCTGGACAAACTGCTCTTGCCCACATTCGACCTAGTATCATGGCTTAGGCCTAAAGTGCCCGCCCCCCAGGCATCACTCAGGTATTTGGAAGGGGATTGCTTCACAGGGCACCACACTCACCAGAACTCATGGATGAGTTCTGCAGCCCCATGTGCTGGTCTAAAGCAGGGGCTGGGTGGAGGTAGGCAGCAGGTATGGCCAGGGCATTCCTAGCCCAGCTCCCCTTCCCCTGCTACTTCCTGGCTACTGTGGGATGAGGGCCTTCCCTTACCCCACCTCCGCCATGTGGTTCTGCTTTGGTGCCAGCCAGCCGTGCCCTAAACCCCCCAAATTTCATGAGCCAAAGTAAGCCTGTCCTCCTTCAAATTGTGGGTGCTGGATGTTTTGTCCCAGTGACAGGAAGGTAAGTCGCAGTCGCAGCCCCAGCCTCGGCCCTGGGCACTGGTGGACTTCCTGACACCCTCGAGAGACCTATCGCTGCTAGGACACTCTTTCCTGGAAAACACAATCTGGGCAGAAAACAATCAGGCTTGAAAACCAGAGCTCAAAAGGGCCGCCCGGTTGGCCTCCCCCGGCCTTGCCTGCCACCTCTGTTCTCTCGCTCTGTGGCTACGCTGAAGGCCGGCAAGGCGAGGAGAGGCTGACAGGCCACACTGTGAGCTCTGGTTCTCAAGGTGGCCTGTGTTCCAGCTAGGCATGTTTTAGAAGAACTGCAGTGTGCAGAGGTGCAGATGCAACCTATCCCTGCGTCCGGAGCCAGCTCCTCTCCCGCTGTCCACGTCTTCTTCCCTCTAGTGCTCAGGCCTCCTGACCTGGCCAGAGGGAGCTTCTGCTTCCAGGCGGCACAGGGCTCCTGGACTAGGCGCTTGTCCTGCTCCGAAACTGCTGGCAAGTCCCCTGGCAAGGAGCCCTGACGCCCTGTAGGACTTCACAGATGCGCGCTGAGGCTCTCCTCACTACCAGATTTTGTTCCAAGCTCGGAGCCCTGCTCCTGCAGGGTCGCCTCCCCACACACGCACTGCACAGCGGGACCAGAGCTGCAGGGGGCAGCAGGGAAGGCCGCACAGGTACAGGTGCACAGGACACTTGCCGAGCAGGGCTGCACAAGATGGGTTTTATCGACAGCATCCCGTGAACTGCGTTAGTTCGGAGGTAGAAAGCTTGCCTCCGACGCACACGGCCTGGGTTCAAACGCCAGACCACTTGAGAGCATCCGGGTAAGAAGCAGAAAGAGGCCCACCAGGCAGACTCCCCCACCCCCAGCACAGCTGGGACAGGCAAGGCGCTGACCACTGTGTCCCCTTCCAGGAGCCAACTTCAGCCTGCGGGAGCTGGGGCTGGGTGAGGTGACGCCGCCCCACGGAACCCTCTACCGCCCGGACGTGGGGCTGCCCCACTGCGGATACTCCCTGGGCGCCGGCTCCGACGCAGACCTGGAGGCTGAGCCCGTGCTGTCGCCCGAGCACCCTGTGCGGCTGTGGGGCCGGAGCACTCGGTCGGGGCGCAGCTCCTGCCTGTCCAGCCGGGCCAACTCCAACCTCACCCTCACCGACACGGAACACGAGAACACCGAGACCGGTGAGTGCCGAGTGGCTGCGCCCAGCCTGCGCCGAGGCCTGAGGTTTAGTTGCAACATTGATTTTTCCCGTTCCATAGTTGGGGCTCTGGTGAAATTGGTGGAAAATTACTTTGCTCTCAGTGGTCAAAAGTCACGTGAAATCTCCACCCACGGATGACATGATCAGAGACCGGGCCACTGCTGTTTCTGTCTAGACTAAGGCAGTGTCCAAGGGGTTGGTTGGATGCCAGGGATCTCATGGCCGCTCCCCATAGCCGGTCCTCTGTCTCCTGTGTGTGCCCTGCCCTACCGACGGGGTTTCCTGCCGACGGGGGCTCCTGCCACCCCCATCCCCAGGCGCTCGGCCTTCCGAGGTCCTCTGCAGGACTTTTTTCCACCCTGGTACTTTATGAAGTTCCAAAGAGGGCTTACAATGAAAGATGATTATTTGGGGGTAACTTGGAACTCGAGCTTTAGAGATGCTGACCAGAGCCCACAATAGCTAGGGGAAATGAGTTTTACCATCTTCTTACACATGTTGACTGCAGTCAACCAGGCTGAGTGTCACTTAACTTAAATAAGACCTGGGACCTGAAAATTGGACTTACTCACATTTGGGAATACTTCTTTGTAGGTTTCAGTGGTCTAGAAATTTGAAATACAAAATCTGTGAAATCTAACATAGTGCTCAGAGGTTTCAGATTTTCAGATTAAAGATGCTGAGTCTGTAGTAGTGTACATTTCAAAGTGCTAAAAGAGTAAAACATATTTTTGCCACACACACAAAAAAAAAAAAAATAAGTAGGGTCGGCAAGATAGCTCAGCGCCTGCTTAGACAAGCGCAGGGACTGTGGTTTGATCTCTGGCACCATATGCCATGCGAGTCCCACCCCTCAGGATGGGCTGAGCCGGCCAGAGTCCCAGCGTAGTGGCGCACACCTATAATCCCAGAGCTGGGGAAGCTGAAAGCAAGAGGATCACCACAAGTCTGAGCTGCATAGTGAGACCCCGCAACAACCAAATACATTAGAAAATAAAAACTAGGTGAGGTGGTAGGCACTTTTATTCCACAATGTACACACACCAAAACATCATAATGTACCCCACAAGCATATGCAGCTATTACTTGTCATTTGAAAGAAAGATTAAGAATTAATTTTAAGAAGTAAAAATGTGAGGTTCTGGCCTGGCTTCTGTGGCCCCAGGAGGTGCTGGTGGCAGGCCATTCTCTTGCACACCTGCAGTTCTTTCTGGGCCCCAGGATGTCACAGGAGGAAAGGGAGCAGGCTGGTTCACCCACCTCCTTCTTGGTGGAGGAAAAGCGGCCAGTTGCAGAATTTTTGCCTCCCCTTGGAGCCTATTGGCAGGTCTTTCCAGAAGAGCTCTGGCTAGGCCCAGTCCTGCATGGAGCTGAGCCACTCAGGAATCTCACTTTCTGCCATGTGTGGTTCACCTCCAACCTCTGTCCACAGACAGCACTGAGACGGGAGGGTCCTATGGGATCTTCATGGAAGCCTCAGGAAGAGTGGCAGGACCCCAGAACAGCGCTGTCCCCAGTATAGGCTTTTATTTCTGGGAAGCCCCATGGGGGTCTACAGGAGCTCGCTCACTGAGGGAGCCCCTAGAAGGATGTGGGAAGGGCAGTGTGAACTGGAGCAGCCAGAGCCGGCTGATGACAGTGCCCCCTCCCGGCTTCCAGCCCCAAGGGCAGGAGCCACAGCTACCTGGCCATCCAAGGGCAGGGTGGGGTCCAGGGCAGAGCTGAGGACTTGGAGGGGCCAATCTCAAAAGGAGGCTATGCCTGGGCTGTGTAAAGCTAAGTCCTAGATTAGGGAGCAGATAATGACCAAGCCTGGCCAAGGTCAAGGTAGGAACCTTACTCTCAAAGATCCAGGTGCAGCAGGAGTTCCAAAACTGTGTCACCCGTGGACTCATGTTCTTCAGGGAGCTGGTGCAATTGCTGGGCTGTGGAGAGAGCCAGGCCTGGGACACTAATTTGACAGTGTCATCATCTCCAACCCCCAAGCTGGGTCCAAGCTGAGCCAACAGCTCCTCCTCTCCTCACTGCATTGAGCCAGAACACCAAATCCAAGGGTGGCAGAGTGATTGGCGCAGAGAAGTTTGGTCTGGTTAGAGGACAGGAAATCCCAACTCAATCACTGACAGGAGACCCCCAGCTCCATCACTGGCTTGGCACGTGGCACAGGGAGACCTGCGCCTTCCTCTGGACCTCAGTTTCCTAATTTGTAGAGTAGTTTCAGTGGAATTGACGTTCCCTATGTTCTGAAAATGTTGATGGCCCCTAGGCATGAAGGGGAAAAGTATCTATAGTCAGGTGAGGAAGAAACAGTGGTTTATGCAAATTTAAACTAGTTTCTCTCCTACAGAACTGCTCAAAGCCTTTAAGATATTCATGTCATGGTTATGTGCTAATGCAAGGTCTACGTGGTCTTCCTCAAACCAAAGCACCCTTAATTCTGCAAGCATCTGAAGGGATCAGTATTCTAGCAGATGCCTTTTTAGAACAACCGAGCTGAGTGGCCCGCAGGCCCTTCTAGACCTGGGATCCTGTGGTCCTACGTGCTGTACGTGATGGGGGCGCCTGAGCGGAAATTAATAACCCATGGCTGTCAGAGTCCACGCACTGTCACCCTGTGGTCCCTTTGCTCCTACTGCAATACTGGTGTGGACTTTCTGTCACACTGTACAGGAAAATGAAGAGGACAGCCTAAGGACATAAGAATCCCGAGTAGGCCACACAGCTAGTCTAGTGGGCTGGGCAGCTTGAGAATCTCCATCTAGTCTGAGTGGTTCCAATAAATTTCAGTGCAGCACAATGCTGCGGTTGTTCACTCTTTTGAAGTCTTCCTGCCACAGTGACAAAGGGTTGTTTTCCATGACGTCATGGCAGAGCAAGGCACACACCGCCCATGTTGCTGTGTGTTCCTGGGAGCCGAGTGACAGTGGAATTCTCTGCTATGGGGATAAGGACATACTTGATGAGCCTGAAAAACTTGATGGGATGTGGGCAGTGGCAGTGTGAACTGGAGCAGCCAGAGCCGGCCAATGACAATGCCCCCTCCCGGCTTCCAGCCCCAAGGGCAGGAGCCACAGCTGCCTGGCCATCCAAGGGCAGGACGGGGTCTGGGTCAGAGTCCCTGTCACTCCCCTGACTTTGGTCGTCCATTTCCACACTGGCCGTGGACCTTCAAGCCCAGCTATACTCCGAGAAGGCCAGCAGGCCAGGCAGGTGAGCCGTGGGCCTCACGAAGGGCTCCTGGCCTCTGTGGCCTTTGCCGACCTGGGCTCCTGGCCCCAGCCACTCAGGCGCCCGTGCACTTGTCAGCCTGCCTCGGTTGGGAAGTGACATTAACAGCTGTGCTGTTCCCTGGTGTGGGTAGTGACAGCGGTCCTAGAATGCTTGCTGCTGTTCACTGCGTAGGCTCACGACGCTCTCGCTCAGCTGGGAAATCCGAGGCATCATAGAGTCCTGGTTCTTTTCAGTCTCTCCTTCCCTCTCACTCTTTACACACACTCTCCTTCCCTCCCTCTCTTCCTTTTCCACTCCTTCTTCTCATATCCAGCCTGCTCCCAGCTCTCTCCTTCTTTGATGAGAACTTGGATCTCACCATCAAAACAGCAAACAACCCGAGCCAAGGAGATAGCTTAGCCGTCTAAGTGCCTGCCTGGCGAGCACAAGGCCCAGGTTCAAACTCCAGTACCACATGCTGTGCTGGCCCCACGCCAAGTCGGCCACCAAAACCAGGAGTGGTAGTGCACACCTGGGGCCAGGGAGATGGCTCAGTAGAATAAGCGCTTTCCTGGTAGTACACACCTATAATCCCAGAGCTCAGGAGGCTGAGACAGGAGGATCACTATGCATCTGAGCTGTATAGAGAGACCCTGTACCAAATAAATAAACAAACAAATAAAATTTTTGAAAGTTGAAAAAAACATAGCACAATTCCACATGACACACTAGCCAACGTACTGCCATGTGACCACTATTCAGAAATAAAGCAAAGTGAGCAGCCTGTGCTGAGGCCCTATGGCTATACATATACAATTACCTTTAATCCTAACAAGGATATTCCCATTTACCAGGTGAGAAAACCGAGGCTACAAAGAGGCCAACTGACATGATAGTCAGTAAATCAGGAAAGCTTCGATTTGGACTCGGGTCTCTCTGATCCTAGAGTCCCAGCCCTTTGCTTTTCTCCATTTGAATCAGTGGGAGTTTTAAGCTGTCAATTGAGGCCACCACAGATATACAACCAGCTTCCCAGAGATCCTTGCCAGATAAATGAGAATAGTAGAGAATAACCCCCAGTGACCTATAGCCACAGGAACATTGACTCTACCTGCACACCCAGCCTTGCATTAGTCAATAGTAATTCTCAACAGTATCGACAGCGGTGGAGCCTTTTGCTGAGGTCATAGTGATGCTGCCATCAATAATAACTTTTATGGGGTCCATTAAAACCAATTCTTGCCCTGAAGGTTAATGTCAGCAGCATTCAAGTTGCTGCTTATTATCTAAAATAAATACAGAATTGACTGGGTAGTGTAACTTCCCTTCAGGGCCGTCAGGCAGAGATGGCCCTCAGCTCCCTCTGCCCAGAGGGCCCGGCAAGCTGGAGGACAGCAGGGGGAGGTGCTGTGTCAGGCCCACATCTGCATCTCGCAGGTGCTGTCTTAGAAGGCACAGCTTGCAGCTGGGTCAGGACAACGCCTTGTCTCTTTGGTGCTTTCACTCTGTACTTTATTCTGTTACCGTGTGGAGCTCCAGCATGCCAGGGATTATTCTAGAATTTAGAAGCACAGTGAATGGTATGTGTTTGGGGTATGAGGGTACCCTCACCTAGGGCCTTGGCATAGATAGGGAGGAACACTGATTTCGGAGTCTATCGAGGAGGCCTGGGCTGGTACCTGGGCTGCGCTGGATCCGAGCGCTGAGGCCTTTGGTAGGTCCCTTCACCTCTCTGAGTACGGGGTTCCCATTCTATTTTTTTTATTTTTTACTTTTACTTTAAAGAGGAAAGAAAACAAAAGCAAGTAACAAGGATAAAGACAAAAACAAATCAACATAGAAATGGTACAGTATTTTAAAACAAGAATACAAAATTAACCGTGGTTGTTACACTGCACATTCATATCATCAAATTTGTTATTCAGATTATCAGACATAGGAATGCAAGACCGATCAAGCAATTAAACACTACTTCTTCCTTTCACTCAGACATTAGAAATAATACACATTTTGTGAAAACAAGGTGAAAGGTATTCAACTGTGGTTGTTATATTGCGCATTACTGTCTTCAATGGAGTTGCTCAGATTACAGATATTAACATATAAAATTGGTCGAAGTAAAAATTTTAAACATTAACTGATACCTTTAAGAAATGCTACAAATTAGTAGTACAGCCATCTCAACTTTCCTCTATGTGTACTTATAAAATCCAGTCTTCTCATTTTTATTCATTTTTTTTTTTTTTTATGTATTGGGTACAGGATCTCTCTACACAGCTCAGACTCGTAGTGCTTCTCCTGTTTCAGCCTCCCCAGCACTGAGATTCCAGGCATGCGCCACCATGGCCAGTTTCTGTGGTCAGCTCAGAGCGCCCGGGGGCGGGGCTGGCACTGTGGTACTGCGGATCAAACCCGGGTCCTTGCGCTTGCCTATGCAGGCGCTTAGACGCTATGCCAGAGGATACCGGGACTAAGAGCGGTCATCCCAGGGCGCTGCTGTGCATTTGGCACCGAGTTCCAGTTTGCGGTGATGGGAAAGTTCTGAGATGACTATTGATGGCAGCTGCCTAAATGTACCAACCCGGGAACTGTGCACTGAAGCATAATTAAGGTGGTGTGAGCTCATTTATAATTTATCACAGTACTTTAAAACTGCAAAGCGCATGTGCCTTGCTTCCTCAAGCTATTGCTCTGGTGGGGCAGCTGGGCCCTGTGGGTCCTTACTCCCCACTGGCTATTAGTGCTAATTGTTTAAAGCCCTGCAGGATGCCATTCCTTCTGCCCTGAGGGTACAGGGGCTGTCTGCACTCTGCACGCCTTCTGCGCTTGGGCTTGAGGGCTGCTAGGTCTTGCTGAGTGTGAGTGGCCCAGGAAGCCAAGCCCAGGAGAGGCAACCGCTTGAGCCAAAGCTAAGGCACGACGATCAGTGCAGATGGACTCCACGCTTAATCCCAGAGGTAAACTCAGAAGTTTGTTCAGAAAAGAAACCCTGAGATGGAGGCACAGTTACTCCCTAAGTGATAAAGCAGCCTGGTATCGAAAGGGAAATTATTGCTTAACTTAATTAGGCAGCGCTGTTGTTTATTCAGAGTCCGTAGTTAGGCGAGCAGCTCCACCGCTCGGGGAGAGAGGCGCTCATTACCGACCTCGCTCCATTTATTCTCCACCCACCCTGGCCCCATATCCATGAAACTCAAGTTTAACGCTCTGCAGAAGTTCTCGTAGAAGCCAGCGTAGTCAGGGTGCTGCAGCAGCTGGGAACACTGTCTTCTAGCACGGGAAGAGGTTAAAGCCCTGCATTTGAGCATTCCGCTCTGGGAGCCAGCCCTTTCCTCCCTCCGGATGCAGAGGCGCTGACTATTATCTGCAGTAGTGTCCAGCTGGAAGAGTTATCCACTGACACCTATGGAAGCAGCCAGGCGTTCCTGAGTTCCAAAAAGGACCCGGAAGGGCCTGATGCAGCGGGAGTGACTGGAGGTCTGTGGCTCCAAGAGCCCGGAGAGACCACGAGCCCGTTGACTCCTGACCTTCCCTTGTTTCCTAGCGAAGGACCCTGAGAGTGAAGAGGGCAGATGACCTGTTGAAGGAGACATTGCTAGCAAGGGCCAGAGCTGAGTTTTGATCCCAGATCTGGGTCTCTAGCGCTCGCTGTCTTTCCTGACCACAGCTTGTACTATAGAACATACCAGTTTCCATGAAAACATGCTGTTAGTAGCTCAGTGTACATAATATCAGAGGTCTAGGAGCTAACGATGGTGGTATCCAAAGTGTAAGTTTCTTTGCCTGAGAAACTTCCCCAAAAGAAACTGAATTTATAACCTGCCAGAGCTGATCAGAATCAAGAGATGGTACTGGTTCACCTTCAAACTGTGACAAGCTAGAGAAAAGACATTTGGAGGAGGAGTTGGAGAGGCTTAAAGGAAAAGCCCCAGGAGGAGCTATCTGAGACGGCGCCATGCTGGGTGCTGGGCCCTGGGCCCTGAGGGATGGAAGGACTGGGCCGGAGGGAAAGAAGGGCATTCTCTGTGGACAGACAGCAAGGGTAGCCCATGGGCTGGACCTAAATGCAGGTGTGTGTAATGGGATGTGTAGGGCAGAGTGTGCAGGGAGCAGCGTTTCTGAGTCAGTGCTTTGTCTGCCATTCCAAAGCCCTCCCTTGAGTACCTACTATGTGCAGTGCTGCTGTAATTATTGGGCTTCCAGCAATGATCAAAACTTGCAAAACTGCTCAATACCATGAAGGCAGCAAGGGCTGCCTCTGTTCTAGAGCCGCTCTTCCCTGCCCCTTCCCCAGGATCTTGCGTCCACTGACAGTGACCTCGGTACTGTGGTGAAAATGGGGGCAGGGACACATCTGATAGGCCCCCACCAGCTACTTCGGCCCAATTGTGGGCCCTATAGGCACTGGTTTGTCCTGTTCTTATTTGCTCTCTCCCATTCTCATTTTCATTCTTTCTCATCCTCCCTCCCCCCTCTCTGCCCTCCCCTTCCCCCTTCCCTTCCTCTTCTTCTTCCTTCTCCCTATCTCTCTTGCTAACTCCCTTCCTCCCTGTTCCCCTCTCCCTCCCTCTGCCCCCCCTCCTTCTCCTCCTTGCCCTTCTCCCTATCACTCTCCCTTTTCCCCTCCTCCCTTTTCCCCTCCTCCCTTTTCCTGTCCTCCCTTTTCTTTTCCCCTCCCCCTCATCCCCCATTCCTATCCTTTTCCCTCCCCTCCCTTTCCTTTCCCCTCCCCTCCCCTTCCCTCTCATCCACCTCCCACTTATCCCTTTCCCCCTTCCCCCTCCCCCTTTTCCCTATTCCTCTCTTTCTCCCTCCCCTTCCCTTTCCTTCCCCTTCCCCTCCTCCTCCGGCTCATCCACTTTCTGCTCCCCTACTCCTGTCTTCCTCTCCCCCTCCTCCTCCTTCTCCCTATCCCTCTTGCTTTTCTCCCTCCCCATCCCTTCTCCCTCCCTCTCCCCTCTCCCCCTTCTCTCTATCCCTCTCCCTTTTCCCCTCCTCCTTTTTCTTCCCTCTCCCTTCCCTCTCGTCCCCCTCCCATTCATCCCCCTCCCCCACCTCCTTCTCCTCCCTATCCCCTTTTCCCTCTCCTCCCCCTCCCCCATCCCTCTCTCTATCCTTCTGTCTCTCAGTGGCTTTGATCATGAGGTGTCTGGGCTGTTCCTCATACCACATTCCATCCTGCTGCTTATCCCTTGCTTTCCGTCCATGCAGCATGACTCCCACCCCAGCCCCGCCTTCTCTTCATCTAAGACTCTTGGCGCTGTCTCGTTTTGCCATAATCCTGGCTTTCCCTTACAGCCCTTTCATCTGCTGGCTGCCTTAGTGAGGTCTGGCAGAGGCTGGGCTCTGTTACACCCCCTCTGCGGGGATCCTGGGATCTGGAGACCAACACCTGACAACCACTACCACTGCTGTCACTGGGGGACCTTGAAAAGGACTTTAAGTCCTGGCCCAAATCAAATGCCCCCGCACACCCTGTCCACTGGCGAGCTCTGCTTCTGAGCTGGGCAAGGAGAAGGAGTCAGGGCAATTCAAAGCCATGCTAAATTAAGATAAATTGCATTCCTGAAACTCCATTAAGACCTGCTGGGCATGCGGGTGGTGCAGCGAACAAGCATCTTGACTTTAATTTGAGCCAACATGGCTTTCAATTCTAGAGGAAGCAACGATGTGCACAGTGACAAAATTCCTGCTGAAAGACAGGGGAAAAGTGCTGCCCTGCCAGCACACTCAGCCTTGTCCAGAGACAGTGGCTGCTGAGGCTGCTTTGACTTCATCTACTCCAAGATGACCATGAGGCAGAGAGACCATGTCCGCTGGCAGGGAAAGATCTTCCTGCGCAGTGCAGTGCAGTTTCAGCACAGCACATGGAGGCCAGGGCTGACGCTGATTTCAGTGTAAGGCTGTCGCCGGTCCTGATGTGACCCCGACCAGTCACCCCTCTGTAGCCATTAATCTTCCCATCAGCCAAATAGGATCTTAGGACCCTCAGGCAGTGAGATAACTTAGAAGGAGAATGGGCTTCCTGCTATGCTTGGAGCCCCAACCCAGCCACAGAGGAGCAGGTGACTTGGTGCCAGTACTGAATCTTGCGAGCCTCAGTGTCTTCATCTGCTGTGGAAGGGTCGGTGCCTCTTCTATTCCTAAGGCCATGATGAAGATAGAAGGAAGACATGAGAGCATTGGAGAGCCAGGAGAGTGTCTTCTAAGCTGTGAGTCATGACCAGGTGTGAAATAAAGTCAGTAACTCAGCGCCGTCCTGTAAAATGATGATAAATGGGAACAGTCTAGCGAACAGAGAGCACACTAAGCTGAGTCCTCCTCTGAAGTTTTTACTTCATTATACCTTACACACAGTGCCAGCGCCGGAACTAGGTCGTCATGTAAGGCGTATTTGTTAGCATAGATTTTATTTTCAAAAAAGGATATTTTAGAAAGGTGCCTTGGCTGGGGAGATACCTCAGAGAAATAAGCACCTATCTGCCAAGCACAAGGACCTGAGTTCAATCCCCGGCCCTGCATGCCATGCCAGCCCCACCGGCCCCGAACAGGTGGTGCACGCCTGTAATCCCAGCACTCAGGAGGTGGAGATACGAGGATCTCTGCAAGTTCGAGACCAGCCTGGGGTCTACAAAAGTGAGCACAAGGCCAGCCCGAACTGCATGGCAAGACCCTGTCTTAAATAAATAAATAAATAAAATTTAAAGAAATTCCTTGCACATAGTAGGACCTTATAAATGTTCATTTCCTTCCTTTAAAGACTCCTAAGCTCCAAAATTTCATAACTTATGTTGTGTTTTGACAAAAGCTGTTGGCCTACTATTTCTGAGGCCCCTTACTGAGAGTCAGGTCTTCCTGGACAGAGCATCCAGCTCCACTGAAAGAAGACAGACCCTGGGATCTGATGGACTGACCCAAAGTCTGGGGCTTGTGCAATGGTAATGTAGGTATACCTGGCTGCTGGGACCCAGCCACCTCTTCTTGGCCTTGTCCCAGCTCCCTCCTGTGCCAAGGGCTGTTGGGAGCCCATCGTGCCTGGGGAGCTGTGGATGTGAGGACAGCAGAAGTGTCTCCAACCAGGGAGATCTGCCGAGAAGGCTCTGGGCCTGGGTGAATCACAAGCTGGCTTCTCCCAACAGCTAGACCTCTCTGCTCAGCACCAAGGTAACAGGAGTGGCACAAGGCAAACCTGTGTGAGCAGCACAGGAAACTGTCATGCCAAGTGAAATCTGGCTCCCCCTAGCCTCTCAATTCTTACCACAAGTGTAATTTCAAGTGAATTGGCCTAAGCCATTGGACCACCCCATGGAGACTGCCTTCCTTCTTTCGACTTCAGGATGAGGGGAGCATATGGGACTGGGTGAGGGCAGCTCTAGGGGCTCATACGGGTTGGATATGGAAGCAGAGAGGGCAAGTGATTACCTGTGGAATCCCTGGGGCTAGGATGAGCGCAGCCCACAAGGTAACTATTTCCAAAGCAGCATGCCCAGCTGCCTGTGATGGGGCCACAGCTGCAGTGAGGAGCGCGAGGCAGCGGTGGGGGCCGAGACCTGACTTCTGGCTGGGAGGATGGCGTGGGAAACAGCAAAGGTTTGTTCTGGCTGAAGTACGAGGGACTAAGAGGGACAGGCCAGAGGCAGAAGTTGGGCCTCATCATGGCCGGGGAGGTTCTGAACCATAGGCTTCAGTGCAGCCTGTCTTCAAGGTGATAAGGAACCACAGAAAGGTTTTATGCAGGCAGAAGGTGAAGGTGGCAAGCATGTTCCCCGACTCAGGAGAGGACAGACGCATGAGGCCCTTATTCCTGAGAAGATGGAGTTCCTTTAGTTTTAATTTGTAAACACTGCAGCAGAAAAGGCTCTGGGTCTGACTGGAAACTGTCTTTGTGCTGCATCTACGCTGGACGGTTAGCCGAGAACCTGACTCACTGATAATCTCAGCTTCAGCCTCTGCTAAGTTTGGGCTTGCAGGATCCTTGAGGGGTCACTGTACAAATCATCAGAGTTTGTTTATAAAGAGTTTGCTTGTATGTAATTCCTGTCCATTTGTGTTGGTAAATTTGACTTGGCCTTGGTTTCCTAGAAAGCAGAGCTTGAGCCAGGTTCATGCACAGTGCCTTACTTGGGAGGTACCATCTCGGAGCTGTGAGGCAGAGAAGGATGAAGGCGAGAGCCATTCCGTGCCACCATGCCGTGCCACCGTGCCGTGCCACCGTGCCGGCCAGGGCCTCTCAGCTCCTGCGCAGATCGGGCTGGACCTGGTCTCCTGGCAGGCTTACTGCCTCAGCACCTGCTCAGCACCTTCCCAGCAGGCTGCACAGAGCTCACATCTCCAGAAGAATCTACAGGAAGAAGGCGGGATGAGCAGTTGATGGGCCCTGAGCTGCAGAAATCAATGCGCCCGAGCAAGCGCGAATGGCCGCACGACAGATATTTCAGTTAGCGGACGACCTTGCCAGCGGTGATCCGACAGTCTCAGAGGCCCACGCGCTCTGATTAATGCCTTCCCAATGGCTTCTTCTCCTCTTTTTGTCTCTTGTCCCACCCTCCTCCCCCTTTCTCTATTTCTTTTTACTCACAGACTCTGTAAGCACAAGAATGCTTACCATTTATTACACAGTGAACCTGATAGTACGCATGCGTTGCTTTATTGAATTACTATGCTCAGCCTATGGAAGATAAGGATTCTGATTTCTATTTTATTGATGTTCAAATTGAGGACTCAGGGGGCTGGGGAGATGGCTCAGTAGGATAAGCGCTTGACTGGCAAATGTAAGGATCTGAGTTCAATCCCCGGTTCCGCAAAAAAAAAAAAAAAAAAAAAAATTGAGGACTCAGAACCCTAACTATCTTGCCATCAGGGAAGTTCCAGAGATGATACTTAGCTTTGGGCCACCTAAAGCCAACGTTTGGGGCTGTGGCCATATTGCCTGATGGGGATAAGAATATGGAAATGACTAAGAATACAACTGCCGGTCACACCAAACAAGCTCCTTGAAAAACAGTGAGCACCCCAGACCTACGCAGATGACCTGGGATCAAACCCCAGCTCTTCCACGAGTATGCTGCCTCCTGTTTTTTGTGGTACTGGGGATTGAACTCAGGACCATGCACTTGCCAGGCAAGCGCTTATTCTACTGAGCTATCTCCCCAGGCCCTGTTGCCTCCTGTTGCACGCAGTAGATCCCTTCATTTCTCCATGCTCATTTCCTTGTGTGTAAAGTGAGGACAGTTCAGGTATCCACTTTCCAGGGTCATTGTCAGAATTAAGTGACTCAAGAGTGTGAAAGTACTCAAATAGTGCCAGCACACAGTGCTATGAGTGTGTGCTTCTACTATTTTTAATTGCACAATGCTTCATGGTTCACAAAGTGTTCTCACATTTTGCTTAACTTTAGGAGCATCTCAGGGGTAGCTAGCAGCCTTACCAAGGCTTAGAAGTGCTTTTATATCACGCAGCTAGAGTACAGGGAGGTAGGATTCAACCCAGGTGAATCTGACTCCACGTCCACGCATTGCCACTGCTGTTCTCTTCGTCTGGCATCTGGTCAACCCTGCTCTTAACTCCCAAAGCGGTCCCCAGGTACCAGGGCCAAGTGGAAAAGGACTCCAGCAAGACTGATTTTCTTCGGGCCAGTTTCTCCAAGTGAGCCATGTGAGATAGAGGCTTCTTCTGGAAGAAATGCTTCCTTTGGACTAAGTAGCCAAAGCTTTCATGTTCCAAATGCTGAGAGGAATTTTCTTCCCACCTCCACTCTGCAGCCTGGCTCCTACATGAGTTTGCTGTGCCTACTTCTGTGGTACCTTAACTACAAAATAAATTGCTTTTTCTGAGAGCACCTCCAACACGGAAATAAGCGCACCGAACAAGCGAGGCTCAAAACACGGTGTAAACAAAGGGAAATTGTTTGCAATTCAGCTGCCTGTAGAGGTGGAGGAAGGAGGGGAGGAAAGCCATCTTTGGTGTGAAGTGGGCTGTGAAACGCAGAAGGCACTCTTCCAGTCGGAGCCAAACGGCAAAGGCAGAAAAGCTAGACAGCAATTAGAAGTGAGGCACCGCTAGGCATCTCTCACTTGGCAGCAAAAAGAGAGAAAATGCTTCTAGCCAGAGGACTGGGCTTCCTTTCTACCTGTATCCTCACCTTCAGTCACTTACTCCCTCAGCACTGGAATTACAAGAGTGAGGAAGGATTTCACTTGGAGAAAATATTGTGTCACTTTTCCCCAGCTAGATTTTAAAAGGTTTCCGAGTACCTGCCCTCCCAGCTTGGCTATTATTAGTCACATTTAGAGAGAGAATTAGAATTCATAGCACCTTTAAATGCCTGACTTTCTGTAAATCACTGTATCATCTGCTCTGAGGACTCCTGAGCTCTCAGCCTGACTCTGGCAATGCACCTTAGAAAATGGAACCCATGTCAAAATGTTCCTAAGGCTCAGGGGGAAGACTCTCAAGGTGCAGCACACAATGGGATTATGGTTAAGATCTATTACCGCAAGGAGGTACAAAGCAAGCCAGCCAAGGCAGAAGATACTTAGAGGACCAAAGTTTGAGGGAAGACTAGCACAAGTTTCCAAGAGCTTCTCTTGGCAGAGTTGTGCATGATGTGTGTCCTCCTCCAGTGATGAGTTGAGAAGATACCTGCACACCAAAGTTGTATGCCAGAGCAGTGGGAGAAGGACCCAGCCCCAAGGTTTTGATCAAGGGCTGATTGCATAGACACCTTCTGCCTACTGAGTACCAAATCTTGACTCGCAGAAAGAAACCAGGTGTTTAACATAAACTCATTACTTGTACAAACAGTCTAGGCATGTGATTTGGACTCTAGGAAACTGTTTACGAACTGCGTTCCCAGACACAGGGTGCTCAATCAATCTTGCAAACAGCCCTCTCTGAAGATAGGTCGTCTCGGGGCTGCCGTGGGAGCGCTTTTCTGCCCGTCGTCTGGACCTCCCATTCAACTGCAGAACACTCAGTGCATGTTTCTAGAGCTTTGTAGATTTTTCTTTATTTATAGTCCTTCATGCAATAGCTCCTACAAAATGTTTATAAGCTTTGTCTAGGAGAAGTTGCCTGGTAAACTCACCGCTCATGTTGGCAGTGAAAATAAAGAGAAATTGACGTGGTGGATCTTATTTAGGGGAGCAAAGCTCATAATAAGGCAGCCTTCTAGGTCTCTAGTGGAATGGACGAGTCAGGTGGCAGGGAGGGGCTCTGTGAAGCTCGGTGGCTGACTGTGCTGTATACAGTTGGCAATGTCACCAGGCAGTGTGCTAGAGACAGGTGGCTCCAGAAGCCCCAGGTAGCACAGGCTGGTCCCTGTCTCAGGGCCCCTGGTATAATAAAGAAGAGAGCAGCCATCCCTCAGGCAGCCACCCTCCAGTGGCATGTCAGCGCTGGGAGCTGCCCTGTGTGGCCAGCAGCCAGACAACCAAGGGACAGCTGGAATGGGACCACAGGGCCATGCCAACCGGAATAGCCTCTCGTCCCTGCCAATCCTAGGACAGGCTTTTAGGAGTTTCATAGAAAAGAGGTAGCTTGGAGATGGTGGGACCTGGGTGCTAGAGAGAAAGTTGTGTCTTGTGGTCAGATACGGGGAAAGAACCCCAACAACTGGCCACCCTTCGTTCCCTGGGATGGTCAGGTGGCGCCAAATCCCTGTGAAAGCTGTCTGTACACCCAAAGGCCATTGCATGAAAGTGGGTTTATTGACTGTGGCAAGGAAGACCTCCTCTGAAAGCCAGTGTGTCTCAGGAGAGGGTGTGAGGAAGAAGAGGTAGCCTGTGACCCTGCGCTAGTGGTGGAGAAGCAGGTTCAAAGAAATGGAGCTCAACTGTGCGTCACATATTGTCAGGGAGCAGGGACTGTTCTGTGCTTGGGCATTATGGTCTTAGGGACAAAGCAGAGAGAATGAAGTGAGGCCCCAGTGCTAACTAGGAGAGGTGGCTGCGATATCAGACAGGATGGGGGGGGTGGCATTTGGTCATTTTGTTGTTGAGCAGTGTTCTTGGCTTTGTGTGATGTGAATCCAGAATGGCCTTATCTTTTCCTTGACCCACTATGGTCCTAGAGTTGTCTGCAGTGGAGTGTGAAATTGTTTCCTTTAAGTAGAAGATGGTACTGCCTCGCTGTGAGGGCCAGGCCAGCCCCTGGCTATCGCAGGCTGCTCCTCCCTTTCTTATCCAAAACTGAAATCAAAGGGTAGATCAGCAGCTCTGGGATGACAGCTTGCCTCCAGGCCTTCTGTGTCCTTCTCCCATGACAAATTCCAGTGTCCAGGGAAATCCTACGGAAAATGATAGGTGCAGTTGTACCAATGAATTGTATACTGTGAGGTAATTATTTAATAAAATACACTCAATAAATAATCAGTGTAGGTCAGTTCTACAGTGTATTCTTTATGTGATCTCATTTCATCTTCTTAATTGCTCTGCGAGGTTGGCACTTTCTTTTTTGGCAGATAAGGAAGTAAGGGCCCAGACAGGTGGAGTGCTTTCCCTCAGGCCTCTTGTCTGACAAGTAAGAGAGGAGTCGACCCCAGACATCTGCCCGACTCCAAAGTCCTCGCTTGTCTCTGGTCCAGGCCTCCTCGACACGGAGATGACCATGGGCACCGGGACAAATGGCTTGCCATGCTACTTGCTGAGAGGAGTATTCGTCCAGAGAGCACACCAGCCCCGCAGCAGGCCCAGGTGTGCTCACGGACAGGCGTTTCCAAGACCGCAAAACCTCACAGGCTGGAGTAGGCCGGGCCCTGGCCGGGTGAGGCCATCCCTGGAGCTGCTGTCACATCTCCAGCAAGTGAGCTGTTTCTGGCATCCTGGGAGAGGAAGGGTGGGCCTGGCTCTAGTTTCGGTTTCTGCACAGCTGGCCAATTAATATGAAAAAGAGCTGCCCGGTATTGATTACCTTTGTACTCTACACAAAGATGTCTTAATGAAGCTCAATATCTACAGCGCCAAAGCTGGCTCACAGCACCTCATGGCTGAGCGAGTGTGCTCAGGGCACCAGACCCTGGGCCTCCTCGAAGCCAGCCGCTCTCTACAGACAGGGTGCTACAGGTGTGTGGCCCTTGTGTGCATGGCTGCGTGCTGCCCTGAGGGTGTGTGTGTGTGTGAACGTGTGCCTGTGTGCAGGTTCAGGTGCCGGTTCATTGTGGCACTATGCACATATGTGACATCAGTGCAGTTGTCCTGGTGTAGGGGTAAATGTGTGGCGACGCCTAAGGAATGCATAATAAGCTGTGTTGGTTTGAATGTCCACCAGGGTGTGTTTTGTGTATCTGTGCCTGAGTGGAAGGGTGAGTGGCGATTTCTGCCCAATACCTCCTATATTTTAGAAGCAGAAAGCAGCAAAGGTGAAATCTTTCCTCCTCCCACTAAAATGGGGAAGAAGAGCTTTGGGGGCTGGTTTTCCTTTGGCTAAAAAAAAAAAAAAAAAACCAGCATCATCCAGTTAGTGGTTGTTAATTAGGAACAGGTCCCAGGGAAGCTCCTGCTGCGCAGCACCAATAAATCACTCATTAACTGTCCGTGGCTGCTGCGTCCAAGTGGGCTGTGTGTAGCTCTAGCTCTGCCAGCCAGGCCAGGACCCGCCCCTGCAGATCCGTCAGCTAGGAGAAGGCACTTGTCCCCTACTTCCTGTCCTCCTAAGAGTATCCTCAGGTCACCCCCAGCAGGACAAGAAAGGGCCGAGCTCTGCTCCCTATTCCTGGACCTGCATCCAGGTCCCTGTGTACCAAGCGCCACCCAGGCTTAGTTCCGGCGGCCTCCTGGGCCTCCTGTCACCATGCTCTGCTTCTTGGGCGCCTACTGCTCTGTGCTCTTAGAGGCCCAGTCAAGCAGCTTCACAGCTCTGCACCCACCTGTACGCCCGCCCCCAGCCCTAAGCATGGTGCGTGCTCAGAAAACAAATTCTTTCTTGTCCAGCCCCAGCCAACTTTCTCAGCAAAACAAAGCCACTAGCAGTGTTTTAAAGTATTGATTTTAGCTAAAAACAATGGTAGACTTGGGGAAGAGGGGAAGGGAATAACTGCCTAATGGGTATGGAGTCTGTTTAGGGCGTTAAAAATGCTTTAGAATCAGGGAATGGTGAACGTTGTGCAACACTGGGAATGTACCCAAGACGACTGAATTGCACTTGTTAAAGTTTCAGATGGGTGAGATGGAATAGATGCACCCGAGGTTTGCTGTAGACCCAGCCTGTCTCAGGCCAAGGGCTGCCTCCTGCTTTTGGGCCCTGCCTTTGTGAGCTAATTTAAACCTGGACAGCTAGCGTCAGCAGAAGCCATGTGGGAGGCAAACAGGGCCAGGGCAGGTTCTCGGCCACCCTTCCTGAGGGCCATACTGTGGTCCCCCCCAGGCTCCCTGTCTTCCCAGCTGCAGTTCCCGCACTCTCAGCACTGCCCTCTGTGACCTTCTAACCCAGATAGCTGGACACTCCCCACTGGTCACTGTCAGTGGTACCCTAACCTCTTGCTCAGCGATCACTTCAGGAACCTGGGACTTTGGAATCTCATTTCTTTAGGTTTTTGTTTGGTTTTGAAAATACATAGAATCAATCCCAAACTCATAGCCTCTGCTTCGTGCTTACCTAAGATGTGTTGAAAGACTTGAGGGTAGTAGCTAAGTATTTCCTCCACGTGAAAAAAGATATTGGGCCCTAATGAGACCATACTTTAATCTGGTACAGGGTGGGGCTGAGAGACCTGTTAGAAGCCTTTGAATTGGGAAGCTCAAGAATTCCCATCCTTGGGACCAAATCCAGATGGAAGCCTGAAGTTCAGAGTCAGTAGGATTATGGCTTGGTAGAAAGCTGGCCGACGTACAGCACCAGGGCCCTTCCTCCAGCGAGGGGCATAGCCCAGTCCATGTGGAGCTTTGGTTGGCACCAGCACAGGGATACTCCAGAGAGGGAAGGCAAGAGCTTGAATCCTACCTCTGGGTCCAGGTGGAGCTAAGAATAGCACAGTGGGGAAAGCTGCTGGGGGGCCCGGTCAACACCGAGCTCCTGTCTGGGCTTAATGTGTTCATTGATCCCTTCTTGCACTCATTCATCCCTCAGATGTTTAGGACACCCTAATATTTCCTGGCCTTGTTTTAGCAACTGCAGATAGAAATATGATTTGCGTGTCGGTCAGTATATAGCAATAGCTAAACTGACAACAAAGTGCTCATTTGTGTTGCAATAATAGATAATCCCAAGGTGACAGTGACTCAGTGGGCTTGCTTGCTTTGTTATTTACCCATCGTGCTTTGCGCCGCCTGATTTCTCAGGGTCGCAGGGTAATGGACCCACCACCGCAGCTCCACCATGCGGAGTGAGTAACCTTTTGGCTGCTTGCACAGTCCGGGGGGGGAGGGGGGTCTGAGCTGGTCACGTGGCCCCGCCCAGGCGGAGTGAGCAGCTCTGAGCCCAGAGCAAGCGGAGCAGTCTCCCTGGGCCCAGAGGCACGAGGGCAGGGGCTTCACCGCAGCTGCGCCCTCCAGAGGTGTCTCCGACCAGGAGGAGGCCAGGGAAGAGCCTCACGGTGGAAGGAACCCAGGATGTGCTGGACAGGAGGAAGGAAAGTGGCGCGGCCTGTCTCACAGGAGGGGGCACTCCCAGGCCTCTTGCAGCCGCGGAGCGTGGCAGCCCCGTCGAGAGCGTCCTGGGATGTGCTCGCATGCGGCACTAGAGCAAGAGTGGGCAGGACCTTGGCCGTGTGTGCAGGCATCGAGCCCGGTTCGGAGGGGGAGGAAAAGCGCGGAAAGCGCTCTGGGAGGGAGTTTAGCCCACAGGTGTATTCCAGGAAGGTCACTGCAGGGAGCGTCAGACACAGAGCCAGGCATCAGTGGTCATCAGGCAGACAGACGGACAGGTACGGAGGTATGGAGGTGGAGGGACCGGTAACACGAGGTAGTGGGGGAGAAAGTGGACTCGGGCTTGTGACCCAGGTTCAACCGGTCCTGTGTCTTGGCCTCTTTGGCTGCTATAGCCAAAATCCTCAGATCCAATAAATGATCAGCAACAGCAAGTTGTGGTCCTAGTTCTGAGGACCGGGAAGCCCAAGACCGAGAAGCTGGTAGATTTGTCATCCGTTGAGAGCCCACTTTGTGGCTCCTGAATACAACCTCACAGGGCTGTAGGGGTGAAAACCTCCTCAAGCTTCTGTTAGCAGAGCACTGAGCCCATCCATGGCACAGAGCCCCAGAATCTAATCAGCCCCTGGAGGTGGCCTGGCCTCTTAAGACCACCACCCTGGGTGTTGGGGTTCAGCATGTGAACTCTGAGGGGTGGCACATAGGTGCTGGCAGACAACGGTGTGGACACAGTGAGGAAGCGCTGGCTGGCATGTGGTTGCAGAGGAAGATGACAGCCCAGTGCTAGGTGTCGTTGCATCTGAAGTGCCCACGAGCCTCTGAATCAGAGTATCCGGGAGGCACTTGGTTATTCGGGCCCCCGCTTGGAAGAGTCTGCCTATCTTTCCTGAGTGTCTGAGAAATGAAAGGTGTGGGGACACCTCTGGGGAATGCAGCTTTCCTCCAGGAATCTTGAGTTACACCTTTGTTGGTACACCATTGTCTTTTAAGTTGTGTCTTAATCTGGGTGTGTTCAAAATAGAGTCACTTCTTGCTTGGTGCCATCCTAAGGCCTCGTTCGGGGGCTGAGGGAAGGCGCAGCACTGTAGGCTCCCAGCCTGCACTGTGGGGGAACCAAACTGCTGTCGCGACAGCCCCTACCCCTCAGAGGGCTGTCCCGTGTCTACCTGACCCTGCACCCAGGCACACAGCAAATGGCTCTTGAACAAATGAATGAATTAAGTACAAACTATGCAAAACCATCAGGTCCCTTGTGAAAACATAAATAGTACTTTCATTTTCCAGAAGCCTTTAATAAATTATAACTCAGCAAATTAAAATAAACATTTGTTTTAACTTCTACCAACCAAGTCTCTGGAGGGCTGGGCACCTTTTCATCTTCAAAGTGCTTTCAAAACAAGCGCTGGCTTTCCCCACAGGCACTCCATGGAGGTTGCAGTCTGTAAACAGATAGCGAACAGTATTAACATTCAGCACAGAGATGCCTCAGGCCAGTGTTTAAAAGTATCTTCTCCAGATAGAAAAAATAAATTGCTTCTTCAGTGTTTGGAGTGCCTTCTGTGTGCCCAGAGCTGTGCCACCGGCACCCAGGACCTGTGGTGCCATCCTCTTGGTGGGCCTGTGAGGCGGCAGTGCCCCTTTCCAGCTGCAGAGATATGAGGTGTGAGGCTCAGAGGAGGAAGGGGCCTTGCCCAAGGCCAGGGCGGCAGAGCCTCGCCCGCGCAGATTCTTCCCTCCCAGGCCCCAGTTACTGACTTTGCCTCTGCCTCGGTGCTCCTCGACATTTGGTCTGCAGATCATCTGCATCGGGCACATGCAGGCAGTGAGTCCTGGGCCCCATGCCAGGCCTTTTGGATGGAACTCCAGGAAGAGAAGCTTGGGAACCGGCATTTGAAATAAACCTCCCAGGTACTTCTGCTCGCCGAGATTCGAGCGTTTGCGCTTCATGCCCCTAGTTGGTTTCTAAAACGGGTTTTTGTCTAACACGATGAGAAAAATCAGGGGGGAAATCACTAAACCTTGAACACCACGTGCCTGTGCTGGGCTTGGCAGCCCTGGCTTCTGCAGACAGCGAGGCAGCGTCCTCCTCCCTCCCCCTGCTCCGCAGGCTCTGCTGGCCAGGATGGAAAGCTTCCTCCGTTCCCCGCTTCGCATGGCAATCTTGGGTGGATGTTTTCTCTCCACTCCATATGGATTTTGCAATTAACTCTCTAGAAAAGTAAATCACAGGGTGCCTGGAATAACAAGCGCAGCGAACACCAGGCCTCGGCCAAGTAGACTGGGCCCAGATCCAGGGCATGACGAGGGTTGCCGTGCCGGTGCAAGCAGAAGGCGGAGGCCTGGCCAGCAGCCAGAGGCTGCACAGAGGCCCAGGAAGGAGGAGGAGGAGAGGGGACAGCGGGCAAGGCCGAGCGCCTCTCCCGTAGGCATGGCTTGTGCCCAGAGTTCTGCATTCTGCCTTTCGTGAATTCTGCACAGCTCTTGTGGGTCAGATTTTCATTCCCATCTTACAGAAAAAGAAAGGCAATGCTGCTTCCCAGCTTGTAGCTTCTCCAAAAAACCCATACAGCGGTATGGCCTCCCATACACTAGTGGCCTCCCGTTCCACTCACTCGTGGCCTCCTGTCATCCTTTCTCTGCCCGAGCAACTGGAGTGGAGAGATCCCTTTATAGGCTAATAGTGGCTGGGTGGCAGTGGCTGTGGAAAGGCTGGTGACTGATCATGGGGGGAAGGGCGAGGGTGAGTGCCAAGTCTGAAGCCTTACATGGAGCACCAGACCCTGACTGGTCCGCGGTGAGCACCTGAAATGTCAGCTCCCCACTTGCCTCCATTGATCTCCCACACCATCTCCTGTCATGGAACCAGCAGTGCTTCCCAGGGGCGCACCCACGCTAGCACGAGGAGCGTGGGGCTGGCGAGGCGTCAGGAACACTGCATGTGCTGTCATGCTGTTTCCTAGTGGACCAGTCCTTGCTTCCAAGATTAATTTCTGAAAGACAGAATCTGATTGGCCAAGCCTGCCTCCAGCTGCTGAGCCATTGCATGTGTGGCAGAGGCCTGTCACGTGGGTGGCTGCCCAGGCCATCTCTTCGAAGCCTGTGCCAGGCTGCCTGCCTATGAAGGGGCTCTGGGCAAACATGCACAAAGTGTGCCATGTCCCAGCAGGCCCCTCTGTACTGTGCACTTGTGAAGACAGATTCTCTCTTAGCTGTCTTTCCTTCTCCCTCTGGGACCTACCTTGGTCCTCAGGAAAGACTTACAGGGTTGGAAGGGGGAAGCAGGGACCTGTGGGTTCTGGCTGCTTGGGCTGCAGACCTTTCATACACAGCATTCATGGAGGGTGTAGGGGCCTTTATCTCCTGCTGAGAGTCCTGCCCTGCACCAGTAACTGTGCGGCCAGGCACCCAGAGCAGGACCTGCCACACTCCTTGGACCATGCTGTCGCCACACTCCCAGTTTACTCGTCTCGTTTACTCGTCCCGTCCCGTCCCGTCCCGTCCCGTCCCGTCCCGTCCCGTCCCGTCCCGTCCCTTCCCTTCCCTTCCCTTCCCTTCCCTTCCCTTCCCTTCCTCTTTCTTTCTTTCTTTCTTTCTTTCTTTCTTTCTTTCTTTCTTTCTTTCTTTCTTTCTTTCTTTCTTTCTTCTTTCCTTCTTCATTTTTCTTCCAGAACCTAAAAATCAAACTGGCTTCTTTCTGCTTCTCACAGCTTCCTGAGCGATAAAGACTGAAATCTGAGCCAGGCTGATAGTTCCGCTCATGTATGAGATACACAGGGCTGGGGTCCTTCCTCTGTGTGGTGGCATTCATTTAGCTGTAACCACAGCTTGCAAGCCCTTGTGGGGCTGGAAGGCAGATAAACGGGTGACTGGTTGCTGTTTCTTTTCCTAGCTGGAAAACTGGGCAGAGGGGACAGGATTTAAAAAGCAGACAACAACTAACTCAGCTGGAAGGGTGGAATCCCATTTCCTCTAAACCATCTAGCCCCATAGAACTTTCTGAAATGATAGAAATGTTGTGTGTCTGCCCAATCCTACAGGAGCCATTTGCCGCGTGTGGTTATTGAGCCCATGAAATATAGCTGATGCAACGAAGGGACTGCACTTTTAATTTTAAGTTATTTAATCTGACATTGAAATTAAAATAGCCATACTGTTTTGGCTGGTAGCTTCCATATGGGATTGTGCAGCTCTAAAATCAAGGAATCTTTTGAGCTCCAGTTCTCCGTCTTCCCACTGCCAAGTTCTAGTGATCACCATAGGTTCAAGGATCTGTAAATGAATGAATGGGTCCCCACTATGGTGATGAAGCAGAGATGACATCCTGCGCAAGGCCAGTGACAGGATTTAATACTGGTCAGACCTAAACATAAAGTCTGACTCCGACAATTACTTATTTCTGCAACTGTGAGAATGTTAATGTTTTGCTCTTTCTGGTCCTCCTTTCCAAGATGATGAAAAAAGAAGGAACAATGGTTGTTCCCAAAAAGGGTCCGTGGTCATGTGCAGCCTATTTGCTGCACGAACTGTGCATACCCAAGGATAAGGCTGTTAAGAAGTTTGTCACTCGGAACATAGTGGAGGCCGTTGCCGTCAGGGACATTTCCAAAGCGAGTGTCTTCGACAGTTATGTGCTTCCCAAGCTGTATGTGAAGCTGCATTATTGTGTGAGTTCTGCCATTCACAGCAAAGTGGTCAGAAATTGATCTCGTGAAGCCCGTAAGGACCGAACTCCTCCACCCCGATTTAGACCTGCTGGTGCTGCCCCACGACCTCCACCAAAGCCCATGTGAGGGGAGCTGGGTTTTAATGGACTGAAGAAAATTCTCTTGAGAAAGAAATAATAAATTGAATGTTATACTTTATACAGCATGTTGAGTGTACCTGCCGAGGTGGGCTGGGTTAATTCAACCTATCCAACTCTGAGTTGGCACTCTGAAAATGAATAAAGAGACACACACTGGAAAAAAAAAAGAATGTTAACATCTTGAAGCTTTTCTGTTATGCAGAATGACTATAATGCCTACCTTTCTCCTAAATGAATAGAAGAGTTGACATATACAGAGTGATTAACACAATGCTTGGCATATAAGGAGGCCTTTGATACGGAGCAGGATCATAGAAGAGACCAGGACAGTAGCAACCAGCCCTCCTGAAAAGCAGACAGTGATGTCCCTACAGACAGAAACAAGTGCTATGCTCAGAGCCACTCAGCATGAGGGTGTAGGTGTGGTCAGTGTGTGGCCAGAAGAGGCCACCTGGCCTGCACCTCTTAATGACAGTTGCCCTCTTCTCCCAGTCACTGTTTCCTCACCTTTTGCAAAACCTAACTGCTTTAATCCTCACCCCTAGATAAAAATTCTCATTCCATTTTCCTCGCTTTCTGCAAGCACTCAGGCCAGAGCTAGCCCTGCCTCAGTCATTTTCTTTTGATTCATCCAACATGAACCCAAACCATTAAGAGTATGCCCCCCACACACACACACCCTGAATGGCAGGTCAGGGCTATCTCCCTTGCTTCAGCCTGCTAAACTCACCCCATGTTGCAATAGCCTCAGGGGGACCCTGCTGGCCTGAGGGCAGGCAGGCAGCACCTTCAAAAGCCTAGAAGCTCACCTAGTGCCCCAGAAAGCTGAGCGGTAGGGAGGAAGCCTGCACACGCTGGCTCCTGTCATCTTGTGAGGCTCGGCTCCCTGATACCTCGCTGCCAAGTCCAACTCACACACAATTCTAAGCCTGCCATGTCCTGAGAGATAGGAGTGAACACGTGTCGTCAATGGCCAGAATGCATGACCTTCTCCACTTTCCCCTTTCTTCCTCAGCTAGAAAAACAGCAGAGAGACCCTGAGGGGTGTGTGTGTGTGTGTGTGTGTGTGTGTGTGTGTGTGTGTGTGTGTTTGCGTGTTTGCCTTGACCACCTCCTCAGCTTACGAAGGCGCAGATGTCACCTCAGACTCCAATTAGTGGCCACATAAGAAAGAAGGGTGGGTGAGATGTGACCAGGAAGGGATCAGAAAGACACACTTGTGCTGGGAATTCTGTACATGAAGAAGGTAGGAAAGAGAAGCTGGGTTGCTTAAAGGCAGTGTAGAAACCACAGAA
Organism: Octodon degus; assembly: GCF_000260255.1. Lineage (NCBI taxonomy): Eukaryota > Metazoa > Chordata > Mammalia > Rodentia > Octodontidae > Octodon > Octodon degus. The sequence continues at coordinate 5,151,783 of NW_004524625.1, read as the reverse complement.
CCCCAAAGGAATAGTTCTGGGGACTGGCATGGGGCCTGGTGAGTTGAGATTGGGGATGTGATGAGCTCAAAGCCCCTGAAAGGCATCTAAGTTGAGATAACTACCAGACACCTGGCCCTGAATGAGAGGGCCCGGGGTCTTTATTCAGAAGCGGTCATCTGATCGTCCACGTAACCATTCAGTCCCTTGTTCCAGGGCAGTACACGCAGCGCCCACCCCAGGATGGTTCTGTGGTGAGCTGTGGCACAGTGGTGACGAGACAGGCATCCGCGCCACGTGGCCCTGACTTTCTCTGTCTTGGCCAGGCCACTGGCTGTGATACCCTCGCATCTTTCCCTGCTGTTCTTTCCTTGGGTGAGACCTGTGAGAGGACGTCATCTTAGAATCGAGGCCGACTGTCAGACCTTGTACCTGAGGCCACCGCACTCATTTTCTAGTACTGTTGTTTAATTTAATTAGGAGATATTCTTTCTCATTCTGTGCAGGTCACATTCATGAAAAGCTTTGTTCTTGTTAATTTGCTTGTTTGTTTGAGATAGGGTCTCACCCTGTAGGCTGGTCTCAAACCTTTCATCCTCCTGCCTCAACCTCCTGAAAACTGGAGTTACAGGCAGGCACCACTACACCACACACTGTAAAAGGTTTATTAGAAGTATGTGTCAAGTTCCCTCAACCCCTACATTTTTTTCTTTTGGATATCTTAGTGGAGATTAATGAAAACTGCAAAGAAATATCTATTCTGTTACTTACAAAAGTTCCCATTATTTGGGGAGAATGAGGATTATAGACAAATCACAGAGAAATGGCCTTTGCCTAACAGCAAAGGAAATTTAGAAACAGGTAGTCTATTAAGGAAGGGTCTTTTCTAGTGGGTTTGAACTTAAGCTATTCTCTAGTAGCCAACAGCTTAAAAATAAAACAAAGCAAAATGAGATATGGTGTGCTTAACTGTAGAAGCGCTAAGGAACATGTCCTCCAGGCTTGTGCTATCCTATTGTAGAAATTCTAGAGCAGAAACCCCAGCTTTAGACTCTCAGAGCACTGTAAAAACAGGCAACTTCTCATTGCCTGTCACCCACCCCACAGACTGATGAAGAATCTGAGCCCTGGGTTGTCTCCTACGTCACTGCCCCACCTCCCTAGGCCAGGGCTGAGGCCACCCTGAAGGACCATGGGGTGAGACTGGGCCTGGTGGGGCTGGCCTTGTGGCTGAGGACAGGAGAGCTTCCCAGCAGCCAGTCTCAAGGTGAGGGAGGTGGGCAGCTGACCTCTGCTCCAGCAATCTCTCCTTGCTTGTGTGCACAGCCCTAATCTGGCTGTCCCACTTTCTCAGACGCGTGCAGACACAGATGCCCCTCCGTTCCTGCACTGACCCCCCTGTAGTGCCTTTGCCACACTAGAGCCCAAGAGCATCCTCTTTCTCTAAGTTGCATCTCCTGGGCTCAGCCTCTGCCCATCATTGCAACTCACTTGCCAAAAGTACTGACAGCTGTAGCTGAGCTTGGGCATTCGACCCTGCTGCACTTCCCTGGGTTTCTTTCCCCTTGCAGTTAACACAGCCTCACTGCCGCTCACCTTGTTGGTCTTTATTTATACCATATCTGGGGTGGGGGGACATTGTATTTGTGGTGGGTCTTGCCCTGGTAGACATCTCTCCATGTAGAAGGAACACAACAGTACACTCCCTTGGGTTTGGGGACCCAGCATCCCAGGGAACTTCATCACCAGTTCATCCCAGTCTCCAGGAAGACTTGTATGTTGGACGTCCTTCTCATCACCCTAGGAAAGCTGGTGGTGCGACACAGAGAAGCAGCAGCCCTCCTGGTGGTTGTACAAGCTAAGGAAGTAGCTCCCTGACTTGAGCACAGGGGCAGCCTGAGCTTTGCCCCTCAGTGTCCCAGAGCCCTGCAGCAGGAGATGGAGACATGTAGAATCTTGGCCCCGCCCAAGTACGGACTCAGAACCTGCTCCTCCAGCTGGCTTCCCAGTGAAGAAGCTCACTACCCTGGACTTTGAAGAAAGTTGTTTATAGAAAAATGACCAAGTCTGGTATTAAAACCAGGCCCTTTGAATTGATGGCTCAAAAGCCCTAAGAAACCAAGCAGTGGATCTGAGACTGTCTTTTATGTTTTTAAGCACCAATGAATGAGTATAATATGGAAACACATAAGAAAATGTCCATAAATACAACATTTTGCAGTGGCTTCCCCGGGAGATGAGTGGGATGGATGGGGTGGGGGGGGGGCCTGAAGGAGGACTTGTGTTTGCATTCTGTCTTATTTCCATACTGCTGGGATCCAAATATATGACTACATTAGTATTATTTTTGAAAAGAAGGATAGGAGGTTTTTGTAAATATAAGCTTAACAACACAGAAAAATAACCCCAGGAAGCTGCACAGGCATTTCTCAGATGAGCTCAAATTGAAAAGGAACTTGTTTTTGTTAACAGGGAGGCTCCAAGTGGTGGAATTAAGGATGATTTTAGTGTTGGTTTTTCTACTTTGTTTCCTTATATGAATTTTTTACATCTTCTACTATGAATGGGTAATATATATCTGATAGATTTATCTCTGATTTTCCTGTGTGTGTGTATGTTTGGATGGAAAGACCTAGGTAAGCATGGCACAGCAGAGCTACAGCGGTAGAGGATGCACACAGCTTGCACTGAGGAAGAGCACGGAGTTTAAAAGTAAAATCAAAGGGCCAGCGAGACAGCTCAGTGGACTAAGGCGCGGGGACTGGGGCTCAATCCCCAGCATGCCACGCCAGCCCCACCCCCAGGGCGCACTGACATGGCAAATGAGACTGGGGGTGGTGGCGTGCACCTGTAATCCCAGTGCTCAGGAGGCTGAAAACAGGCGAATCACTAAAAGTCCAGTCTATGTAGTGAGACCCTGTACACCCTGTACTAAATACACACACACGCGCGCGTGCACACACACACACACACAAACATACACACACAGGAAAATCAGAGATAAAGGCCACGGGCGGCTAGTGTTTGGGTGCACTGGGTCTATAGCTTGAGCCCCACTGTGTGCCCGCCCTGTGCCGTGCATGGCCTGCAGGATGAGCACCTCAGCCATCACACAGCTGAGAAAGCCACAGCGCCTGGAAGAGCTCAGCTGGCGTCAAAGGAGGCATGGCCTGGCACTGCCCCTGCCTCTGCGTTCTGCCCCTGACTTGGAGCAGCGCAGGCACTGTAGCCTGGAGAGCAACACTTGAGACTTGGGCCAACTCAGAGGCCACGCATGGGTCCTGCTCTATTCTAGGCAGCGGATTGCAGGTTCCTGGGCACTGCTGTCTAAGGCACCAGGGGAGTTTGCCCCACTCTTGTGAGTACCTCAGACCCCCTCCTGGAGCCTTCCAGAGCCTCCAGGATCCTGCCAAATGCAGTGTGAAAACCAGCTGTGAGGCAGAGGTTGTGGAAGATCACAAAAATGAGTGCCCCTGACAGCCAGAGGACACAGGTTTCTAGGAAGCTTGGAGGACTTCCTCCAGCTGTGTCTGCTCTTAGAGATGTGCCCTTCACTCCCTGACAGCCTGTGCCCTCATGGGCCACACAGGAGACACGTGTCCTTGTCATCCTCGCCCTGCTTGGCCTGCTTGACCACCAGTGACATGCTAAGGGATTCACTAATGCCTGGCAGATAGAGTGCCCCAGAGACAGCTTTTGTGATGCTTTCTTAGGGTCCGTAGAGACTGAACACTTAAAAAAAAATTTTTTTTTAATTAAACTTTCACAATATTTTCTGCATGATGGCTTAGAATTTCTTCAGAACATTTTGTTCTTTGGAAAAAACTTCTGGAGAGCTAAAAATGTCTGTAATTATACCCACAATGAGCACAGGATCTCCAGCAAGTGCCTCAGAGTTGGAGGTTAACAAGACTTACGCCTTCGGGAGGCCCCAGAATAGCATCGCGGCTGCACTAACGAAGCTACAAATGGCAGGGTCCTCTCAGCCTTGACGTGCAGCGGGAAAGGAGAGGCCCTGGGCTTGGAAACTGGCATCCGTAGGCAGGCCTCCCATCGAACGTTATTGCGGGTGTAGTGTGTATTTTTAACTTCCCGTGTACTGTACATAACTAAAGCTGCTTTGAAATCAGGTGTTCGCAGGTGGGCACAAAGTGCCCAAACTACAACTGTAAAAGCTCATGCCTCTATTGGCTTTGCAGTTTACAAAAATACCTGCGAGTGCACGTCCGCAGAGCAGGCCTGTGTGGGCTGCATGTTGCTTTTCCATTTCACAGAATAGAAAGCTGAGAATCTGCTCGCAGAGGGAGAGCAGCCCTGTGGCTGTCGTGTGCTCTTCACTCTCCAGTCTATGTTACTTGCATTCCCTTAAATTGCCCATAACGATTAATGATTATGGGAAGCGCTAGGTTTTCTGGAATAGACCTGATTTGGGGCAATTTTAAAACTAAGGTCAACCCATTAAATGCTTAATTGAATATAATTTATATATGTCTTTGTAGAATTTTTCAAGTAAATAAGTTCATAAATCAAATCAAGTGCATTTATTTATAGCTACTCAGGAAATAGATTTGTAGCACTTAAAAAAAATTCTTTATTTATTTGGTGCACGGTCTCACAACACAGCTCAACCTCCTAGTGATCCTCCTGTGTCAGCCTCCCCAGTGCTGGGATTACAGGCCTGTGCCACCACACCTAGACTCGGTGGCCAGTGCAGTACACCTGGGGTTCTGGGTCTGGCACGGCGTGTGGTACCAGGGATTGAACCCGGGTCCTTGTGCTTGCCAGGCAGGCGCTTAGACTGCCGAACTCTCTTCCCCACTCTAGATGTCTAACACTTTGGTAGCAAAAGCAGAGCAAGAGACAGCTTGATGGATCAACAAAAGCCTATGGAGGGCTGTGTTGTTGTACCAGAAATTGAACCCAGGGCCTCACACATGCTGGGCAAGCGCTCTATCCCGGAGCTGCACCCACAGCCTCAAAGTTTGGGATCTGATGTTATATAACCCTGGCTCCTTGCGTAACCGCATCCCAGTCAGCAAACTAGAATAAGGGATTGGAAAGCATTGGTGTTTTCGCTTCAGAACATGAAGACAATTTTCATCCTTCATCTCCAGCACACACACTCGATTCTTCTTCTCGTCTTACCTTTGCCCCTTTGGTCACCAATTTTGTTTGCTTGATACGTAAGGATTCGGCTTTGACAAGTCCGCTTGCTATGCCAAGCACTGGGCCCAGGTCTCACAGTCTAGTGAGAAAGCCAGCCCCACAACGAGTCCCTGCTGTATCCGAGTGCTGGTGTATGTGGATGTGAGGGCCAGTGAGTCACGAAGTGGTGCAGATTTAGTTCTTCCTTGAGGAGAGGGTTAAAAATGTCTCTCGAGAGTGGGTGGGAAAGGAATAGCGCATTCAGAGATGAGTAGGTAGAGGGGAGATGCAGTTCTGCTCTCTAACCTATTAAAGGACCCTCACTCATTGAGTTGTTTCTCTATCACAAGTTACTCCAAGTGAGTCAGTCACTGGGATGTTCTCCCTAGATAAAGAACAAATTTTGATGATCAAAATAAGAAGCCTAGGAATGGGGAAGAGTCTTATTCATGGTACTGATCTCTGTGCTTCTTCTGCCTCTCCTTGGCACTCTAGGGGCTCGTGACTGTTGTACAGTCATCTGGCTTACACATTGGACATGTGCGTCCTCCCACCAAGGGGTAGGGACACCTCCAAAAGCTAGCTGCCTTTCTATGACAGGTTCAGTTACTCTGCCACAGACTCCAAGGAGAACCTCGTCCTCCGGTCTTGTTCCCTGAGCCATGGCCAGTCTCACGTGAGCTTCATCTGATTATCTGAACATTTAGAAACCTTCTCATAAGTTACATGTGTGACATTACACTCTGCTCATTTCTGGGGGTACTTTTTTTGGAAACCATGGGCACTTTGCATAGAGCTCAAAGCTGGCAGCCCAGAGATCTGGATTCCAGGCCTGGTCTGCCACTAGCTTGCCGTGGGTCCCTGGACATGTTGTTTGTCTCTTGAGCTTCATGTTTTTCACATGTAAGACCAGGGAGTAAGGCTTCGTGCTCCTAGGCCCCTTCTAGTTCTAAAGTCTGAAGTTGCAAATTCCAGAAGGCTGAAGGGAAGCCACTGGCCTGGACCTCTTGGGATGCCTGAGTGGACACAAGTACAATCTCAGCTCTGCGCGGGCAGTACAGTGGACTGTGCTCCTATTGGCCTTCCTTGAATCGCAGACTCTGCTACTAGAAGTGGTTTCTAGGTCCTTTCTGTCCTCGACAAATAATTGGTCAAGACAAGTGCAGAGATGGTAAGATTTTATATTTATTAATAGGAGGAAAAGAAATAAGTTCCTCAAAGGGAGTGTGGGCCAGTTAAAAGTAGGCAAAGATGTATACTCCACAGGGAAAGAGCAGACCATCATGAAGGGACACCGAGACCTGAGCTGCCTTTCTATGTCTCCCTTTCCTCAGATGACAGCAAGGCTAGGCCATCCCTTTAAAAACCTCACTCTGGTAGCTCCAAGTGCTGGGCTTTGAGAAATGTTCTGCATGTGTGTCCTAGGACTGGTGGTATAGACCATGATCAACAGCTTGCGCCCACTTCACAGCCAGCTTCCCATGCCCTAATATCCTGCCGCAAGACCACTTCTCTAAGAGAAAAAATAGAAGATGCCACTTACTTTTACGTGTCAATGCTCAATAAGTCCTTATCAAGAGCAAATAAAGTACCCAAGATGAGGCCTCCAGGAGAGCCCGGGAGCCACTCGGGCTCCCAGGGCACTGCCAGCCCTGATGTCCTGGGCCTGGCGTGTGTGCTAGGGTCTCTGCTCTGCACAGAAACATGCTTTCCGGGATTCCTGCCTCAACCTGCCAAATGCCAGGAACACTTTTTCCAGGTTGTGACAACTGACTCCAAGCATTGCCCAAGGCCCTCTGGGGAGCAAAGTGTCCTGTGGAGAGCCACTGTCCTAGCAAGAGCAGAAGCTATGTCTGCATACTCTGCCTGGAGCCACGAGGTCCTGAGGCTGGATGTGCCCCTTGGGTCTGTGTGCACCCCTTGGGGTCTGTTTACGCCCCTTGGGGTCTGTGTACCTGCCTCAAAGCCGCTCTAACCCTCTGACTTTTTGTTTTTCTCTTTTTGCAACACCATTATACAGCTCAGGCTGGCCTTGAACACGCTTTGTAGCCCAGGCTGCCCTCAAACTTGCGGTGTTCATCTTGCCTCGGCCTCTCAAGTGCTGGGATCACAGGCACGCTCCACCAAACCCAGCCTAAACCTCCGACTTCTAACCTTCACCCACCCCACAGTCCTGCTCTCATGCGTTCGCTCGGCAAAGCTGTGCAGCACGTACGCTGCGTGCCTGGATTGGCGCCAGAGTCTTAGAAGCAGTGTGAGGTGCTGCCTCTTCCCCCGCTGGTTCCTGAGCCTGTGTGTGAGCGGCTGGCTTCCTGCTCCCTCTGAGCGTGCTCCTTAATGCCGCTCAGTAAGAGCAGCCCACGGTATGAGCCCTCAGCCTTCAATTCCTCTTCCCCCAGTGGACCTGGGGGGCCCTTGCCTGGGTGCAGTCTCTTCCTCTTCCCCGCTGCAAACAGGTTCTACCGTTAGGCTGCGTTTGATCCTATCAGCGAGTACTCGCTGAGTGCCTCTTTTGTCCCAGGATTTGTGTCTCTATACTCTCTTTATTTTTAATTTCATTCACTCAGTACTTAAAGTCCCTGCTCTGTGTCAGCCACTGCACTGGTGGCTCAGGACACAGAACCAGGTGTGGTCCTGCGCTGTGGGGAGGGGCTGCTCTCACCCTGTCTTCAATCACCTGCAGGACATCCCTCACGCCCCTGCCCGCCACTCTCTCTGCCTCCTTCCTCTCTTTGTCTCTGTCTCCTTTGGCTCTCCCACCCTGTGTCCCCATCCATACTCAGCAGGAGGAGCCTTTCCTGGGAATGATTGAGAAGCTTCTCAGGGGCGATGGATCTCCATCAGACGCCTGTCCCCTGGCTTCCTCCTGGCAGCAGAATGAGTGTCGTTTAAGGGGCTCAGTGGAGGCAGCTTGACAAGAGTCGGGCGCTGGGCGATAACCAAGAAGGATCATGCCTTTCTGGGATGGCAGGAGGCTCTGAGGCCCACAGATCTTCTCCTGAGAGGAAAGTCTGACAGCGCACGGCTCCATTCAGCTCTATGTGCCACTGGGGGGATTGCTGGAGGTAGAGAGGGACTAGGCTGAAGCCGAGAGGACAAGCTGCTCATGCCGCCTGGGGTCCTCTCCTCCCTGGCCCTGGAGGAAGGAGCTGCTGGGTTCTGTTGGTGGTATGTCCAGCTGAGCCCGCCCTTCGGCCTTTGTGCTCTCCTGGTTGGCTCCTTTGCAGTAGGGGAACCGGAGTCCTGGCCTTACAGGTACAGGGCAAGAGCTTCACTGAGCAACATCAAGCCCAGTTCTTCAGGCTTTTGAGAGCTTTCCTGTGGAGTCAGGTCAGGTGGCTCTGAGCCTGCGTCCCAGCCAAGGTCATAGGGTCAAGCACCTGAAAGGAGGACTCAGGACCCAGCCGGGCTTCCCTGACTCACCAGGTAGTGAGAACAAGTCCCTTTACTTCTTGAGGCCTCGGGTTGCCCTTGTGTGAAATGGGGGTGACACTAGAAGCCCCAGCTGGGTTAGAGACCTCAGCAGGGCTTACAAAGTGCCCAGTGACTCCCAGCCCTGGCTCCCAAGCTCCTCTTGGCATCCCCGTTTCTTCCTATGGTTATTTGCCTGATTGCTGAATGTGAAGTAGAAAGAATCCTGCTTTTAACCCTGGGTGAATTCTGATTGCCTCTCATTAGAGAAGGTAGAATTCTGCATAATACCTTTCCCCAAACCCTCCCAAGGTCTTCAAGCCCTCTTTCTCTTGGCTAGAGGAATACAGCTGTTCAGCAGCTGTTAACTTACTCCATTCTGCAGATCAAGTTCATTGTCGAGTGATATGATTTCTCCCCATAAAGGACTTTGGGATTTCTCACAGTGAAAACTCTTACCAAAGTGAATGGTGTTATTAATAGGACTTCCTGGAAAAGAGCCCACCTGGATAGAGAAAGCTACTTGTCACAAATACCAAATCACTCTTGTTCTGTTCTGTGTCCTCCCCGCTCTCCTTTGCCTTCCAACTTGGAGGCAACTTTTTGCATTAAGATTAGAACTGGGAAGGCCCCTCTGGGAAGGGAGCTGAGAAATGCGGGGGCCTGGTGGTGAGAAGTTCTAAATCACTCTGTCCTCTTGGGCCTCCTGCTCCCCTGAGGGGCTCTTGGCTTTCCAAGACAGCCAAGCATCTGAGATGAAATAGATTGCTGTATTTGGGCGAGAACAATTTAATGATCCAGAAAGTAGGGAACACGGACAGAGGAGAAACTAAACCAGCCAACATGCCCTCAGACAGAAAGCAATTGATTGAAGGTGTGGAAGGGGGCAGTCCCAGCCAGGCAGATCTGCTCACCCCTGAGAACACAGATTGTCCAGCTCCCAGAAAACAAATTGGAAAGCAGTGAGTCCTGCAGGCAGAGCAGCGGGGAGGGAGAAAGACTGCGCTCCTGGAAGGTACCTTGGACGCCGCCTCTGCTCCCTGGGAGCTTCTTGAGGGTGCGTCTTACATCTGGCTCATGGCTGGGAGTGACGAGACAAAGAGAAGAAATGGGGTACAGGCATCCTTGGACCCGTGCAGAGATTTTTCTGGGACAGAAATGGTGGCCTGCATTTCTGAAGATACAAGAGGAAATGTTTTGGTTTTAAAACACATGACTGTGTTATGAAAGAAGATGCAAAATTAGAGTGAATTTGTAAGATGAAATATGAGGATTTAATGAGCTAACTGCTAAAGACTGACTTCTCAGACTTCAGGGCACTGGTTCTCAAACTTCCGGGTGCACGCGCACCTCCTGGGGACTTGTTACACTTGCAGAATCCTGGGTCCCTATCCAGAGACTCAGAGCACTACATGCTAACTAGTGCCCCAAGGGATAGCGAAGCAGCTGCACTTGCTGTGGTCCTGCTTTGGGGAGGGGAGTTCCTACTCTTCCATTTGGGTTTGTAGTGGATGCTGTGCTAGGGCACTCAGGGTCTCCCCGGGACAAAGACACACACTGCCCAGATGCAAGGCCGTGACACGTCTCAGGGCTACCTTTTTCTATAGGATTGTCTATATTCCCTTTAAAGGAGCAGTCTTGCCCAGCCCAACATTCAGACCTACCTCTTCAGGCAGTCTGTACCAGCGACTCGTCCATGGCAAGGTGGGGGAGGAATGAAGGTTACACAAGAGCCAAGTCCCTTGCCCGATCTGAGACCTTGCACAAAGGCCAGCCTGGCTCCGTGCGCTAGGTGAGCCTACAGAGGCCCATGCTGTGCCCGCACGGCACTTGCCTTGCTCACCTGCTTGCTCCTGCCTTCCTCCCTTCCCTACAGGGAGTGCTCGTGAGACTGCAGGGCCTCCCGGCCTCAAGATGCCCCTCTCAGAGTTTGCTTCCCAGGAAGCCCAATCCCAAACATGCGTACTTCGGGCAAGTGTAAGAAACATAGTGGAAAGTACATAGCTGTGAGAAGCAGATAAGCTGAGGTACCACAGTCATAACAGTAGCAGCAAGTAATATTGATTGGACTGCTGCGGTCTTAAGTGCTTTATATTTGTTTTCTCCCTTAAGCTTTATAATGGCCCTACTGCTATCCTGCCTTACAACAAGAAATTAAGCAACTTAGCCAGGGCCACATGCCTCCTATGCTGCAGGGTTAGGACCCAAACACACATACCACCTGGTCACCCCTGCCATCCATGGCTTCTCAGGGTCAAGTTGTGGCTCCTCAATTTGCTAGATAAATGAACCTCCTGGGAGAGAACCCAGCTGAGCTTCAATTTCTTACTCTGTGAGAAGGGGCTGTAGCACTTAGTGTGAAGATCACTTGGAGGCTGAGCTGAGAATCTATGTCAGGTGCCCGGCAGGTGCTAGTAGGAGGCCTAGAACAGTGGCTCCTTGACAGTCATTCAGTAAACCCGTCTCAGGGGATTTGAGAAGGAAGTGGCTTCTCCAGTGGGAAGCCTGAGCTGGCTGAGATTCAGAGCAGATGAGAGGAAAAATGGACAAGGAAATGAGAGGCGTGGGCTTCAGAGGATGCACATGTGTGGAACAAGTTTGAACAAAGGGAGAAATAAATTACACCCGTGCTCACATCTGTAGCTGTTGGAAAGGCAGGAAAATCCAGGTGCTCAGGAACTGAAGACGTAGCTGAGGACGCTGGCTTCTAGGACAATGCAGGGATGACACGGGTGTTCGCTGGGGTCTGGGCACTGTAGCCACCATAATCCTCAGCTAGAACAGCTAGACTTTAACTTGAGATGTGCCTTGCCCTTATCCTGAAATGTGTGATCTTATCTGGCCTCTGTGATCCAGGGAAAATCAACCTTCTCTGACCTTGGCTTCATTTAGAAATGGGAATCAGGACTCTGGCTTTTGAAGACTGTGCTAGACCCGAATCCTACTGCCTATGTGAGACTCTCGCCTTCCCTTCACTGGGAGGAGCTGCTAGCTCTCTGTGGTCCGGGGAGGGAAACCACAAACCACAAGCCCAGTGTTAGAAGCATTTTCTGCCCTAAACTCTTCCCCCGAATTTCACAGCAATCTTTTCTGGAACTTTTAGGTCTGGGTAATTCCAAGTTCAGTTCTCTAATTTTGCACCCAGCCACAGTTTTTCTGTCTCCTCATCTCCTTCAAATCACACATGGGGGTATCTGTCTTAGAACACTTCAGGGACAAGGACTTAATACCTGTTCCTTTATCAAAATTTGTTAAATTTAATGCTAGGGAAAACATTTCAATTTACAGTGTCAGAACACCCTTCACAGTGATTGCAGACCTTTCGTCCTTCTCACCAGCCCAGCGCTTCTTTCTGCTTCTCGCCGCCCTCCCCTCTCCTTCCCTTTCCATCCCCAACCTGAACCTTATCAGCATCTGTATGCAGTGGCGGGTTTCCCACAGGTTGTTTGTGTGGAAGTCTCCCTGGAGATTCCCTTTGCTTTGCTTCCCCCCCCCCCAACTGGGGATTGAACTCAGGCCCTTGTGCTTGCCAGGGAAGTGCTTATTCCACTGAGCCATCTCCCCGGCCGCTGCTTTGCTATTTTGTCGAAGTCAGAGCTCTGTCTCTCCACCTCAGAATCCCTCTGCCAAGGAAGTGATTGGGCAGCGACCGCCAGCCAGCGTTTGATTCATCCCTGACAAGAAGCTGTTGGGTCCCCCTTTCTGTAAGTCGAATAATAATTCTTTTCGTGGTCATTGTGAGGCTGAGGTAAAATAATTCATAGAAAGTACCCAACAGTGTCTTATCCAAAGGCTATGTTCCAAAAAAAAAAAAAAAAAAAGCGCTCAAAAGACTACTTCCAACACCACGCATCACACACCGAAAGCTCCAATTGCCGTTTGATCATGGAGGGCTGGGAATATCCTAATGGCTCAGTCCCTTTCCCCACCAGAGCTCTTTGGCAGGAAACGGGCCTGTGTCTGTGAACCTTTCTTCCACTTGCCTTCTCGGGGGATAATCACCGCCCCAGGAGCTGATGACTGCACAGAGAGATCCGCAGTGCACTCCGTCTGAGAGGCTCCCCTTCTTCTTCCTCCCTGAGATAACGATACCTGACTACCTGACGGCCTGTTTCAGCAGTGCTGTAGGCACTGTCGCATAGTGACTGTCCCTGGCCTCAGCCAAGGTCATGCAAGGCTGGTGGAGAGGATGTTACAGGATGCACATCAGATATACTGCCTGTAATTTTGCTCAGCACGAGAACACCCTCCTTCCGCTTCACCCTGGCCAGGTGCTAGTCTGAATCCTCCCGCTTGCTGGGAACAGGGCTAACATAAGTCGCCCTACTGCAGCGTACAGGGAGTGGAAGTTGTGCAGCACCCAGAAATGTTTCAGAGAAGCTCTGTGGACAAGGCCCTTGTGCGCCTGCCCCGGGGAGGACAAGTAGACACACGCATGCGCACTCGTACAGCAGCCGGGCAGACTTCGTTCAGTGTCATTGCGAGATCAGGTTTGCTTCTGTTACTCCTGTAAAGTCCCCAATTAGCCTCCCTTCAGCAGAGAGTTGTCAGCTTGGCCATGCCTCATTATGGCTTCTAACTCTCAAGTTTCAGGAATGTTGATCGAGGCAGTTAGTCCTAAGTGGAAACTACTCGGGGCTGGGGAACCAGATCAGTTAGGCTTTAATGCAATTTCCACCTTGTGACTTTGGGCAGGTCACTGTCGGGGCCTGCGTTTCGGCATCTGGAGAATAGACATAACAGTGCCGGTCCTAGACAGTAGCTAGCCTGGCTGAGGATGGGATGAGCCGCCACCAGCAAAGGGTGTGACCCTGCTCAGTAAATGACAGTCACATGCCTCTGTGGCCTCGAGCAAACTTTCCAATTTAAAATAATCATCTTTGCCCTGAAGAAATGTTCTGCAGCTAAGGAGGTGTTGGTGATCATTATTATCTATTGAAATGTACAATGGCCTTGACTCATCCACATGACTGCACTGATAAAGGTTCTACAATCTGAGGTACAGGATCTCAGGACAAATCCTGAGGGCATTTCACTGACCTTCTCAGACCAAAAAGCTACAACTCTTGTTGCATAGGTCCTGCTTTACCTTGGTCTTAACCATCCAGTAAAAAGTATGAAGTCGAAATATAAGAAATAAAGCCATGCTGTTAAGTTGAGCTGTGGGGGACTCAGGTCAGTAATTTCTGACATTGCCAGTTAAACAGAAGACCCAATGCTATTAGGGGCTACTGGACTCTTTTAGAATATTTTGCTGAGTTTACACACCTATAATATTCAATAACGGAACTTAGAAAAAATGGGGTATACCGATGAATGTCCATTTTGTATCTGTGTATTCAAAGAGATTGGGATAGATATATAGTTGCATTCTCTTAATGAATAGAATTTGTTCTAATGGTGTTTGTAAATAGGATCACAAGTCCGCATCTTGTACAGCAATTAACCACTAAGAAGAATATATGCAGTGTATTATTTGTTGAAACTGTCCTTCCGATTTGATTTGAAACTGTCTCATTGCTGCTTATCAATAAAACTTTGGAAAAATAAAATAAAATAAAATGTGCAGGGCCGCTCTGAAGGCCTGGGAGGCCACACCTGCTGATGGATGACGCCACTGAGCCCCTGATTCACTCATTCACCCCAGTGTTAGGCCACACATTCCCAGGTGGCGCTGGGGGTGGCAGAAATCCGATGAAGGCGACCCAGACAGAACCCCAGGGAGCTCTGAGACTGGCTACTGGGGGGAACAGAGGAGCTTGGAAAGAACTTGCGATACGGAATTTCACTAAACAAAATAACAGCAATTCAACCATGTTTGTTATTTTCCACATTGTCTTCAAATTAGTTGTTTAGATTACCAGATACAAGCATGCAAAAATGGTAAAATAAAATTAGAAGAAAAAGGAAAAAAGTAAACATTAACTGTTTATTTCAATAGGTCAGCAAAAGTCAGCAGTACAAATATCCAAGCTATCCTATGCATACACATAAATACATCTTTTTTCCTCTCTTCTTTCGTCCTTTCGCTTATCCTGTTGTTCCTTCCTTTTGAACAGATTCTTTCCCTTTCACAGTATCTACTGTACCTTTCAGATTTTATTTACTATTTTAGGTTCTTACACTAGTGAGACAACATGATGTTTGCTCATATAGGTCAGATTTATTTTACTTTTTTTTTTTGGATTTTTAGAGAAGGGTCTACAGGGTGTTCAAGGTCTCACTACTAGATCAGACTCATAGTGATCTGCCTGTTTACAGCTTCCCAAGAGCTGGGATTACAGGAGTGTACCACCACACCCAGTCTCAATGGCCATCTCAGTGTACCCCAGGGGCAGGGCTGGCATGGCAGGCCTGGGGATTGAACCTCTAGCCCCTGCGCCTGCTTGCAGGCACTTTAATCCACTGAGCTATTTGGCTGGCCTTATTTTACTTATGAATATGGTTTGTAGTTGCATCCATTTACCTATAATAGCCTCAAATTTATCTTTTTTTTAAAAATGAGTAATACTCCATTGTATAAAAATATCAAAATTTTTTATCCATTCCTCAGTTGATGTGTATTGGGGTTGTTTCCAAGATTTATCTATGACAAATTGCACTGCTATAAACATGGGTGCACATATGTCACTGTGGTATGATGTTTTCAATTCCTTTGGAAAAATACCTAGGAATAGTTGGTTTGAATGGGACCTCCAATCGTAGCTTTTTGAGGAATCTGCACACTGATTTCCACAGTGGTTGTACCAATCTGCACTCCCACCAACAGTGGAGAAGGGCTTCTTTTTCCCCACAGTCCCTCCAGCATTTGTATATTAGTTGACTTCTTGATGATAGCCATTCTTTCTGGGGTAAGATGGAATCTCAGTGTTGCTTTAATTTGCATTTCTCAAATCAACAATGACGTTGAACATTTTTTCATTTATTTGCCATTTCTATTTCTTCATCTCATAAGTATATCTTCAACTCAGATGCCCATTTTTAGATTGAGCCTTTGAATTTGGGGGGCCTGATTTTTTTAATTATTTATGTGCTCTAGATTGAAGTTCTTTGTCTGAGGGCAGTTGGCTAAAATTTTGTCCCAATTCATATGTTTTCTTTTTATTCTGTTGGTGATTTCTTTTGACATGCAGAAACTTTTTTTAAAAAAGAGATTTCAGTTGTTGATTCTTTGAAGTATTTCCCATGCAGTTTGGGTTTTGTTCATGAACTCCCTACCTACCCCGTGTCTTCAAGATCTCTACCTACTTTCTCTTCCAGTAGATTTAGTGTTTCTCTTTTAATATTCAAATCTTTGGTCCACTCTGACTTTAGTTTAGTGCATGGTGATAGACATGGGTCTAATTTTAGCCTTCAGCATGTGAAAAGCCAGTTTTTCCAGCACCATACGTTAAAGAGGCTGTCTTTCTTCCATTGTGATAGTTCCTAAATGCTGCCCTGGCAAGTTTGCTTCAGGAGCTCCCGCTGTATTTGAGAGAATTACTCTAATACCTCGCCCTTCCTCTGTTGTTTATTAGTACATGTTTGTGGTGCATAATGAATACATTCACTGTGGTGAGTTGGTGCCTGTACAAATCACATTTTAATGCTTTTTACTTCCTTGTCATCTTGAGTCCTCCCATCTCCAGCAAGTCTACCTCTCCATTTCCTATGCTCTATCTTTTATTCTATTTATACTTTGAGTTTCTCGTAGGAGAAACCATGAGGTGGTAACCTTGTGTGTCTATTTTTTTTTCTTTTGGTGTCAATGTTTTTGTTTTTTAAGACTCACCAATTATTCTACAGATAACTTATCCCTCCTCTGAGGAAGGCGTTGGTCCCTCTGCCAGTGGCTGAGATCAAGAGCCCTGATCCTAGCATCAGGAGGCCCTCTGAGCGCCTCTGCTTCCTGGCGTGCTGCACTGGACTGAGCCATCTGGGCTTGCTAAGTCCCAGCTTCCTTCTGTAGAATCTGAGTATTGCTCATAATGGCCTCTGTGGTGACACATGAAGGTGCCATTCCAAGGCTCTGAGATGCTACTCTTTGTAATAATTCAAGAAATGCTGTTTATCATTTCTTTTCCTTGTCAGTGACTATGAGGGCTACAAAAGAAGCACAAGATGGGATCTTTGCCCTCAACCAGCTCATCTCATTGGGAAGAAAACAAAGGCAACCAAGACAGGGAATGAAAGAAGACAATGCAATATATCTAATTGTAATATATAAGCCAGTTTTCTAGCTATTGATTCTAAGCTTCACATTGAGTAACCTGTTTATACCAGAGATGTATTTTCTTGGATACAAAGAGGTTTAGGTGTCTTGAATCTTCCCATATGAGCTAAGATAACAACGCAACCTGCACCTCTCTCACTCTCGCTCTCCCCCTTCCTTCCCTCCTCTCTCCCCTAGAATTATTTTTAATGATCAGAAAAGTTAAATAAAGGAAGCACAATTTGAAAACCAGACTCTGATAGTTAAAGAAAACTGGAGGGACTGAGAAGTCATACAGACCAAGTACTTCTTCCAGACTGTCCATTCGCAGGGCCCTCTGCCCCTGAGACAGCACCTTGACCAGTGTGTCCTCTGGATTGGAGAGAGTGTGTATTCCACGGGGCAGAAGTCCCAAAGGCAAAGAGGGCCATGCTCCCTCTGTCAAACTCTGTAGTAGCATTAATCTATTTATGAGAGCAGAGACCTTGGGCCTAAACACCTTCCTAAGTCCCCCCTCCCAATGTTGTTGCCTTGTGAATTAAGGTTCCAATATAAGAATGGGGTAGAGATGTCAGACCATACTGGATCCCAGGGCACAGAGAAGATAGGTATTGTAGGCAAGGAAACAGTCTAAGCCAGTAACGGAACTAGGCCTAGAAGCTAGATGTCTTGGCCACCAAATGGGTCCTGTTCCTTCTCCAAAATTCTCATTACTCTGTTCCTTCCTCTACACAGGAGAGAGAAGATCTTTCTACTGCATCCCAGCTAAACTTGCAAATCTCATAGATGAATATGGCCCAATATTAAGGTCCTCCCGCCCCTTGTAACTGAATGACTTGAGAAGTCATTTAACTTACCTAGACTGTAAAATTTTCACAACAGTTCCTGGGGCTCCTTTCCTGGGACCACTGCCTGGGTTGAGTATCTGGGGATGCCCCAGGGTGATACTTGTGAATCTACCCTTGGTCACTCAGGCACCCCAGGGAACAGCTTTGCAGTGAGTTCTGCCCAAATCTCTAACTATGTTAGTCACCCAGAAGCTGGCCCAGCACTAGGAACCTTCAAGAGTTCTTCCTGTATCCACCATCCTGGCCCCTGGGCTCTTCCTAGAACATGGGCATCAGTGAGAAGCAAGGCCACCACTCTCCTTTTAACTAATTAATTACTAAGCAGCTTTTTATGACCACATTAATTAACAGCAAGCAGACAATTGGCATTAGCTTATGTAAGCGGCAAAGTCATTAATGGTTCTTTTCACACTAGTTGTAGAACATTCATTATGATAAATCTCAATTTGAATGTAATCCTTCATTTTCATTTATCCATAATGCAAGGCTGAAGGCATTTTTGGATGTATTGGGATTAGAAGGATTGTGCAGTTATGCTAGGTATACCTGAGACAAGTAAATATTTATAGAAGAGATACATGAATTTAAGAAGTGAACAAATGGAAGTGAATGAAAGAAACTTGTTATGTCAGCAGTAATACAAGTTCAGTGCAGTAAAACTTTCAGTCATAATCTCTAGCAGTCCCTGTCTACACGTAGGACTGTCACGAGACCGCTCGGTGCACCTCTCTGAGCCTGGTTTTCTCCTGTGCTGGGTGGGTTATTGCCATAACAACAGACAATGTGTGTGAAAGGCCTGATGACAACGAGTACCTGGCCATTTAGGAAACAGTAGCTGCCACATCCCCGCCCCACCGTCATCTTCACTCACTGGCAGTGTCATCCACCTCTCCATCTCTTCATCATCTCCATCTCTTTTCACAAAGCTCTATGGATTGTGATCAAAGCTAAACTTAATCCTTATTGGGAATATCACTTTCAGAAATACGCCAGACGCTATCTTTTGTGTTATGTCTTTTAGAAACCTTTCTTCTGAAATAATTGCATTTCGAGGCGGGACCCCTTCGTTCCTGAGCCTGCGGCGTAATTGCTGCCATCACTGCCATGTTGAAAGGTTTCCAGGGCTCTGTGAATGGAGGGAGGCGTGAGAACCGGGGCCGCTCTCCCTTTGCTGTGGAGGCTGATGATTGTACATGCCTTTAATCACACATCAGCCTGAGAATCCTTAGCTGGGACCATTTAGTGGGTCCTCGGCAAGCCTGCGCATGCGCAGCCGGGGAGTGGGCCGCGGGGGTCGTGGAGCGAGGAGCAGCTTGTGCCCACCTTGGTCTGGTGTCTGCCGATTGGCCATCTTCTGCCTCACTCTCTTCATCTTCAAAGTAATATTTTTAGAACACCATCCAGGATCGCTGTGACAGCTGAATTATATAAACTGAAGCGTGCAGCAGTGCCTGACACGAAATAGGTGACAGGTAAAATGTCACGTGATCCAGGAGGCCAGCACAGCAACTGGGGCCACCTCTGGCCCACCCTCTTCCCCGTCGCTGTGCATGATCTCGCCACCCGAGCGCCTCAGTTTCTCTATCGATCTGCTTTCACCTGAGAATGACTGAGCCAAGCCACCTAGATCTCCGCTTCCATCTTTAAAAATAAAGGAAACCTTTTTTTTTTTTCCCGAATACAGTTTGTACCTTAAAAGTCAATAGGACTCCAGGAAAAGTAGCATCTTAGACTATCATCCTAGTCACTTTCTCGTTGCTGGGACAAAGCACCTCACACCTGCAAGTTAGAGGAGGAACGTTTCTCTTTGGCTTACAGTTCGCACGTTTCAGTCCGCAGTGGTCTGGCTCTCAGGCAAGGCAGCACTGCAGAGGAGGAGCAGTCCCCAGCACAGCAGCCAGGAAGCAGCAGGGGTCGAGGGAGGGCGTGTGTACCCTTCCAGGGTAGTGACCCACCTCTTCCCACAGGGCTTGCCTCCCGCCATCACACCCAGTTCTCAGCCATCAGGGGCCAACCCAGCAATGAGTGTCATACACCCGCAATCCAGTCACCTCCCAACACCTGCCTATGAGCACATGAGGCTCTGGGGAACATCTTAGATACGAACCTGGAAAGTACAATAGCATGGAGAGCCTTTGGTGTCCCCTGTGCCTGCTCTCTCATACATGAGTGCCCAAAGCCATACTTCTCCTCTGGACTTTGGGGGCCAGGAAGAGTTCCATGTTGTCATGGGTTGGTAACTTCTCATCTGATGCTGCTTCAGTGGGAGCCCTGTTCACACGCTCCCACAGTCGCAGGGCATCTGCTTCTACCTGGCTCTACTTTCTCCCCAAGGTTTTCTCTAATCTGGGAAGAAGGCTTTGCCTACACATGGGGCTGACCAGACATGATAAAGAACGAGCACCCCTGGGAGCGGCCCTTGGCCACTGATGGAGAGGCACTGCGTAAAATCCATCCCTCCCTCCACCCTCAGGCAGGTGGTTCTGTGAGCATCCCTTCACCGGCTGCTTTCTTCTCCCTGCCTCACTATCCTGTGCCTTCTCTAGTGTTGGTGTTACCCTTGTGCCCAAATTCCTTTCTTAAGATTTGCCCCTAAGGGATCCAAACAGGATACTTGTCCTGGACACGAGAGGAGCAGCCAAGGAGGAATGGCCACGGTGTGACACACCTTTCCAAAGCTATGCACAAGTCAAGGCCCTGCCTGTAGAGGCCTACATTCTGGGGAGGAGACACAGAAACGCTTATGCTTCCTGTGACGGCCGCTATGAAGAGGAAAAGACCAACCTCAGCGTTGCTGGGAGGACTGAAGAAGATTCAGTTATGCCAGGGATATAGCTCAGTGGCAAAAGCGCTTGCCTGGCAAGGGCGAGGTCCAGAGTTCAATCCTGGATACCACAATTAATTAATGTATTAAGATTCAGGTGACTTCTTAAAGTTCACCTGATACTAGGCAAGCATTTGCTGTGTGCTGGACTCCAGGCTGCCACACTAGGGTAAGCCAATGAATGAGATACAACCCCTGCCCTTGAGGCATCGCAGTAAATGGCAGGGAAAGGAGACAGGACAGTCACGCTGGCGCCATGCCACTGTAAAGTGGGCTACTGCAGAACGTGCCACGGCAACCAAGGAGCAAGATACCTACCCCACAGCGGCTGTTTTCTTCCCTGTGGAATTCTCTTTAGGGACATTAGGTCCCGCTCAGGCCTTGGCCTGCGCTAGGTGTTCAGTGATATTGGTCCAAATGAACTGGGCAGCTGAGTGGCAGAGGAAGATAACTGACCGCGTCATTCCTGTGCCCAGCTGAGAAACACTGTTCTCCTCAGGTCTTTGCTTGTGGAAGAGGAAAGAGGCCCAAGTGATTTAAGCAGTATAAGTAACGGCAGACAATAGAGGGAAAAATACAGGAGTTTTTTATGCCAGGAAAAATTCACATTTCTATTCCAAGGTTTTAGCTCTTCCAGGGGTGGGGTGAGGCGGAGGACACTGAGCTGCGAGCTATCGTTCATGCTTGGCTGCTGTTTAATCAGTTGTTGTGTTGTAATTGAGAATACTGCTCCAAAGACACATCAATTGAAAAGATCGAGTCGAAGCCAGTGGGCCTTCCTCATTATTTATCTTACAGTAGAGATAACCTTTTCATTATTGAAATATAATTGTCAAATGAGATCGTTAATATTAAAACAGAATTAGCAACATGAGCTCAACGTTTGGGAAGAAATTTCTAATGGGGCTTTTTGTGTCTGCAGAATTAGTTGCGCTTGGTCTTGCCATGGTGCCAGTGATGCCTGCAGCTGGATGGGGGCCTGGCCCCGGCTGCCCTGCTTCCAGCAAAGGGTTCTTCCTAAATCCTCTCGATAAATCAGTAGCACACCGGACACTGTCTGTGCCTGGGAGATGGGGGCTTTGTCTCACCCAAGTCACGGGCCATCATTGGTCTTTTTGATGAAGAGATGTTGTCTGCTGGGAAAGAGAGCTGGTCCAGGGTGAGAAAGGAGTACCACATCATGGCAGTTCGCACAAAGGCAGAAGTCCTGGGGCGGTAGGACGTGGAGATCCATGAAGGCGATAGAAGGCCAGGCTCGCACCTGCCTTCTCCATCAGCGTGTGTGTGTGATGCACAGTAAAAGCATCAGAAGTGGAGAGCCAGTGCCTGCACACATCCCAGCTTCACGCCCTCCTCCTCCTCCTCCTCCTCTTCCTCCTCTGTGTCCTCCTCCAGTCCCTCAGTCTTCCCCACCTCCATGTCCCTTTCCCATCGCCACAAAGTCATCCTCCTTTTCCTGTCATCTGTCTCTTTTTTGCTCTTTATGCTATTTATGCTTTGTTATTTATACATCTCAGAGAAAGTAAGTGGCATAACTTTCTATGTCTGATTTATTCCACTCAGTGTTACAGTCTCCAGGTGCATGCATTTTGCTACATATCCCTCCTTATGGCTGAGTAGTACTCGTGTGTGCGTGTGTGTGCGTGTGTGTGTGTGAGTGTGATCTTTACCTTTCACCTGTGTGCCCCACCCCCTGGTCACCCTGGGCTCATCTGCAGCTCACTCACTCATCCAAGGAATCTAGTTTGAGCACAGTCTCTCAGTGACCTTCAGCTCCCAGCGCGCCCTTCCACCCTACCGTCTCGTGGTGCTCCTGATATCCCACCTTGCCAACATCCCTCCCGAGTCTGTGACCTGGAGCCCATGACAGTACCTCACTGATCTTTCAACTCCTGGCACAGAGCCTGCGCAGAGTGTGGAACGCAGTTCATAAATATTTGCTGAAATAATAAACTGGGTAAAATTGTGTTTCAAGAACAAAATAAAAGGAGAGCCTGCCTCCCTTCGAAGCCTTCCTGGAAGAGGTGTTAGACAGAAACATGAAAGGTAGAGTTTCCCTGTTTCAGCAGCATTGGCTTCTGTGGCACTCAATGGAAAATGGCATCATGGGTGGGTTTTGGATACAGGTGTTGGGCTTTGTAAGGGACCAGTGCTGTTCTGTTCTATGACCTCTGTTGATGACTTTTTTCTTTCATCATCAAATAAATGAGAGATGTGTCGTCTAGCAGCCAGACTCCTCCTACACTCACGTCCAGCCTTGCTTGGTGCTACCTCTCTGTGGCAGTGGCCCAGGCTCCTGGTGATGGGTCCAGGCCTCAGAGGAATTCATTGGCATTTCAGGTGGAAGAGTGTCAAGCAGCCCAGAAACTGCCTCTGCCTGTCTTGGGTCATTTGTGCTATTCCAAGGGTATCGTCCAAACTATGAGACTGGGAGGTCCCGAAGAAATGGAATCAAACAGAACGAGGGCCTGGGCATCACGGTTCCCGCTAGTTGTCAGCCTTCTCATCACGGAAACACAATACAATACCCACAGCCTAAGCAGAGAGATGTAATGTAGTTCACAGTTGGAGAATTTGGTCTGTGGCCATCTGCTCTAAGGCAGAGATGTCGTGGCAGAAGGACGCTGCCCTCGGCAGCCAGGAAGCAGAGAGAAGGGAGGAGCCACGGAGGGAGCCACACCCCCAGCAGGCCCTAGAGTCACTGTTCTCCAAAAGGTGCACCTCCTAGCGCGCACTCGGCTGTGACGTCGTTTCTGCTGAACGAGGAAGGCAGCATCCCTTGATCCAGCCACCCCCGAAACCCTGGCGTGAACACACAGAACCTTAGGGCACGTTCTGATCTGCACTGCAGCACAGGCGGTAAGACCCAGGGCAAAACCATGCCCTTTTCTGGGCCTCCACCTGCCCCTCTCTGAAGTAAGGAAGTTGTACAAGCACCTCTCTAAAATAATCTGTTTCATCGGTCATTCTAAGACTGGCAATTTGAAAGTCTTGGTTAAAAAAAAAAAAAAAAAGAAAAAGAAGTCAGTGAGTAACATGTGGATCAGCTCGGTGGGCTCGAATCGCCTCCATTCCCCACCCCCCGTGCCTGGCTCAAATCACATTTCACATATTAAACTCATTCTGAAAATAAAGAGAGGGAGGAAGGTCTCTGGGACGTGGGCGACCCCATTCCCAGGGCTGGCTCGCGCTCTCTCTCTCTCTCTCTCTCTCTCTCTCTCTCTCTCTCTCTCTCTCTCTCTCTCTCTCTCTCTTTCTCTGGCCACTCTTTCCTCCCGAGACAGAGATAAGCATGCTGTTTCCATCAGGCCTGGGTTCCATGTCCTTATCTTAAAACTATCTTCTGCCACATTATAAATAATCAGCTTAGGAGTGAACTAGGCCAGGCACATGTGCGTTGGGGGAGAGGATTCCGGGGTAGCAGACAGGGCCCAGGCAGTGGGCTTGGTCCTCACGCAGCCCTGATGTGTGCCGCACCCTGGTTCATGAGAATAGGAGCTGGCTGTTGGCCAGCGGGCTTAGGATGGGAAGTCACATAGTTCGTCAAGTAAACCGGGTACGTCTTGGGGTGAATGGGATCATGGTGAGCCCTAACCCTAACCCATAATGACTCTGGGACCTACAAGATCTTCCCCTGGCCAACTAGAACACGGTCATCCAAGGTGTTTGCTCGAGGAAGAGAAATGGCCTAGGAGTTCTCAGTGTTGGGTCCATGAGTGGAATTTTATTTGAAGATGCAGGAGTAGCTCCATCCCCACACCCCGGCCCCCTGCTTGCAGCTGTCCACGGTTCTCAGCCAGTGCTCTGGGGTGACTCACAACCCCCGACAATGAGGCCCCTATTTCTTCCCCAGCAGGACCTGCAGCATCCCTTATGGGACCTGCTACATCATTTATGCAGAACTATGAAGGAGTTTAAGATGATGACAGTGGTGTGTTAAATAGCTGTGTGGCCTTTCAGAACCCAGGGCCTCAGACAGCCCCCTGGGCTGGGCCCTTGCTGCTGGCCTGCGCCCCGTGAGCACAGCCTATCTGAAGAGCTCTCGCCGGGTACCCATGCTGCCCACAGTTGCCTACCTGCCTGGTTGCTTGCAGGCTTGTAGACCACACTTACATTTTCAGTTTAACATTGTGAAATTGATGTGCTCACTTGGTTCAAAAGTCAAACACCACAAAATGGAACAGGGCAGTTTTACTTCTGTGCCATCCCTTCTCCTTCCCCATCTAGTTCCTACCATTCCCCACTTCCGTCCTCAGAGATAACTAGGTTTGGGTGTAGTTGTAATGTTTGGAGTTTTTCTATGCAGTATAAGTGCATGATCTTAACTTTTCTCCCTTTTGTAAGATTCAGAGGGTGCATATTGATGTCTTCTGCACCTGTGTCAAAGCGCTCCTCCCGGTGTCCATAGCAGTTTGTCCCCTGCAGCTGCACCTCTGCCCCACATCTGAGGAGACACACAAAACACAACCAGTTTCCCTCTCCAGCGAAACTCATCAGAAATAGAGACCAAGTCCCCCTGACTCCTTCACGTGCCTCAGCCTCTTTGAACTAAACTGTTTCGGCAGCCATTCTGCACAGAGCTGGGATCTGAACTGCTCTTGCTTGTCTATGACTATCTGAGTGCACGCAGCCCAGAACTGCCCTACCAACCCACCAGGGGAGGGCTGCCCTGTGCAGTGTAGGGAGGTGCTGGGTCCTATACTTCTGGACCCCCGACCAGCACTATGCACCCACTTGAGTGACAGCAATAGCTCCCTTTGAGCTCTGTGCCACGCACCATGCTGTGTGCCTACAAACATCATGTTTGCCCTGCTGGCAGTCCTATGCGGCAGGTCTTACAGTTGTTCCTTTGTAGATGGAGTATCTGGAGTCAGGGTGGTGAAGGAATCTATAGCAGTAGTTGTTAAAGGAAGAGTCTAAACACATCAGACCAAGTCCAAGCCATGCCTTGGCCAGTCCATAAGCGCATCCCACCCCCCCCAATCATCACAGGGTCCTTTGGGGGACCACAGTGGGGCTGAGGCTGCATGCTTGTCCCCATGGACTTCTTCGTGCTCATGTAACTACGAGCTTGGTTTCAGCTTGTGTCTTCTAGGCATCAAGAGGAACTGGCTTTTCTGTCATCTCGGCTGTTGATCTGTGCTTTCCAAACTTTAAATATCTATCAGATTTATATCTTTAGTCTAGAACTGTCCTTCATACTCCGAACTTCAGTCTCCAACCACCTGTTGGCATCTCCCTTAAAAAGTTTAGAAAGCCTCCCAACATAACTAACTAGCACAGAACTCAGGATCATGTTTTCAAATCATCTGTCTCTTCATATGGGTGACACAAGGCACCAACCCCTGCACCTGTGCTGCTAGAGGGTGTGCGAGTTGGTGGTCACTGACACTATTACCAAATGCTGAGGTTCATTCTTGGAGGTATTTTCTCCCAGCAGCCTTCAGTTCAACAAACTCTTTTGTGGCCCTTTGCCAGGGCCAGGAGACACAGGCTCTAATGGAGCCCCAGGTTCTGGAGGACACCACAGAAGTATGGCAGAATGAAGCAAAACAGTTGGTGCAGTGCCAGAGTGCAGTGCCAAAGTGGCCACTGTCTGCAAGAAACTCTGTGGCCACTGTCTGCAAGCCCACCGGCCCTGACCTTCCTGGCTGTAAGTTTTGCCACCGCTGGCCGAGGCTGTGGCCAGAAGAGGCCTTTGCTTCCCACCTTCACACATCCCAGAACCCGCTTGTTCTGTGGGTTTAACTTGATTTGCAAGTGCCGGGAGAAAGCAGTTCTGTCAACAGACTCACTCAGTTGTCACCTGGACGCTGGGCCGCTGCCTTTCACTCTTTAGCCCCCAAAGCGCTGGCAGCCACTGCGCAATTAGAGCATTTGGGGCCTAATGAAGTGAAAAGGCATTTCCTTTGCCCTGGACCCAGGAGTGCAGTAGTTACTGGCAGGCATTAAGGAGAAACATTTTAATTGATTAAAATGTACATATGCTGTATTGGTTTAGTTCGGGGCATTCTGGAACAAATGGTGCTGTCGTGGTGGGCCTTAATTAGATAATAAATTAATAGAAAAATGAATTCCCCAGTTCTGGTGGCCTCCCACCTCCTTGCCAGCACCAGCATGGCAGAGGCTCCCTCTTGCCTTGCTAGTGAGCTATGAGGGGGAAAGAAAGCTGTGTCACTGGCCTTGGGTCTCAGGGTCCTCCTGATATGGGAACCCCGTAGATCACATTCAGCTGGTGCTGGGCCAGGGGCAACCTTCTACTGTAAAAGACGCAGCATAGGCTCTGAGTCCCAGGCTGGCTTCTTCCTGTGGGCCAGAGACCATGCTGCACACTGAGAATATTAGTGCAAAGTCCCCTGCCCTTGTGGACAGATGAACGAAATAAGTAAGCAGGTCACAGAGCTTGATACAGTGTCAGCTCCGTCCGTGTGACAAAATCCTCAAGAAAATCAGTTTAAGGGGGAAAGGTCCGTTCCGCTCCTGGTTTCAGAGGTAGCAGGCCATGGTCACTGGCTCTGTTGCTTGTGGGGAGGCAGAGGTGATGGAGGGAGCAGGTGGCAGAAAAGGTGCTGTGGGAAGAAGGGAGAGGAGAGAGGCAGAGAGGGTGGGAGGCACTGCATAGTGGGGCTTCCTTGCCTTCTGGCTTCGTTCTGGCCAGGTCACTGCCCTGTTGGACAGCACCACCACTCAGATGGTGGGGGGAGGGTGTCAGACCCTTACTTTGCCACCCTGTGTGCCATTTGTCTTGAAAACTCCTCCACAGACTCACCCAGAAATGGGCTTGCTGGTTTCCTAGGTGGTTCTCAGTCCAGTCAAGATGATATCAAGACTAACCCTCACAGTTCAGTAGCAGAAAAGATTAAAAGGAAAAGGTCCATAGGAGAGGTTGGCAAAGAACTCAGTGCATAGGGGGTGGCAGTTTTCAGTAGAGTGATTGGAAAAGTGACTAAAGAGGTCCTGACTGAGCCAAGAAGGAGCAGCAACAAGAGAGAAGCCACTCAAGAAGAGAGATGGCCCTGAGGCCCAGGACCACTTGTGATTTGAGGGAAAGCAAGGAGGCCTGGTGGCCCTTCTGAACAAGGGCAAGGGAGGAGGGAAGGAGGCTGGCCACTGTGCGCCGCTGCGAACCACAGCTCCCGTGGCCTGCACCATGGCAGACACACTGATCACCCAGAGCCCCTCTGCTCCAGGTCTGTAGAAAGGCAGTGGACCAAGAGCCCACCCAGGATGGCAGGGCTAGGGCACAGAGAGCCCAAACTGTGGCAGAAGGACAGAAGGAAAGGCTCTGTGGAGAGATGTGGCACCATCTACTCTCCCTGGCCTGAGGGGTCGCAGAGCATCTCCCACAAGGGTGACTCTAAGAGGCCATGAAGGTGTTGGGACCTGACCAAAAGAGCACAGCAGCCTGCAGTGGGCAGTGGGGCGAGGTAGTGGTGCCCCCACAGCTGGGAGCTCCATGGAAGACAGACACCAGCCCAAGAGCGTTAATGAGAGTAACAATGCCAGCTGCAGCTGGAGATCAGCCCCCTCACCTGCCCTGAGGATGCGCCAGGAGGCGGTGGCCGGCTGGGGATAGCTGATCTCAGCTGCTGTAGGTGACTGGGAGGCTCAGATGCCCCCTTTCTAGGTTCTCTATTGCCAAGAGCTTCAGAGACATTTGCAGGAGAGGAAAAGGGTGGAGAAGGCACATCTGCTCCGTAGCCAGGGGCCAAGGGCCAGAGGACTCACAGTGCATGAGTGAGAGCCAGAGCCTTGGCTCTGCTTCCATGCAAGGGGGCTGGGAGATGTCGTCCTTGGCAGAGCAGATGCTGCGAGGCCAGGTTCTGCTCTTGGAGGGAGAGCAAGCATGTGCCTGGAGAGCTGTGTCTCCTGGGAGAATGTGCTGCAAACCCAGCCTCCTCATCCCACACCCTTCTGCCCCCCTTGGCTTAGGAGCCACACTGCCGTAGTAAGAATTAATAACCGCCTTCACGGTTTCGGAAAACCTTACAGTTGTATGAGAAGTGAGAGGTAAGTTGAGACTGATAAACATTTACTAAACTGCTGTGTATCAGCCAATGAAAACCTCTGCCTCAGTCTCGTTTTTGGAAGTAAGAGCGAATACACTCACTTTCCCAAGGATTAAGGGGAGACTTTGTGCATCCATAGGAGGTGCTCAGTAAACAGAAGCACCCATCTCCCTCCCTCTAAGCTTCCCCAGAGAGATCCAGAGGGTCCAGGGGGTGTGGCAGCCTTTTCTTTCTCAGCACCGTGACCTGGAAAATCCTGTCCTTCAACAAAGAAAAGGATCTACTTGCAAAGACCTGACCATGCGCAGAAAGCTGAATAGACGGGGTTGGAGCAGGGTATGGCTCTCACTGTGGCTGCTCTAAGTCTTTCTGATGTGTCCACTCCCACGGTGCCCAGGACAAAAGAGCAGGCCTGATTCTCAGGATGTGGGCCCCACGGGCCTTTGCTCCTCCGAGGAGTGGCAGGCTCACTTGCTGTTTGCCACAGAGTGGCCTACCTGCAGCAGGCCACCGGCTGCTCCCTGCCACCTTCTACGCAAAGGTGCACACAGTGGGGAGCAGGCTGGGAGCTGCTCCAGTGTGCAGGAGGTTGCTGCTCCAAAAAGGAAACTGAACGAAGAACAGTGACCAGAGTCTTGTGTCCTGGATCAGAATGATAATCACAGTTGCAGGATTTCTGAAAGGCTATAAGAAAGAGATGGGCAGGGTCCTCTTCATGAGGAAATTACCTGCTTCACTTCATGCTTGATGCCTGTGCCAGTGATTCATGGTAATATTCCTGTAAATTATATTCATGCCTGGTTGTAAATTTCTCCAGCCGTCAGGGTAGTGAGGAAAGGATGGCTCTGGGCACTCAGCTGACTCCCTGCAGCTAGAATGGGCCACTGGAGGTGTGGCCAGCAGCTGGTCCCTGGGGAGAGGGACACTGCGGGCAGAGGACCCGGCACACATCCACACTTGGGAATCCAGGCATGTAGGCCAAGTTTTGGGACAGGATACATAGAAGCAAGCAGGATGGCCTAGCAGGGCCCTGGACAGGCCACCAGAACAGGCCCTCGGTCACAAAGACCCAGTGCCAGCACAGGTCTGGGACCTGAAACTCAGCAATGTCCATGTAAGAGCAGTGGGCAGATGCAGAAGGACACTTTCTTCTGGGGTCTCTGCTGTGGCCAGCCTTGTTAGGATATCACCTGGCATGGGGGGGGGGCTCTCCTAGGGCCATATAAACCAAAAAAACACTTCTACACCAGCGCCCACCTCCAAGTCTCCTCTGAGCCCAGTGACATGAAGTATTTACTCTGTTCCTCTAGTAATGGCTGCCCCTCCCCACTCATGGTAAGTTGGTTGGGGCAGAAATCATGTTTTTACCTGCTTATCCTGCTCAACATGTAGACAGTATCAGTTAGAGGTCAGCAGGAGAGTAGTGCGAAAGGCAGGAAAGACTGATCTAGAGAGAAATTGGGGCTCTGCCAAGAAGAGGCCTTCATGTAGACACAGGAGAACTGGCCTCTAGCCTTGTGCTGCTGGCTCGCTGGAGACCTTGCTCCCACACTGCTGCTCTATGCCTGTTTCTGCATCCGTAAGGTAGTTATTTAAATGATTGCCAAGGGGGCTGGTGAGATGGCTCAGTGGTCTAAAGCACCTACTTAGAACAAGCTAGGCTGGGCAAAGCACAGGGACCGCGGTTCAATCCCCCAGCACCACATGCCAGCCAGCCCCGCCCCCTGGTGGGCTGAGCTGGCCACACACACACACACACACACACACACACACAAAATAGATGAATAAATAAATTTAAAAAAATAAAAAATAAAAATAAATGATTGCCAAGTTGCCCGCAGCCCAACAGGGTGTGATCCTGTAGTCTGAAAAGTTAGGGTTGTGGATCCAGACTGACCGTCATGCTTTATAGAATTTGAGAAACAAAAGCTCAGGGGTTGGGACAGCGTGTTTTCCAGGTGGCGCTTATTGCGTCCTTGGATCTAGTCATGGGCTCACTTGCTTTATCTCCAGCTGGTGTGTAGACTCTAGAAAAGCTTGACAAACTCGCCTCCATATCTCCCAAGTCTAGATACACGGGTTCAGGCTCCTGAGTGCCGTAGAGTATCTGGATAAATAGATAAATTAGGTCCAAGCAGGGTACCATATCCCTGAGCCCATGTTTAACACCAAGACCCCAACACCAGAAGCTGGACCCTTGGGATGAGTCAGTGTAGACACACATACCTAGAAGCCCACATGTCCGGCTTGGCTTGTGCCTGAGAAGCTCTGTGGGAATAACAATTAGTAAAAATAGTTTTGTAATAAGCATAGCAGATAGTTCTTCCCATAGCACACAACAAAGCCCAAAGACTCCAGCAGAACAGGAGAAATGCCGATGATACAGAAATTACCAAAATGTTTAATCTGGCCCTTGATTCAAAAATACTAAAGTTGGCATAGTGGCAAATGCCTGTAATCCCAGCAGTTGAGAGGTTGAGGCAGGAAGATGCTACAAATTTAAGCCCATCCAGGCTATATATATAATGAGTTTGAAGCCAATCTAACTACATATAAGACCCTGTATAGAAAACTAAAATGGAAAGAAAAGAAATGCTAATTAAAAAACAATGCAATGACATTCAGTATTTGACATATTAGTAGACATATCAAAATAAAAGATGTAGTGTTAGCAGAGGTATCAAAATATAGACATCCTGAGGTAGGGTGGATAGAAGGGTCGGGTGTTCCCCTCTGTGGAAAGCTAATTGGCAGTAAGTGTCAGGATACTTTAAAATATGTCTGTCCCCTATACCAGTAATTGTGCTTCTAGAATTCTATGCCAAGGAGCTTGCGGGAAATAGGAGCAAGCTGAATGTTGCCAGATGTTCTTATGTCATTTATAATCACAAACACACAAAAGTCAGAAACCAGTTCTTTAGCCAACAATATGGAAACTAGTGCTACCCCTTTATGGTATATCAACCTAATGGAATATTATAAAGTTACTTAAAATGAGATCTACAAAGAGGTTTTCATGACTTCAAAATGTCTATCATAAAATCTTAAGCAAAAGTTATAAAACTGTATCATAGCCATATCCAAAGTATGTCAAAAATACATGTGTGTATATGGAACAAAAAGTTAACAATAGCGTTGCGTGAATGATGTCATTACAGTTCAATTTCTTTTCTTTCTCCCCCAAAATTTTTATTATCATATATTTCTTTTTCTTCTAAAAAATGTCGAAGAAGAAGAAGTTTGCTGGCAACCAGAACGGGTAGACCCATTTGTCTTTGTAATCACCAGGGGCCTCCTGCTAAGGAAGCCCCGTTAAACCGGGGGCGGCGGAGCCCCTGTGCCGAAATCGCTCTCTCTCTGGACCATATTTTTTCTTTACTGAGGAAATTGCTTTCCATAAAACCAGCTCTCTGACACCTCCGAGTACCAGGGAACCATACAAGCCCACTTTCCTGGGGACATTCTCTAATGGGGAACTCCATCACGTTCCAGCTTGACGCTTCCAACGAATCCTAGCCAGCCATAAAAAGTTTTAGGACCCTGTATGCAAGACTGATTGCAGCGGCCTCATAAAAATCCCATTCACCCACCGAGAGCTGCAGCTCTGAGCCTCTGCATTCCCTGCTGTTTTAAACCCAGTGGTACGGCGCACCACTAAGTGACACCTGGCAGAATCCCCACAGTGAGTCAGGACTAGATCTGGGGCAGAACCAGCAACAGAACAGAACAGAGAGGATCTGCGGTGTGCACAGGCTGCAGCCGCAAGAGAAAGCCACCTGCCTGCTGCTTGTGCTAGGTGAGGTACGTGGAAAGGACAGGGTTTGGGTCATGTGGCT
This sequence comes from Octodon degus, assembly GCF_000260255.1. Classification (NCBI taxonomy): domain Eukaryota; kingdom Metazoa; phylum Chordata; class Mammalia; order Rodentia; family Octodontidae; genus Octodon; species Octodon degus. Next base: position 5,119,540 of record NW_004524625.1, on the reverse strand, counting down.
GTCCTCTGAAGGAAAGGGCCTGGAGAAGCCAGCCCATGGCCCTGCTCCCGCTGTAGTAGCTTGCTGGAGGGGACACTTTTCCCCAGCATGTGCCTCCTGGGACGCCAGAGGAGCAGGCAGCTCAGTGCACCTCGGGGAGGGGCTGCCCTTGGCCGCAGGCATTTGGAGGCGTCAGCAGCCGTCCAGCAGCGGCCAGGGACCTCGGGTTGAATCGGGAGCCCTCAGGCTGCACACAGCTTGCAGCACTTGAGTCACCTGACACAGCTGCCCCTCCCCACATGGGTGGGGCCCCGTGACCTGGCTTCTAGACCCTTCCTTTCCCCCATACAGCCCCCCCATGCTAGGGGTCACCTCCAGGGTCTGTTGCCTAGCTCTGCTTTTGTCACCTGTTGAGAGGACAATAAGCTGTCACCTCCCTGCTGCTCCCCCCTACACACAGACATACATACCCCTTCTATTGTATTAAAATTTTATCATAAAACATTTTGATGCTTCAGTTAAGTAACATCATTTAAAAATCACTGAAATGCTGTGTTAACCAGAATTCTCCAGAGAACTAGTACCAATAGGATGTCTGAGTGCAAAAGAGAATATTTGTATAATAAGTTTTTGGGGTGTTTTGTTTGTTTGTTTGTTTGTTTGTTGTTTTTGTTTTTGGTTGGGTTGTTTTTTTTTGTTTGTTTGGTTTTTTTTTTTTTGTATTTTAGGGAAGGATCTACAGGGTGTTCAGGGTCTCACTACTAGATCAGACTCTCGTAGTGATCCACCTGTTTACAGGCTCCCAAGACCTGGGATTACAGGCGTGCCACCATGCCCAGTCCCAACTGCTGTCTCAGCATGCCTCAGGGGTGGGGGCAGCACAGCAAGCCCAGGGATGGAACCCCCAGCCCCTGCACCTGCTTGCAGGCGCTTAATCCACTGAACTATTTGGCTGGCCCCAGAGGAAATTTATTTTAAGGAATTGGTTGAGTACATAATAGAAGCTAGCAAGCCCAGAACCAGCAGGGTAAGCTGGGCTTGGACCCAAGAAGAGGTTGTGCTCTGCACCACATCTGAGGGGCACCAGCTGGTTGCATTGCCTTTTGCTTAGTCTTTGGCTCTATTCAGGTCTTCAGCTGATTGGAGGCTCTTGTCAGTATGTGTCTGCTCTACACTAAGTGGAACCATTCGAACATTACTTTCTTTTTTTTTTTTTTTTTTTTGGTTCCTTGAATGCCTTCAGGGCACTTATGGCCAGCGGGAGAGTTGTGAGGTTGGAACTCCAGCAACATGAGGCTGACAGCTTTGCGGAGCAGCCACTTAAAGGACTGAGCTAGAGCCAGGCCCCCCTCGAACATTACTTTCATTCTAAACGTACTATCATAGGGACATCCAGCCTGTTTGGCCAAACATTTGGGCTCCATGGCCTGTCTACAGTGATCCATAAAATTAATCATTGCAAGAGCTCATCCTTAAGCATCTTCCTTTTAAAGTCATTGTTCGCTGCTGCTTTGTCTTCGGAATTCTCTGCAACTCTACAGTCTGGATACAAGAAAATTTCAGTCTACTGTACACCGCAAGGCCTGTGCCATCTAGCTAACTTGGATGGATGTGTGTCCCAAGTCTTACTCATCTATGACTTCGGATAACTCAAATACCTGAGCCTCAACTCCTTCATCTGTTAAATGAGAAAGATTCAAAGGGACAGTATAGTAAAATGCCTTGTATAGTGCTTGGCCCGGATAGGACTGGGGTAGACCATGTCCTGCATTTACCTAAATATAAATTAGACTGTGAGCACAGCGCAGAACGCAACATTAAGGTCTGTGTGTGGTAAAGGGGGTGTGTAAGTATCTATGGGAATATAAATAAAGTTCCATTTGTATAGTTTCTGACACTGCTTTTGTGGCGTTTTGGCTCCTAGTTGAGTACAAGGGTGGTACTGATGAAGAGTCCCACCAACTGGAGAGAAGTGGTGAAGATGGGTGGCACCGGAACCACTCGGGAGCCAGGACTCCTGGGAGGAGCACGGCTGGCTGCCCACCTGGCTGCTGGAGGCTGGGCTCCGCTGAGCCAGACTCTGTATTTGTTCATCACTGACCATTTGACAGAAGGATTTTTTTTTTTTTTTTTTTTTTGGCTGCCTCAATGCCTTCAGGGCAGATTTGGCTGGTTTGAGTTCTGGGGATCCAAGCACAGCAACCTGAACCTGAGTGCTTTGTTGAAGCAGCCACTCAAAGAACTGAGCTAAGGGGCAGGCCCCCTAACTTGTTTTGTTTTGGCAGGACCGGGGATTGAACCCAGGCCCTTGAGCTTGCCAGGCAAGACTTACTCTACTGAGCCATCTTCCCAGCCTCATCACTGGCCATTTGAGAGATGCGAATTACAACAGCATAGAGATTCCATCTCACCCCAGGAAGAATGGCTGTGGTTGAGAAGTTAGCCAGTAGCAAGTGCTGGAGGAGCTGTGGAGGAAAGGACGCTTCTCCACCACTGGTGGGCATGCAGGCTGGGGTGACCATTGCAGAAGTCAATGTGGAGATTCCCCAGAAAGCTAGGAGTAGAGCCTGTTCCACTCAGCTCTGTCCCTTCTGGGTATCTTCAGAGAATAATTAAAAACATCACACCACAGTGATGTATGTGTTCCTAGGTTTACAGCAGTACAATTTGTCACAGCTAAATCTTGGAAACAACCCAAATGCCCATCAACTGAGGAACAGATAAAAAGATGTGGTATTTTTATACAGTAGAGTATTACTCAGTTACAACGAAAGATAAACTCAAGGCTTTTACAGGTAAATGGATGCAACTAGAGACTGTACTCGAAAATAAAATAAATCAGACTCACATGTGTAAACATTCTATTGTCACTCTGGTATAAGAAACTGAAAAAGTAAATAAGATATAAAGTGCACAATAGATATTGTAAAATGGGAAGAAATTGCCCAAAGGGAAAACCAAACTAGGATGGAAGAAAGCAGAAAGGATTGAAGGGAAAAGGGGAAAAATGCAAATCAGTCATACCACTAGTGTCGCTTAGTTCACTGAAAAGGAAGGTTTGTGTTGATGTTGATCGGAGAGCTTTTTGTGCCCATCTCATGTACTCTGAATAACTATATTAAAGATAACTATGCAGTGTATTAACTATTGTTTTTGTCACATTATTTTGTAATGATTTTTTTTCCATTAAAAATACATATTGATGGTGGTGGTCCCTCATGTCCCTTCATGGTGACAGCCACCCTCACCCTGCGTGATTTCAGTCTTTTTAGCTCGCTGCTTGTCTACAGTCAGAGCCTAGGTCTAGCCTCCAGAATGTTCCATGCTCACTTGTAGAGAAGGTGTGTTCAGCAGTCCTGGGCGGCGCTCCCCAGGGCCGTCGGGTCTGGGCCCCGGCCTCTGCGTCCTGGCTGGTGTCCGTGCTGTGCTTCTGTTGGGAGTGGGGAACTAAAGATCGGCATCTGGGGTTATGATAATTTTTTCCGTTCTGAGTCTCTGATTCATGCATTTGTAAAGCTAGAAATGCATTTATAATTGTCATACATTCTTGATGTGTTGACCACTTTATTTCCACTGACTGCCCTAAAAACATGTCCTGTCCTATGTTTATTTATCACTTTGCAGGAGGTGTTCCAGCTTTCTTGCTTTACCTGACATATTTTTCATTATTCTTCTTTCTTGTTGTTTATATCTTCCAATCTAAGGTATTCCTCCTGTAGACAACTTGTAATAATAAGATCTTGCTTTATTTTTTTTTTTTCAATCTGGCCAGACATCTTTCTAGTTAGGTCACTCAAGCCATTTATATTTTTTAAATCTTATGTATTTATTTATGTACTTGATAGAACGTCTCACTACGTAGCCCAGACTTGTAGTGATCCTCCTGTCTCAGCCTCCCCAGCTCTGCGATCATAGGCGTGCGCCCCTGTACCAGGTTTCAGTGGTCAGCTTGGTGTAGAGCTAGCAAGGCATGTGGTATTGGGGATCAAAGCCAGGTCCTTGTGCTTGTCAGACAGGTGCTTACACCACCAAGCTACCTCCCAGTCCCCAGCCATTCATATTTAATGTCATTATAAAGTTAGATTTACATTTACCACTTTCCTATTTGTTTACTTTTTTGTTGTTGTTGTTGTTGGTTTATTTTGTTTTTGTCTGAGAGAGGGTCCCACTATGCAGTTCAGGCTGCTCTTGAGCTCACTTTGTGGCCCAGGCTGGTCTCCAACTCTCAGTGATCCTCCTGCCTCAGCCTCCCGAGTGCTGGTATTACTAGCATGTGCCACCACACCCGGCCTACTATATGTTCTCTGTTTCATTTCTCTATTCATGCTCTACTTTTGTCAAATTTTAAAATTTAGCATTGTATTTTAATTCTTTTGCTGATTTTCAACTATAAAGATTTTAGTGGATGCTTTAGGAATTATAATATGTATTTTAGCACAGTTCCTTCCGAGTAGTACTAACAATTCTGCCAAAACCTAGAAGCTTTGCTCTAAAATGGTTTTCTTTCTTTCTTCCCCCTTTCTGCTATTTTTGTCCAATAGTGTTATAAATATTACTGTACTCAATCTTGTGTTTCTGAAAGATGTTAAGAGAAGAAATGAAAAATTTTATGCTGATAGGGTTATTTATATTAACTTGCACATTTCCTCTCCTGCTGCGTTGCGTTCTTGGAGTAGACTTGGGCTCATCTCCGTACCATTTCCTCTCAGCTCCGAAGACTCTAAACATAAGGCAGACTTGGAGCAACAAATTCTCTCCGTCTTTGTTTATCTTGAAATGACTTCATTTTGCCATCAGTTTTAGAGGATGGCCTTGCCGAGTATGGAATTCTTAGTTGACAGTTATTTTCTTTCAGGTCACCACTGACCTGCGTGCTGTAAGACGAGAAGTGAGTCCTGATTGTATTAATGCTTTCTTGTAAGAGATGATTGTTCTGCTCTTAGTCTTTTTGTATGTGTGTGCTGGGACTCACACTCAGAACCTCACACTTGCCACGCACGTACTCTGCCACTGAACTGCATCCTGGGCCTTTTGCTCTTATTACTTTCAAGATTGTTTTCGTAGTCCTCGAGTGCAAGCTATTGGATTGTGATGTGTCTACTGTGGCTCTCTTTGTATTTATCTTACCCGGGGCTCACTTTGCTTCTGGAGTATACAGTTTGTCATCCAGTGTGTGGATGTTTTAGTTGTCGTTTCTTCAGCAGCTTTTCCCTCCTCCTGTTTTCCCTCTCCTTCTGGGGCCCTTGTTAGATCAGTGTCTTTAAACAAGTTGTCGTGGCTGCCTCAATGTCCCCAGTCAGTTCAAAATATTTATCTTGTGTGTCATTTTGATTTGCGGAAAGAGGCAGAAGTTACACGGTGCCCGACCAGTGGGTGGGGGTGAGGAGGGCGCAGCCCGGCGTCCTTTCGGCCTTCCTTTCTGCCGGGGGCACTTGGCAGCACAGCTCCCTGTTTTCCTGAGCACGACTTACAAAGACACTCATGACAGAGGACTTCCAGAATTGTGCCTGAAAGTGGCACGAATGATGGAATCCGTGTATGTGAACTGAGAGATGTGCTTTGAGGGCTATAAATGACAATGCACTTCTACTATAGTCAGTTTTGATTGGCCATTCATCACATCTTTCATTCATGATTTGGTCCCTTCTTGTATGTTTACTGGTATGTCTACCATCCCAGTCTCACTCATCTCCATTCACTATTAGTTCCTAAATATAAATCATATTTTCCCATTTCTTTGCATGCATATCTTATAATTTTGTTGTTGAAGGTGGACTTATTAGTTATTATATTGTAACAACTCTGGATTCTTTTAAATATTTTATTGTTTATTTCATACAGGGTCTTTTTACTCGGGTCAGACTCCTAATGATCCTCCTGTCTCTGCCTCCCCAGTGCTGGTATTGCAGGTGTGCACCACCATACCTGGTTTTGGGGCTAGCACAGCACGTGGTCCCGGGATCAAACTCAGGTCCTCACGCTTGCCAGGCAGGTGCTTAGGCCACCAAGCTATCTCCCCAGTCCTGGATTCTTAATTTCCATCATGAAGATGTTTGTTACTGCTCTTTATTTGATTTGGTTTCTTTGTTAAAAACATGCCTGAGCTAGACCTGTGAGCTCTTTCTCTCCTGTGGCATGGTGATTGTGAGCTCTGGTTAGGTTCTTGCTTTGTTGTTCTTATTCTGCTGATATATTTCCATCCCTGCTTTTTAGCTTCTGTGTGCATGGTTTAGTGGCCAGTGGATAAGTGGACAAAGATTGTGCTCACAGACCTCCAAGCAAGTGCTCTGCCAGTGACCACCAGGGCAGGAGGAATCGAACTTCAAGTCCTTGTTTCATGCATTCTGGCTTTTAGTTTGCCTTGGTTCCCTTTGTATCTCCTTGATGCGTGTGTACAGTCTCAGAGTTCGTTAGGCCGTATGTAGCTGGCCCAGGCCTCTTGATTCTCCGTTATTGATTCATGTCTCAGCCAAGCATATGCTTGGCCAATCATAGCTTCTTGCTAGCAGAGCCACTGACCCACCCCCCTTGCCAACTGCCAAGACAGTGCCACTGGCCCGAGACATTGCCCATCGACCTCAGTGGCCAGGTTGGCGATCTCCATGGCCGCCGGACCACGGCAGGAGCTCTGCACTCGTTGAGTTGTGGAGGAATGAGCGGACTTTCGAGGTGACAGCATATTGAGAACCACAGTGCTTTGCGTCTTTCGGGTATAAACACTTCTGAGATTATTGTATACCTTTGGTCAGCTTCCAGAATGTTGAAATGGTCCTTTTTGCCAGTTTTATCCAACTTTGTAATTTCATTGGAGGGGAGATGATTTGCCAGCCTCTTCAGTTGATCATGCCCAAAAATGCCCTCCGTAATTTCTGAAGTCCTTTTATATCTCTGATGTCATTTGAGTAGATAGAAGAGAGGCATGACAAATGTTGTGTTAGTCTACTTCAAAGACAAAGAAAATGAAGCTCAGAAAGGTCGAGTGTCCCAGCAAGACCCAACTAGAAACTCCCCAAGCCAGAACTGCAGCTCAGTTCTCACCTTCAATGCCAGTTATACTGTAGGGCAGAGCCTGACTGGGACTCCACTGAGCACTAGCAAGAAACTGCCCTTGCTCCAGCGCTGTAGCAAAACACCGCAGACTGGGTGGCCTCCCCAGCATACGCTTTTATCTCATACTCCTGGAGACTGGAAAGTCCAGGAGCAGGCTGGTGACTTCTCAATGGCTTTCAATGCGGTCCTGCTTCCTGGCTAGGAGATGTTTACCTTCCAGTTCTTTGTTGGCCTAAAGTTTCTTCGGTACATAAATAACTGAAAAAAGAGAAAGTGGGACTCTCCCTTCTTTTGTAAGGGCCTAATCCCACCATGAAGATCCTGTCCCTATGGCTTCATCTAAGCTAGTTAACCTCCCAAAGTCCCCACCTGCAGATGCTGTCACGCGGGAGGTTAGGGCCTCGGCACAGGGATCTGGGAGGGTACACACAGACACACGTGTAATCGGAGCCTACCTGGAGCTGAGTGCTGTCTTGCTACCTTGAGATACAAAGAGTTTCACAGGTCTTTGTATTCATCAGAGTCTGGCTTCATGGGGAAGGCAACAGAGGATAAACCTCAGCTGTGGAACCAAAGTTGGGACATTCACTCTATGTCCTGGTAAGATGGGTTCTGATAGTGGGACTCCTTTGTCTTGCCACCATTGTACCATGTTGCTGTGCCTGGTATCTGGTAACCCCTGAAGGATAGCAATGGCATGTATTTTGACAAAGCCCAATGTTATAACAGTCATTTTTTTCCATTTCTCTTTCTGTTAAATGGTCTAGCGAGGAAAAGTGACATCTGTTTTAGAAAGCAGAGACTCATACACACACACACACACACACACACACACGCGCGCACACACACACACATCATGCCCTCTGAAACACAGTACAATTTTTCTGTGCCCAAACAAGGATTCACGTATGCAGATGCTGGAATCTGGTAGATTTTCCCAGGTTGCCAGCGAGTAAGCTGAGCATTACATACGTGAGGCAACTGCTGTCGTCTCTGCACCTCAAGGTAGTTCTCCGGAGGCAGAGTCTCCTGGAAAGAAGATGCTAAGCTGGCTGGATGTTAGGGCCACTCTCCTAATAATAAGGCACTCGTGGTGAGCACTTACCTTATATCAAACCTTACATACAAAACACAAATATCCCCAGCCCCCCCCCCCAGCCTTTGGTCACACAGACAATAATCCAGATTTCCTAGATCTGCTTCTACCCCCAACAGAACCTCCCACTCACTTGGGCCCTCTGGGGCCTCCAGGCCTTCTCATGTGTCCAAGAAGCTGCTTGGGTACTGCACATCCTTGTTAATGTTCCCTCTGCATCTGCACTTCTAACTGGAGCCACCTCGAGGCCACCATTCACCTGCCACAGGGGCTGGTGCTGAGCAGTTCTAAAGCTTGAAATCTTCAACTGCCACACTCTCTACACTTCCACAAACATTCTATTATCTGGAGAGAAAGGAAGAAAGACCTGCTGTGCTGCGCTGCTGGGCCCAGAGCCTGATAGCTCCTGCAGCTGCCCTGAGAGGCTGAGACCCAGCCCAGGCCCAGGCAAGAGAGTAAACCTCCACACCGCTTCTGGTCCTTCACAGACTCACCCAAACAGCTGAGATAACAGGGATGTGTGGTTCTCATAATTCTGTGGGTTCTCTAGGCAGCTAAGTCCAGTGCAGAATGCAGTAAGGCTGCAGTCGTGTGACGGCTGAGTAGAGCATCCAGCATGGCTTTATTCACTGGTGCTTTGTCAGAGTCTGCTCAAAGACTGGCACCTCTGTCTCTCCATGTGATCGGCCCACTTCTCCAGCTTGGACAGTTTTCACTGTCGCAAGATCTCAAGAGTAGAGCATTGTAACTGGGAAGAGCAGAAGTTACTGGGTCTCTTAAGGTCTAGGTCCAGGACTCGCATAGCATCACGTGTACTGCATTCAGTTAAGGAAATCACAGGATGATCAGCCAAACTGCAGGAGGAGCGGAAACACCACGTGTTCTTTGGCGCTTGGGGGCAACCTGTTGTCATCTTCATTCGGCGCCCTCTCCCCAGCTCCCCGGGCTGTTCCCCGGGAAGCACCTCTTGGGGTGGGGTGGGGCTCCCTTCCCCACTGCTTGCGCATAGGAGTAGCTGAGAAGTTGGCAGCCCTCCTGAGCCAGCTGTTAGGCTCAGGGAGGAGCCGTCCCACTCATGATGTGCGCGTCCAGCTCCAGTTCTGCAAAGAAAGTTCAGTAGGCGGAGAAGCAGAGAGCTAGAGCTCTTACATGACTCACCCTAGGACACAGCCAGGAAAAGGCCAAGTCGGATCTCAGCCCTAGGTCAGCCACCTCCACAGCTCTTCTGCCCCGCCCTGCGTCGCTCTGTCGCAGTTGCCTCTGCTGTAATGTAGTACATTGAGCAAAGAACAGGATGATTTCCAAGAGCCATCAAACCCTGGAGTTTTATATTTCTTCCCTCCTACCACATGCCTGAAGAAACCAGCACATTTTACCTGCTCTGCATGCTGCTTTTCTGCTTCTCCACTGATGGGATTTCTATACCTTAGGAGTGGTTCGGAAGTGTCAGGTGCTGATTTTTAAAATCCTAATGGCTGTTATGAGAAGGTCCTTTAGATTCTGGGGGATGAGAAATAGCTTCTAAAGCCCTCTCTGCTCCCAGCGGTCTCGGCTGACTATGCCACACTCCTGCTGTTTGGGAGAAACCGAGGAAATCGGTTTTAGCATTATCACTCCCCTGTATGCAAACTTGCAAGGCACTCTCACTGTTCTCAGGATAAAAATGTAAACTCTTAGCACAGCCTGCAAAGCCTCTGGAGGGCTGATCTGCCTCTCTAGGTCTGTCTCTCATGCCATACTGAGGTACTTCCCGTTCCTGTGGGAGCCTTGGGTGCCTCTGCTTTGCTTCTTGTGCATTGTCTCGAAGGCCTCCTTCCAGTCCTCCCGCTCCTGGCTCACTTCCTTACCCTTGGAGACAGGGGCCCACGTCGTAGAGAAGCCTATGCCTATACATCCACCGCTTCTCCCTAATACCCTAGGCGTAACCTTGTCACCTTGTTCTCCACTTTATTTTGAAAGGCACTCTCTCTACCTCCTTCTCTCCCTCCCTCCCCTTTCTCTCTCCTGAAAGATGTGAACTCCCCAAAGGCAGGAATCGTGCCTTATTCTTTTTGTAGTGCCAACTTCCCACCCCAGTACAGTATCTTGCACAGAGAATGGTTGAAATGAACACAGATCAAAACAAGCTGTAAACTCCATTGGGACAAGTCTGCGTTTATCTTATTCACCACAAAATCCCCAGCGCGTAACGCGCAGCAAGAACTCAGTAAATATTTGCTCGTCTTGCTGAAATGAGTCCCTGCCGTCCTGCGAGGTCTGGGTCCTTCCCGGCTCCCAGCAGCCCTTCCAGTTCTCCACTTTCTTCTCCCTGCGGCCACTGTGGAGCAGCTGGAGCTGGACGTCCTCCTTGTGAGAAGAGGTGCAACCGAGGAGGTTGCGAAAAGCAGCGCTACGTGTAGAGTTAGTACTTCATGGCTGATTGTGAAAGAGACTGACAGATGCATTTAAAATTTTCTGACTTTAAACAAAAGGCAACATAAAACTATGGCTTCCACAAGAAAGAAAATAACAAAGTGATCTGATTGTCCAGGTTTCGGTTTCTAGGAACTTTATGAAACTCCAGGGAAGGAAGGAGAGAGCTCAGCCAGCCTACTAGCTCAGGGCCACTGACAAGCCCGGAAGGTGTAGGCCAGGGGATCAGGGAGAAAGAGCTCCAACACTCTGTAGAAAGGTGCGCCCAAGTCCTGGATCGCATCCCGTGCCATGCACGTGCCGAGGAAGAGTCCTCTACCTGGGCAGGACGTCTTCCAGAGAAAGGCCGCTGCTGTGGGGGAATGGAATTCTTGCCAGCCACTGCTCACCGTCGTTTGTGGAGTGCTTGCTGAACGCCTGGCATTGTGGTAAGCCTCGAATACACACCTAATTAAAGTCTTCCTCTGACAAGAACGAAAGGGCATGCAGTTAAGTAAATTGCCTGTGGTCTCATAGAGAGCAAGTGATCTTGCCAATGCTATTTCTCAGGATTGATGTCAAATGCTGGGCTTTCTCTCCCCCTGACAACTCTTTGCTAATCCTGTATTTCCACACCTCTTTGCCTTCCTTCCGGTCACTCCTTTGGTGTGTCAGGCCTCTTCTCCCACTGACCCAAGATCGTGCCCAGGATCCGCACCATGCTGTTCTGACAGGAAAAGCAGTTCCCACATTCACCCTCCCAGAAGGCTCCTGCTGTCCAAACCATAACGTTTCTGGGTCGGTTTCCTGTCCTGGAGACTCCAGTGCCTGCTCACAGGAGAAGCCCTACCACCAGTACGCTCAGTGCTGGAAAGGCCCCCAGGCAGCCTGCAGCGGGCATCCTGGAAGCGGTCGTCTGAGATGAGCCAGAGGGAACTGTTGGTTAAAGTATAAAATACTGGTGTGAAAATGAACTCACTCTGCCTTCAAGAAAGAAGGCAGAGAGAGGGGCCAGGTCTGGCATCGGCGTGGGAGGGAATGCTCTCAGAAGCTGCCCGATCCACAGTGCCGAGCCCGGCGGACTTTGCCAACCCGAGTGCCGCCCTTTCTCTAGGTTTGCCGTGACTTCCCCACCACTCACCCCATGGCACAAGGAATTAAATTCCTTCTGGCTAGACTCCCCCTTATGTGTGAGAAGTTAATAGCTTACAGTTTTTCAAATTTAGGGGAAATCCATAGTTCTCCTAGCTTTATAGTTTGGTATTATTGGATAATCAAACACACAACTATTTGCTCAAAATAGAACGGGCCTGCCCCTCCACCTGCTTGCCCTTCTGGCAGCCTCTGCAGGCAGCCCAGGAGGGCAGCGGAGCCACTGCTGCTCCTTTTACTCTAAACTGTGTAATTGGCCTTGCAGACAGAGGTTAATTTCCCACCGTGGATTCCCTACCGGGGTAGCGCAGCTCCAGCGAGGAAATCAGAGGAGGAATTGCTTCTAGGTGCCACCACCTGGTCTCCCTGCGTGGCTCAGAGGGATGCCACGTGGGGATGGGCATGCTGGGAGCAAGGACCTGGGACACCAGGCGGGTTCTGAGCAGAGTGGCTCATGAAGCCATGCATCCTGGGGCCACTGGCCTCATCTCAAGCCTTACACTGTGAGCCTAAAGGAGGGATAGTGCCGCCCTGTTCCCGTGGGAGGACCTGGAAGGGACTTGGCACTGTGCTTACACGAGACCTTCAACATCGGCGCCCAGCTGGATGAGGGGGCGCGTGCCTGTTGTCCCAGCTTCAGGCCGGAGGAGGATCTTGTGAGTTTGAGACCAGCCTAGGCTACAAAGTGAGTGGAAATGCAGGCTGAACTGCACAGTGAAACCCCGGCCACAAAAAGAGAAAAAAGCACATGCTCTTGCCTCTTGGGGGCGTGGTACAGTCATCCACCATCTGCCTCCTCCTTTCTCAGGCAGCTCTCCCTTCCGCAGCCTGTGGGTAACCCATCTCCCAAATGCTTTTATCAAAAGCAAGCAATAACGAATACGCTTATGGCAGGGGAACCTCTAAGGAAGTATGAAGCGCAAATGAGAGAACAAAGACATTGGAAATCTACTCTTAGATATTCCGTGGGTACTTCTTAGCAGGGGCAGGACATCGATGGCATGCCTAGCACCAGCGTGTGAGGTGCCAGTGGCAGCCTCCTTGTGACAACCTGGCAAAGCACCTCCTCTCTGTCCCACATGCCAGCAGCACTGCCGAGGCAGAGTTCAGACAACAGAGCATTCTGGGTAGTGGGTGTTTATTTTTAATATCTTTTTTCTAATTGAACAAATAATGCATGGTAATTGAAAAAGTCAAACAATGGAGAAGTTTGACAAGTAAACAAATTAAAAGTCCACCCCCAGGGCACGCTGAGATGGCAATTGAGACTGGGCATGGTGGCGTGCCTGTAATCCCAGCTCTTAGGAGGCTGTAAACAGGCAGATCACTAGGAGTCCAAATTTGGTAGTGAGACCCTGCAGACCCTTCCTTAAAATAAAATTTTTTAAAAGTCCTCGGCATTAACATTTTGAACACTTATACTATTTTTTCTTATAAAAAGTAATAAAGTCACATTTTTTTAAAAAACGGCATGAAAGAGTATAAAATGAAAGGTAAAAGTCTTTAGCATCGGTCCCATGCTGGCACTGACAGTTTTGTATGTAACTCTGTAGCAATTCTCTGTACAGACTCGTGTGCGTACAGTACATTTATATTCTTCAAACACAGAATTCTAGAATTTATTAGTCATTCTGACAGTTATTTTTTTTCACAGTGTATTTTTTACATCATATCCTAGCAACACACACAGATCTTCCTTATTCTTTTAATAATTGTCGACTTCCACAGCCCATAAGGCCTTGGCTGTTGCCATGGCTTCCATGCCTTCATGACTATGTGCAAGTTCTTGAAGACAGTTGTCTACCTGGGCCAGGTCCCAGGGCTCTATTGTTAGTGTAACAGAGGACAAATGCACAGCACAGGTGGGAGGACAGACCCAGGTGACCCCACCCAGCGCCGAGGGCGGCACACAGAGGGGAGTCCAGTGCTGGTTCCAGAATCAGCTCAGGGACTCCATCATGGGACAAACTTGGGGAGCCCCATTTGGGCTGTAGTTCCTTGGGGTGTGAAATTTGGGAGACCAAACCACTGCTATACCTCTAATGTGCTTGTGAGTCCAGAAGTGTAAAATGAAAAGAGACATAAGTGCAAAATCATATTTTTATACTCTATATTGAGCCACTGCACCACTCGTGAAACACTGCAGCGTGGGAGCAAGGGGGTGTTCAGGGAGGGCCTGCATAGAACCCAAGGAGCGGAAAACCCGAATGAGAGCAGCAGAGCCCAGCTGCTCACACTGAAGGCCAGAGGGCTGAGCTGTGACTTAATTACTCTCTCTGCATATATGAGGGCTTTCTCTGAAGAGAATTCTTAACACTTGTTCTTCATGTTCTCAAAAGATGGAGCAAAAGAAAAGGAGCTGAAATGAAAGCAGCAGACATTTGTGTGAGTAGAAAGACACTTATTCGATTGTTAGGATTAAAGGAAATGCAGAAAGCAGAAGTTACTGCCAAAGGATGTTGTGTGGGTCTCTGACTCTGGAAACATTCAAACACATTAAAACATCTGGCTAGAGACAGGACTAAGGCAGAAGAACTGCTAGGTGCTGTCCCACACCCTGTGGCTCTCCCACAGTTTTTAAATGCTAAGTGCTGGCCAAAAGGTAACCGCTGGTTAATGTTAATAGAATCAGGTGATGATTAATATTCTGATGAAGAGAGCTGGTATCAAATACAGCTGAACTCTGATGTCCTGGGTCTTTTAGCTGCGCTAATTTATTAATAATCAGGCTGCAAATTTCTGTTTCTTTTCTGTGAGTTTTGACATTATTCAGGCCTGTAAGATAAAGGTTGAGAGGATACAGCTGACTGTGCAAGGGCTGAGTTCTCTGGATTTGCGCCCAGTGGAACACAGCACAAAAATAAAGCCAAAACAAGATGTGCAGACCCGGCTACACACAGAGAAAGAAGCAGCTCCCTGCGCCCTAGCCCTCACATCAGGCGGAGATTATTGTCCTTGAGATTCCTGTAGGATATGAGTTCACCAATAAGAGTCACTCACCATTAATTCAAATGGCCCGTGTCTCTCACGTTAACTTTTAAATGTCTTAAGACAAGTTAGCCTAAAATTTAGCTGCTTAGAACAGTATCATTCACAGCTTCTGAGGGTCAGGGGTTCGTGAGCAGCTTAGGTGGTCAGGCTAGCACAGTGTCTCAGCCAAGGCTGCAGTCCTTAAAGAACTTGACAGGGGCGTAGGGTGCACGTCCTCAATGGCAGACACTCCCTGCAGGCTGACCGAGGGTGAACGTTGACAGGAGCCTCACGGTCCCTCCCATGGTCCCTCCTCCTAGCTCCACGACTGTCCTCACAGGGCAGCTTGTTTCCCCACAGTAAGCAGTCTGACCAAACATGGGGAAAATCACAATGGCCTCTGTGACCTGGCTTGAAGGTCACTCTACATCTACAACAGCCTGTCAGCATCCAAGTCACCCCCAGCTTGTGAAAGACACCCAGAAGGGCAGGAGGACCAGGAAGTGAGGGCATCAGCGGGCTGTAGCTAAGGTGACCTAAGATGAGATAAGACTTACGTAGAAGTTCCTTTGGTTGTCAGTGTGGCAGCACAGGTCTTGGAGAATCTCCGACCTGGCCCCAAGTCCTGTGTGAGGGAGTTGCTTGGGATAAAGAACATGACTTGTCTTACCTTCTCTCCACCAACCAAACAGAAGTAATGGCACAGACTTCTCAGAACTGGTGTGAGGGTGGGATGGGACAGAACATATAAAGTACTTCATAGAGTGTCTGCAATAGAAAAAGTAACCTGTAAAAGTAAATGAAAACTTTATTTAGAGTACCTTCATGTCTGTCCTTTTCAGATTGCCTTTGTTTGCCCTTCGTTGAGGATTTTTAAAGAATAGCACATATACTACAGTACATATAGAACATATAAGAAGACAGCTCAGTGTTTTTTGTCCATCCTTACAGCCATATCTAAGACCAAAATATAAGAATTTCAGCAAATTGTACAGTTGCCTCACACACCCACTTTCCCTGAGTCAACCACTGCTCTGCTTCTATAAATATCCCTTAGTTTACCTGCTGTTGAGTTTTGTAGAAACACAGCCATATTCTCGTGTCCGGCTTCCTTCATGTGCATAAGCGACTCTATGAAAATCTGTGGGATTAATCCACAAAGTTGCGTTTGTCAGGAGTTTTTTGGGTTTTTTAAATTGCTGTAGAACTTTGCGTGGTATGAATGCGCTAGAATCAATTTCTCAGTTTACCTGCGGATAGACATTGGACCCTTTCCAGCTTGTTAAGAATGGAACGGTGTGAGCAGCACTGTTAGTAGGCCATCATCGCCTAGGACACCAGGACCACGACCGTGGCATGCGCGTGCCTGCTGAAGAGTGACATGACTGGCCGAGAAATGATGCGATGGGAAGAGATGACGGGCAGCATGCACGTACACAGAGGCCTCTACACAACACACAACGCCAAAGGGAGTTAGAAAACCATTATTTACATTGTAGCAAATGTATTAGTCTCCTTAATAGGAAATAAACAACTCAGTAAGAAAAATATGTGCAAAGACGTGTTTGCAGGTAAGTAAATATATTGGTAAACAGAAAAATACTTAACATGACCAATAGTTACAAGCCTAGAAGATATTTTACATCTGTTTGATAAGCAAAGATATGAAAAGGTTAAGACTGCCAGAGTGTAAAACCTATACCTTCTCTTTGTAAGGCAATTCGGTGTTCTTTTTAAAATGTTAAACGTTCGTGTTCTCCGGCCCAGTGATTTATCTTTTATCTTGCAAAAATTCTCATTCCAGCACAAAGAAAACAGCATCTGTACAGCATGTGTACATGCAGTGCATAGCCTGGAGCTTGCCGCACACGAGGTACCAAAGCAGTCGTGGCTTTTTTCTTAGCAAGCAACATTTACAGACCCAGCACAGTTCTAAAATCTTTATGTATTAATTAATTTAATTTTTACAAAAATCCCTATGTGACCGGTACTGTCTTTATCCCCATTTTATAAGTAAAGAAACTATCGTATTGATGAGTACTGATGAGATCGCACGCCGAGTAGCAGGGCCGGACCCCCTGGCAGGCTGGCTCTGCAGAAGCACCGTCCACTAGAACTTCCACAGCTGTGCAGGGCAGCCACGTGGGGCTACGGAGTACTTGAACACTGGTCCGCGGGGAGGGGTAATTCATGTTGTATTTAGTTTGAACTAAAATTAAATTTTTAAATAACTGCTATGTTAGACGGTACAGCATTAGCGACTGTTCTTAATCACTGTCCTTGTTATGGTTTGTGTCTAGTTGTCCCCCCAAAACCTCATGCAGTCATGGGGTGAGGACTTCTAGAATTTGTGTTAATTCATGATCCACTGGGATTATGTGTGATCCAAGGCTGGGATTATGGGTTTTAGTACTGCTGGGATTACCCATATATGGGTAAATACTGGGAAGTACCCATAGGTGTGAGTACTTCCCATACCCTGGGGCAGGTAATTTGTATTACAATGTAAGGTGGGAAGAGAAGCTAGCTGCCTGAGCTGCTGCTACCCCTCCCTTGCTCTTGCTCTTTGACACCACCATGAAAGGTTGCTTTTTGCTCTGTGCTGCTCTGCGTTGGACCCAGCTGAGTATGGACTGAAACCTCCAGTAACTGTGAGCTAAATAAACCTTTCCTTCCTTCATTCTGAGTGTCGGGTATTTGTCCCAGCAACGAGAGAAGAGTAACTAAGACAGTCCTATTCAGGTTTTGGTTGCCAATGGGTGATTACCAGCAGACTCCCCAGTACCCCTATGGGGGTTATTTCAAGGCCCCCACAGGATGCCTAAAGTAGTGAATAGTACCTAGTCCTTCATAAGTTGTATTTTTCTTATATATACTATGATAAAATTTATTTATAGATTAAACATGATATGAGGTTGAGAATAACAACTAATAGCAAAATAGAACAATTACAGCAATATTCTGTCATAAGAGTTATAAGAATGTGGCCTCTTGCAGAAAATCTTGTCCTTTCACTTAAAGAAAACACTCTGGTTTCTCTTTGACATATCTGCATCGCTGGTGTTATTGCTCTTGCGCTTTTGAACCGTTATTAAGTTCAGTAAGGGCCAGCTGAGTGCAGGCCTTGTGACCTAGGGACATGGTTGATCTGATCATCCAAGTGGTTACTAAGTGACCAGTGGACCTAATGTGTGTGTTGTGGATGCTGTAGACAAAAGGATGACTTGGGACCTAAGCAGAAAACAGCAAGATTTCGTCTTGGATGTCAGAATCCTATAACTTCAAACTTAGGAACTGTAATTTCTGGACTTTTGAACTTAATGTTTCCAGATTTTGTTGACCCATGAGTAGCTGAAGCCATGGAGAGCAGAACAGGAAGAGCGAAACGATTCTGCTAGCAATGGTGGTGGTAGCCACGGCGGTAGTAGAGTTGGCAGGCTAGAGGGAAGGATCTCGCAGCAGGCAGCTGCGTGAGGAGAGGATAGGCTGCCTGTGGAGTGAGGCGTGAGGTGGCTGAGGAGATTCAGGCACCAGGCTGGGGCAGAGAGGGACTAGACAACAGGAAGGAGTTAGAGAGCTGTGGGTTTTCAAGGCCCAGTCCATGAGTGAGGCTCTAATCCTAAGAAGTAAATACAGCCCACACCCATCATCCCACCAGCATCCCAGCTGGAAAAGTGTGTCACCAAAGGTGACTGGGTAATTAGCCGCTCAGAAGAGGCGTGAACATTTATTGTGCATTTGCTCTGTGCCAGGTGCTCTGTGCAGCTCCATTTGCATCATCCTCAGTCTCATATGAGTGTGACAGGGCAGGTGGATAAATCTCCATTTTGCTTTGGAGGAAACTAAGACTCAGGGATTAAATAGGGACAGATCACAGAGTAAGGCAGAGTTGGACTTTGAGTTTAAGTCTGCCTGATTCTAAAACCTGGTCCCTTCATTTTCTAGATAAGAAGCTCAAGGGGCCCAAAATAGAACACAGAAAGCTGGAGCCAGAAGGGCCTGGGAGCTTCGTGCCTGCCCAGTCCCTCCCTTGCTGTTGCTGAGATCCCCTCCACGGGATGCCTGATAGACACAGGACCCTGCTCTGGCGCTGAAGCCCTCCCACGGGCACCCTGTGTTAGAGCTGGGAGAGCTAAAGCCCTGCCAGGACACAAAGAACATCAGTGGGCAGCTAAGCCAGGAGCCAGGGATCCTGACCCCCAGCCCAGAGCTTCTGTGGCAAGTTCTCTCCCAGCTCACACCCCCCGAGCATGGGAAATCACCCATCTCTCTGCCAGGACCGGCACCAGCAAGGTGAGGCCCCTTCCTGCCTCCTGTTTTGGAGCTGTTTTCTCGTTAGAATCCCCAGGTAGACTGCAAACTCCAGCAGGGCAGAGCCATGACACAGCTGTATCGCCAGCAGCCAGCACAGGCCCTGGACACAGTAGGCCTTACTTCTTCAGTGCTGTGGGATTAAAAGCAAAATGAGAACACAGAAAAGAGCATCCTTCCGCTGACGTGCACTCTGGCCGAGGCTTCCCTCACCTGTGAAGCAGGTAATTACAACATCAAACAGGTTCACTGTGGGATAATGCCTTCAAAGTGTTGAACAAATACCAGAAGCTCCGGAGTCTATAACTTCCCTGAGGCCGGGATCACTGCGCTGCTCCCGGGGCCTGACTCCCAGGGCCTGGTGTAGGTGCGGCTTTCAGAAAACACTTGTTGAATGAATGGATGGATGGATGAGTGAATGAATGAACAGCACATAAATGAGAGATTTAAAAATACATACAGTTCTATCCCTGGTCCTGCGCACCACCTGGCGTGTTGGCGTATACTTGTAATCCCAGCCCTGGGGAGGCTGAAAACAGGAGGATCACTACAGGTCTGCACTGCGTAATGAGACTCTGTACCAAACACATAAATAAAAACAAAAAACGTATGAATGGGCTATGATATTTGGAGGACACAAGTGCTCAGAGACATAAGTGTTCTTGCTTCCTTCTGAGGGTGTGGCATCTGAACTCTGCCTTCCAGAACTGGAAAGGATGCTGCAGGTCCTAGGAACAGTTTAAACAAAGGCCAAAGTTCAAAGGCCAGGAAAAGCCCAGGGGCGCTAGTTCCTGAAAGCCAGCCTGAGGCTGGGGAGATAGCTCAGTAGAATAAGTGCTTACCTGGCAAGTACAAGGTCCTGAGTTCAATCCCCTGTACCGAGAAAAAAAAAAAAAAAAAGAAAGAAAGAAAAAAAGAAAGCCAGCCTAGAAACCACAGAACAGCCACAGAGGCCGGTGCTCTGGGCCATTAAGAACATTGTTGCCGCTGTTTTAAAAATAGGCGGAGTTCAAGGACTTTACCCGTCCCTCAGAGAACGCTACAGACTTCCAAAGAAGAGAAGCCACGTGGAGGGCCTGGAATGCATCAGCCAGGCCTCAAGAAGTAATCCTGACCTGGAGAGCCAACTGTTATACTTCGGAGCAGCCTCTCCTGAGGGAGTGCCTGGGCCTGGCTGGGTTGTTGGACCTTGTACCTCTGGGGGAAATGGGCAGCTGGAGGAGGAGCAGCCTCCAGAGAGGGTGAGCTGGTCCCCAGTGCTAGCCGCAGGGTGTGAAGCAGGCAGAAGGGCAAGGTCACACTTTCACTCTGAGGCGTGGTGCTGTCCAGGCTGCTGGAGGGGAACCTCGGAGGAGGTCCTGGCTGCAGCTGGGCATCGCTCATTTCTCGATCACAGGAACAGACAAGAAGTAAGAACTCAAGGCTGTGGGCTCCAGTCTCTGGACTTGTCCCTGAGGAAGGGGAACATCCCTGACCACTGATTTTCATGAACAACCACAGCCCTTAGTGGACCTTGGGCTAGAATGAGCCCAGTTCTCCAAGAGTGTCTGCCTTATCAGATGAAAAGGGTTGGGTTTTTTTTGGTGGAACTGGGGATTGAACTCAGGCCCTTGCACTTGCCAGGCAAGCACTTATTGTACTGAGCTATCTCCCCAGCCCCTGAAAAGGGTTGTAAGAGCAGGGTGGCTCTGTTCACGAAACACTGGTCCCCCTGCCTGGCACGAAGGGCCAGCCAGCAGAACCCTGGTATTCTTGCTGGTTAAGGAACACGGCATCTCCTTGGAAGGACACCAGCCAGTACAGAGCAGGCATCATTGTCCTAACTGGTGGCTGAGAAGGCAGCCTCAGAAGCATTTGCAGCTGAGCTAGCGAGGCTTCTTGGTGGGGCTCCTTCAACTCTCTCTGGAACACCAGGGAAAGACACTGGGAAGGCAGGAGATGCTTGTGCTGGATGAAAGGAAATCCAAGCTGTGGTTCCCCAGCAGCTGGCTGAACAGCAGAGCTGTGCTTCGCACAGGACAAGGCTCAGAAATAAGGGTGGACAGCAGAAGGCATGGAGTGGGGCTTCAGCAGGACCGCATACAGTGAGATACGATCCTGAGGGGCCTCACGGGCAGCCGCAGCTCAGACTGCTTCCCGAGGTCCTGAGTAACTCGGGCACTTATTATCTCGCAAGCAGGAATCCCAGGCTAGGGCCTTCCCAGGTATCACCCAGTCTCAAGACTCAGCTTTCTGACTTCCGGTGCTGCAGCCTCAGGCTCTGTGTCCAGATAACTCCACATCCGGGGCCCAGGCCCAGCCTTGCGCTAACTTCCAAGGGTCCCCAAGCCACTGTCCGTCAAGATCCACTGCCAGAGACACACAGAGGCATAACCGGTGGGGCAAAACCAGGACTCTGTTAGCAAGGGCGGCAAGGGCGGCAGGGTTGGTAGGCAAACGAGTGGGCACCACCAGCGGAAAGTAGCACAACTAGCTCTCCCCCTTGCTCCGCGGACGTCCCAGGGATGCAGTGCAATCGTGGATGTGAAAAGGTTTTCTTAAACAGTGAGGGCTTTGCGCACGGAATGGGCTGCGATTACCATTATAAAGTAATTACATTTCTATTATGGAATAATAGACCCAAATGCAGCGCCCTGCCTGTGGCTGTGCCTTCTTGCTCATCAACTGCCCCGCCACACACTCACACCTGCCACGGAAATGTGAGAGTGGTAAGCATCAAAAATAGGGCAGATGCTTCGTGTAATGAGCAGATGGGCAACCCGCTCTCTGCGAGCCTAATGCCGCGGGGAAGGGCTGCGGTGGGGAAGACGTGGACTTCTATCCAGCTTCCACAGCTTCCCCGAAGGGCCACTTTGTTTGTTTGTTTGTTTGTTTGTTTGTTTGTTTGTTCGTTCGTTTTAGCGGTTTAATGGTGCTGGGTGATTTGTTTCAGAAATAGCATAGACTTGCAGAACATAAAGGCCCAGCCTCTTTTGAACTCATTCCTCTCATCTGCTAGATGGGGTAACAAGCTGCCTACTCCACAGCTATTTGATTCCTAATCCTTGCGATTCCCCAGCAGTATGGAGCTCTTTCCTACCTCCGGGCCTTGACACATGTGGCTGTCCTCTCTGCTGGGGTGCTGGCACTGACCCATACCTGGCACACACATGGGCACACGGAGGCCCAGCAATGACCTCTTGACCTAGCCCACTCCAGGCTAGAGCACTGCCTCCTTTATGAAGGTGCCGCTGGGCCCCACGACCTCGCTGGCCTGCTCTGTGTTCCTACACTCACAGCACTGTGGGGCAGTGGCCCTTTCCAAGTTTGCTTGAAGCTTCTCAAAGGCATGCAGGGAGCCAGCCTGGTCCCTTCCATAGCTGCCCTGAGGTGGGAGCACACAGGACTGCAGTGAGCTGGCTGGCTGGAAGTGAAAAGCAGGACACTCCTGGGGGAGAGAGTCCATGGAATGCCCTGTACCACGCACACCAGCCTCTACAGCCCCTCGACTACAGGACCTGGAGGGCAGCCACACCCCACCCACACTTCTTAGTCTGCAGGGATCCCTTTCACCCTTCCCCAACAACATGATGCATGAGGCAAATGCAGTTGGTGTGTGCTGACTGCGGGCACAGGAATGCTGTTTCTCAGGATCTGCCTGAAAAATGGCGAGAGCTTGGCACAGAAGTACTGCCTGATGGCTGTCCTCCCAACACCAGGAAATTCCGTTCTGCTGCAGTGGGGGATCAGGCTCTGCTGTCCGAGGAGCAGGTCTGGATCCGCACCCCCAGACTGGGACTATTAGAGCTTTAGCCTCTGAAGGGCACGTTCTTCTGTGCAGAGGAGCCTGTTTGATTAAGAGAAGCAAAATGAGCTAAGGCCCTGTTTCTCTTCCAGCCAGTGCCTTGGATCAAGATGGACAGCCCTCCCGGAAAGCTTTGGAGACTGGACTGTTTCATTACTTGTGTTGACTTTTAGCTCTGTTTTTGGTACCCAATTTCCTCACTACAAAGCCATTAATCTCTTCCATGAAGGAGTACAGGGAAAACTTGAGTACAGGCTAGCCAAGGCCAAGCCTTTCCTCCCTCCTCCTCCTCCTTTTTTTGTTTTAGGGTTGTTGTTGTTTTTGTTGTTGTTGTTTTGTGCCAGGGTTTGAACCCAGGACATTTTTGTGCAAAGCTACATTCCTAGCCCCTTATTTATTTACTTACACACGTGTGTAGGACAAGGTCTTGCCAAGCTGCCCAGCCTGGGCTGCACCGTAGGGTCCTCCTAGAGTGCCAGGATTATACCAGGCACCGTGATACCTGGATCCTTTTCTTCCTTTTCCAAGCTGACTGCCTGCCAGCTCTCTCTGCAGCTTGTTTATCAGTAAGATGGGAATAATACCTATGTCTGAGAGGGGCCAGAAGAGCTAAATGTGGTAGACAAGTGACAGTTCTTTTCACATCATGACCATGAGCTGAGGAAATCTCATGCTTGGCAGGATAGGGTGGCGTGGTAAGCAGAGTGTGGGCTTAGAGGCCAATCTGGATTTGTGATTTGCTGCAGTAGGTCTGAATCACATGCTTCTCTGCGCTGCGGTTTGCCCACCTCTAGAAAGGGCTTCTACCCTGGAAATTCCAACAGACAGTGCAGTGAGGAGGAGGAATTTGCCATCTCACCTCTCCAAAAGCAGACAGAAATAGGTTGGAGTCCCAAACTCAGTACCCAAGACTCAGAGGCCATCTGGAAATAGGACCGTTGCACTTGTGATTAATTAGAATCAGCTCACCCTGGAGCAGACAGGGCCTGGTGCAGTGTGAGGTCACCTTGTAAGATGACAGCTGCACAAGGATAGTGTCGCACAGGGACCCCCTGTGACATCGAGGTCAGAGACCAGAGCGGTCCCAGGAGCCAGGAGGGCCAGGGAGCACCCCTGGCCCTGCCAATACCTTGATTCTTGGATTTCAGCCTCCAGAACTGTGAGACATACACGTTTACTGCTTCTTTAAGGCCAGTTCATCTGTGGAGCAAGCGCAGTGCTCATGGACACTGAGCTCCTAGGTGCTTGCACTACGCCTGGCACACAGAGGAACTGGGTTGGGGCTGCGCCCCATCTTAGCATCACAAAGCCTCCCTCGTGGAGAAACACTTTCTTTATTTTTTATTTTTTTGGTGGAACCTGGGATTGAACTGAGGCCCTTGTGCTTACCAGGGAAGCACTTATTCCACTGAACCATCTCCCCAGCCCCCACAAAGCCGCCTTTGTGTACAGAGCATCTTTGTGCCTGACTCCTCCTTGGAGGCCCCTGCTCTGAGAACTTCCCCTGGGGGACATTCCCAGTCCAGAGGTGACAGAGTCCCGGGACAGCTTGGGCAGCCATTCCACATCTGTGCACTCTCGCACTGACTGTTTTCCTGGATTGTCTTTTCAAGATTTTTCAGGACTGACAGAAGAATTTCTTGCTCCTTTTTATGTTTATACTTTCCCCAAAAAATGTTGCTGGAAACTATAATGGGAATAAGAGAACATGGCACGTGGGGCAAGCTCAGCGGATGCTATTTAGGGTCAGGGCGTTCACCAAAGAAAAGCTATCGAATGGGAACACAGCTCAACGAGTGCTTACATTCACACACATGGCTTTGTGATATTTTTTAAAACTGTATTGAAACATGATAATGATTTAGAAGCTCTGTAAATGATAAATATAGCACTCTGGCTGTATTTTTTTAGCATCGGGTCTCCAGGGTCTCACTGTGTAGATAGGACACATAGTGATCCTCCTATTTTCAGCCTCCCAAGTGCTGGGATTACAGGCATGTGCCACCATGCCCAGTCCTACTCTGGCTGTCTTTCACTTGCTTTTTTTCTTCTGTCTGATGTCTGCCCAGTTCACTAGTTCTGCTCGTCCTTGATTCTGCACTTGGGTGCTGTGAAAGACAGAGTGAGTCCCTAGGTAGGAAGAACCCCTGTGGGGCCTGATCCAGCTCCACCCCTCCCTGGCTCCCTGGCTCTAAGCAGGAGGTTAGGCTGCACGTGACTGTGCTCTGCCCAGGCAAGTAAGGGATCAGGAGCGAAGCCCATGAGTTACAAGTGCACATCCTCATGTTTGTGACCACGTGCCATCCAGACTACTTCGGCAGGAAGTTTGTAGCCCAGCAGAACGAGGCTCAACCCCACCTAGAGCCACCACTCAAGGGAACTTGAGCATATTCTCTGTGAAGTTTCAGCCAAGGGAGAGATCCCCGGGTCCTGTGGAGCTGTGATGGATAATTGGCATGATCTACACAAAGCATCCTCCATGGTGCTACACACCCGGCAGGTGCTGCCCTCCCTCCCCACGGACACTGGTGCTTTTCCTCTGAAGTTCTCTTTGCCTCCTTACTCTGTGCCTACCACCTCTGCCATCCCACACTCCCTCTACCTCCTTAGCATCTAAGGAAGGATAGGCCTGACAATCGGTTTTATGGTGCCTTGGTCTTGCAGCCTGGAGTTTGGCAGACGTGTCTGTTGAGTGGGGAAAGGAAATGTAAAGACACTTCCTCAGGAAGTAATAAATGACTTTAACCAGCTGTTTGAAAGACTTTCAGAATCAAGTCTCAGGACAACAATGCAAAGCCCCAGCCTCTGTGCTGAAGAGCTCTTCCTGACCAGACTGTCCCAAACCTGCCATAAATTCAGTGGCTCTTTGGTCACCACTGCCTACAAACTTTGACATTTGGAGATAAGCCAGCCACCCATGTAAGCCTCCAGGGTGGTTGGATGAGCCATCTTAAACCCGCTAGACACGGATCTTGAGGATGGTTGGAGCTGCCCAGGAGAAGCCCGAGTCACAGTGATACTAGGGTCTTAGTGGGTCTCCTGGTCACCTCCATCTTTGACCCCAGTTTCTCCCTTGCCACTCTCCTCCAACTCAGGCGTCCCTAATCCTCCGTGGAAGTGGCCTGTTTCTGTCTCCTCCAGCTGTGGGGCCAGGTGCCCCTTTGGGGGCTGAGCTGGTCTTAGTTCTCTGCAGAGTTCTTAGCAGCACACACAGATGGCCAGGATGTACACCTGGAGTCTACCATCAAAGAGGAGCGAAGCAGCAGCAGCACTCCTGAGCACCTGGCATAGGATGCGCATACCCTCACTTGGTACTTTCTGTGGGACTCCTGTATGAAAAGGCCCAGCTCCTGAGGGCCCAAGGGCCCAGAAATGAAGCAAGCTGCCCAAACAATAATCAGATTTAAACCCATATCTCACTCACTGCCCTGTGCTAGTTGGAGTACCTGGTAGCCCCATGTGAGCTGTGAGTCCCCACACCTGCCTTCAGGTTCTCTATCTGAAGTGGGGTAAGGCCCTTAGCCTGCCCTGTATGGTGCACCCACCACTGCGGAATCGCTGGGAGCTGTGGACCCCTGGAGACAAGAAGGCCAGTGTAGGCTTCAGGGAACTGGGTCATAACAATGCATGCACAGTGGTACCTGTCCATCTGTGACCTCGGCCCGAGCACACCTCGAGGCCCACCCCTCACACTCTCCTTGCCAGCCTTCTCCATCCTTGCTGCAAGGACCCGCCCATTGGCCTTTGTAGAGGTATGCATGGCTGCCTCCTTTGTTTACTTTTTCCGAATGTCACCTCCTCTGGGAAGCCTTCCAGGTCACACTATTTAAAATAGCACACTCATCCCCCACTCCTAGCACCATACCCTCTTGACTTTATAGCATTGTCTCCACTCAGTCACTATTATTTACTTTTTTGTTTGTTGATTTTTGTCTCCTAGCAGTATGTAAATTTCTGAAGGCAAGGATTTGGCCTTTGCCCATCGGTGATTGTAGAATAAATAGTACCTGGCAAAGTGGGCACAAAGTAAAATATTTGAGGGGGAAGAAAGAAAAATGAGTAAAGGATCTGGTAGACATTTCTCCAAAGATGGACAAGAGGTTGGAAATCACAGGAAAGAGACTCAGCATCATTGGTCATCAGGAAAATGCAAATGAAGCGACTGCGGGATGCTGCTTGACACCTCCTATAAGAGCTGTAATCAAAAAGTTACATAACAACAAGTGTTGGCGAAAATGTGGAGAAATTGGAGCTGTAACACCCTGTTACCAGAAACGCGAGGTGGCACAGCCAGTGTGGAAAACTGTCTTGCAGTTACTTGAAGAGATTCAGCATACGATTTTCCTATAAGTAATAAGTGGCAGCAGAGCCTATAATCTCAGCACTCTAGGAGGCTGAGGCAGGAGGATCACTGATTAGAGCCCAGCCTGGCCAACTTACTGACTCAGTGAGACCCTGCCAACAGAAAAGAAAGTCCTGGACTGTGCTCCAATAGGGGCGAATATTGGAAACCTGATATTCAGTAAGACCAGCCAGGCATAAGAGAACACTTAGGATTCCACTTCTGTGGCGTGTCCAGAGCAGACATGTCCGTGGAGACAGGAGTGGGTGAGAGCTTGTCTGGGGATCCGGGATCTGGGGAACGTGGGAGTGGCTGCTCAAATGTGTGCCTTTCTCTGGAGGCTGCTGCGAATGTTCTAAAATTGATCATAGCTGGTAGTGGCGCAAGTCTGTGAACACAGCCAGCACCGTTAGGTCGCACTCTTGGAATAGATAATCTGTGTGGCATGGTAATTATACCTCAGCCACACTGATGGGAGATGGCCGAAAGAAGAAACGGGTCCGTGTCCCAGTGACGGGGCCACGTCAACCAGGGGACCACGCCGCGGGTGAGCCTGTGTGAAGACAGGCCTGGAGGCGCGGTGCGGGGGAGGGGCGGGGCCTGGCTGTCCCGGCAGCCACGCAAGCAGAGCCGCAGCCTCCAAGAGCAAGTGCGGAAGGATGTTGTTTGCTCAAGTTCCTGGGAAGTCTGTGCAAGGGAAGCTGGAGACCAGGTCGCCGAGGCCGAGCCCCTGACCGGGTGCCGCTTGCAGGGAGCACGCTCCCAGGACAAGTTACAGCGACAGCCGCCCTGGGCCCTGCTGCCCCCCATAGCCACCTTCTCAGGAGCTGGCTTCTGGGCGCTCCCAGGCCGGGAGAAACACGGGCAGAGCGGGGCCCCACAGGCCCAGCCCGGCCAGGGCGCCTGGGCACCTCCCAGGCGGGGCCGCCGGTTCTCGGCTGACTTGCTGTGTGTTTTCTTCTCTCTAAAGTAACTTCTGTTATTTTTTCAAATCCCACTGCTGCGCATTTTTCTTGAAAATATGGCAATATAAAGAAAAAATAGGGCACCAGGGAGATAGCTCAGTAGAATAAGCGCTTGCCTGGTCAAGCCAAGGGCCTGAGTTCAATCCCCGGTTCCACAGGAAAGAAAAAAAGAAAATTCCTAATTCTAATGCTATCAGGTAACTAATATTAATTAATACGTTTTGTAGATGGTGCATGCGCACTTGAACAGAAGTCAGAAATGGTTTTCATACGGTTTGCACCACACGTTTTTACACCCTGTTTCTCCTCCCACTCACTGTTCCTTACAAAGGTGGCGCATAATCTGTTGGGTATAGACATAAGGCAGCAGTTAAAGTTTTAAAACTTATTACTGTGAAAGACACACGGTCGCTAATCCCTGTCAAACATGCTCACCCCCACTGTCAACACGTACCCACTGTTCTCCCACCTTCTGAAGCAGTCCGGATGTGTTTCACGAACACTTGTGGTTGCATCACGTGGACATCATGATGTCCTGAATCAGCTCGAAGTGTTTTCACACTTCACGGTCATTTTGCCCTTGGTGATGCGGTAGAAGTCACGTGCTGCAGGTCCAGTGAATGCCGAGGACGAGCACGCACCGCAGTGCGTTTGCAGCTTGCCTGTCCATCCAGGCGGTGAGCAGTGTCAGTCCCTGCCGGGTTTCATCACACCTTATTAACCCCACTCACGAAGTAGGGCTTCCAGAACTGCCTTGAAAAAGGGAATCTAGCGCCGGCCGGATAGCTCAATGGACTACAGCGCAGGCTCAGGGACCAGGGTTCGATCCCTGGGGTGCGCTGAGACAGCGACTGAGCCTGGGCGTGATAGCGCACACCTGTAATCCCAGCACTTGGGAGGCTGAACACAGGAGGATCACTACGAATCCGATCTACGTAGTGAGACCCTGTAGACTCTACTAAATACATTAAGAAAAAGAAAAAAAAAAAAAAGGGATAATAGTGGAGTAAGGGTTTTAAGTGAGAGGGGGATGCTGAGGGCAAGTAAAGGCAGTGTGTCTTTTACTATAATAAACTTTTCAAACTTTCACCGTATGTTTTGATCACCTCTTGTATGATAATAACTTTGTGTTACTGTACCTCATTTACAGAAATAAGCATTTACTTGTTAAAATGAACAATGCTCAATTAAGATTTTAAACTTTACAATTTTTAACACTTAAAAATATTTTTTACTTTTTCTATTATACAACTGTGATGAATGTCCTTAAAATAAAATATTAAAAAGTCAAATTTTAAATGAGTTTCTGAAAAGGAAATGCTCAGGTAAAAGTTAAATTGTACCTCATTGTAATGCTAGTGTCCATGCATGAAATCATTTTTGTATTTAAGACCAATATCTCTTTTAGTACCTGTTAGACACCAGGTAGTTTTACACTTAATGCTTTATTTGGTGCTGTGGTTTTCAAAAATAAGCTTTGAGGATGTAAAAAGAGCCATCTATGCTCACCATAAAATTTTTCCAAGACATTAAACCATATCAAAATTCAGAATTGCTTGTAACAATGAGATTCATTGTGAAATTTTTTTTCAATTTTAGCCCACTTTTTCTCCTATACACTTATACAAAGTTATTCCCCCAGTGAACATTTTATGAGCCTCTATCCTGCCAGAGGTGTCTGACTTCTCATTTTACCTAAGGCCATTCAGATCCTGCGCTTCTCCATAACCTCCCCCACCCTCCATGGCCCTCGAGACGTGGACGGCTGTTGCTTCCATCGTGCATAATCTTGGACCTCTATACAGCCTTGCAGTGTGTGGTCCAGCAGAGCGGTGAGGGGGCTTGGTGGTGAGCGTGAGGTGCTGTTGACCCGGTACACGGATCCTCGGGCCCCAATTCCAAACTGTAGATCCCCGGCTTCTTGTGTGGACTCTAATGTACAGTTCACTGCCCCCAAACAGGATAGGCATGTGACAGATGGCCCAAATGGGGACTTTGACAGGAGAGGGAGGCACACTTATTAATCGGTGCAGAATAATCGGTGTAAATTGGAATAGACCAGAATGCGTGAGCACTGTGAATTTTCAGATCTCCAGGTCTTTGATACATGTTGCAGGAGTGGGTTCCAATAGATCTCAAATCACTAGGGGAGCTGATGCTGCAACCCTCTGCTGACTGAGACTCTGATGCAGGCCAGGATACAAACATGAGCACACGTGAACGTGACTGGCAGGACTGACCACAGGCCGGAATCCCACCACAGCAGAGCCCCTCCACTTCTAGCAGGAGACTCTGTTTTCTTCGATACCCATCCTCTACACAGAACTGCGATTTTACTCATTTAACAAAGCAGTTGGATAAACTCTGCTGGTGCATGGGAAAAGGTGTGTGTTCGGTTTGCAGTAGAGGGCCTAAAGGCTGAATCTAGCTGCCCTTCATGGAAAGGATGAACTTCCAAGTCAGGGTTCCACAAGGAGGAGGGGTCTGTGCCTGTCTAGGAGTCTGATGGTTTGATTCCTCATCATTTAATTAGTAATGGCTGGGCATTGGGCAAAGCATTTTACATGAAGGCTGTTGAATTACAGGGCTGCAAATGAAGAAGGTATCAGGAAAATCTTTTAATAATCTAGGGAACTGCCTAAGAAAAAAGTGCCCTCCCAGGAGCCCACTGCAAAAACTCTTTTATAGACGGGGACTACTGTGTATACAAGGCTACCAATGTCCCCACCGTGACCTAGATGAGGCTTACCACAGATCATACAGTTCCACATGGGTATGCAGATGCATTTCTCTTGACTACCAAGCAGTGCTAAGAAGTACGTTTTGTGAGGAGCCGTTCTTGGAGAATAGCAGAGGCGTCTACCCGGTAGCCCTTCAAGCCTCACAGCACATCCCAGATGAGCTTGGGATGAGAATGCTAGCTGGCTCCTCTTGAGAACAGACTCGTGCCAATTATACATGAAAGTCCAAATGAAGGAGGGCTGCCATCAGTCCACGCACAGGTATGAGTCGCTGCAGTTGTTCTCTTGTCCTGTGTTGTCCTCTACATACATCACGTATTTCCCTCACACTTGCCCCTCCCTGTTTTTTATATCAAGGAACACACATTGATAAGAGTGTCCCTGGCAGACAGCCCAGTCATCATGGTGTCTTCCCCCACGCCATCATGCTCTGTCTGAGTCTCAGCAAGTCTCCGTAGTAGGCATTTTCCAGGAGAAAAAGTAAAACTAATGGAAGTGACTTATGCAAGGTGACAAAGCCTTCAGTGGGAATGGGCTTTCCTCCTGGCTCCCCCAACAAAAAGAAGGCCATGGATTTTTCTTTCAGGTGTTTATCTACTGGCCTCCCCTTCCCTGTGCCTGGTGACAAAGATGGCTGCAGTTGCAGTTTCTTATCTGACTTCCACAAGTACAGAAAAATAACTTCATGCCTCCAAGCCTGTATTGCTTGATTCCAAAAATGGGTATAAAGCCAGTCATGGTGGCAAAGGCCTCAGGCCCAGCCTGTGGGGAGGCTGAGGCAGGAGGATCATGGGTAGAAGCCAAGCCTAGGCCATTTAGTGAGACCCGGTCCCAAAGTTAAAACTAAAACTGGGCTGAGATGCAGCTCTGTGCAGTGTCCCTGGTACCAAAAGGGGGGCGGTGCTAACGATCCCCTGCTCTGAGTTGTGTTCCCTAGAGGAAGCTCAGGTACAGCCTGCAGCCCTCAGTGGCCACCCTTTACCTCTCATAGACACTGGGATTTTGCTTAAGATTCTCCTAATAGAAAATAAAAGGTGTTTCTTCTGTGATGACAGGCTTGGACAACACTAATCTGTGCTTCTTGGTTTTGGGAAGCAAGGGCCTGTGCCAAGTGTTCCACATGTGTTCTCTCATGAACAAGGAATGTATTATTCTGTTTTTATGGACTCAGAAACTGGCCCCAGAACAGGTAGGAAGCATCTCTGCTCACACTGCCAGAATCCAAGAGACCCAGAGTTCCTCTGCAGGGCGTCTAGACTCTGAAGTCCTTCCAGGGTCACCTGCCGCTTCCTGCAACCTGTCCCCAGGACGCAGGGCCTCCCAGAGTCAGCCCTTCCATCTGGGCAGCCATGAGGGCCAAGCGCAGAGCCCTGGGCTTGTCCCTAGGATCCTGGCTGTGCCTCTGTGAGGTGCCAATTAGACAGAAGTTTGTGTGTGCCAGGACAGCGGGCTGCTCACGCCTGGTCCTCGGTGCCCAGAACGCAGCTCTGTGAGCTGGAACCCTGCAGCCGGCACCTTCCACAAACCTGGGTCCTTGTTCCCAAGGGTCACATATTTCTCCCCAGGAAGTCCTAGACCAAGTGCGTCCTGTCCTGGGCAGGACAGGAGCACTGTGCTCCAGATTCCACAGGAAGGTGGCATTGTTGTTCCCCTGTGCTTCGTGGTCTCTTGTGCCTTTCTCTTGTCCCTAAGCCTTGTTTTTAGGAAGAGAACATGAGGGTGAGGTTTTCTTCCAGCTGGATGTCGTGAAGAAGGGACCTGGAGAACGCGGGCCGCCTGGCCTCCTGGGGGACCTGTGCAAATGTCCACCCTGCCCCTGACCCAAGCGAGCAGGAGTCTCCTCACTGGCTGCCTTCTTTCTCTATCTTAGCTGCTAGAAGCCAAGGCTGGGCTCCCTGAGGCTTCCTCTCAGGAAACTTGGTGGCTGTCTCACTCCCCACAGACCCCTTGTCTGCTGGAATAGCATATGGGTAGGGTCACTGCAGTCACACCAGTTCTTTGGATCACAGATGTGACACAGTGAGTGTCTACAAGTGATAGGTAACCAGGAGACGTTGGTCACAGCTTGCCTTGTGAGCATGTGGGCCCCACTCACCTGCACCTTCAGTATCCTGCCTGAGCCCCGCCCTCAGGAAGGACATCCAGGTGACTGAGCCGATGCCTGGAGTTCACACAGTAGGGCCTTCTGAGGCACAACGGGGCCTCTCCCCTTCCTGCTCCTCAGTGCCCATGAGGCTCTCCAGGTACTGAGACTGGCTTCCTTTTCCAGGATCTAAACTCAGATCTGCTATTCGAGTTTCGGTACTTCCACATAGAAGTGATGTGCTGTTCCCCGGGCACTGTCCTTCCTTCCATTCACGAAGCAAATGTTTACGAGCACTTCTTCTGTGAGACTCCAGGCTAAGGCCTGGAGATGTGGTACCAGCCAAGGCAGCCTGGGGCAGAGGGCGGAGAATCAAGCACCGCAGAGTGAGAAAGGTGGCGGCCAGGTGAGCGTGGGGCTTGTGGGAGTCCTTCAGGTCCAGGCTGAAGACACCCAGGAGGCCTTCCTGAGGAAGGCAGCCTGAGGTGAAGGCCTCAGGGTGAGTGAGGGTAGCATAACCCATAGCCTGGTAGCAAGGAAAGGAATGCTTCAGAAAGAAGGGACGTTGTGTGCTCAGAGACAGCTGCAGTGTTGTGGGGCTTCCGGGGCCTGCTCACGTGGACTCAATGTGGAGAGCTGTGCAGTGCTACAGAGCTGGGGACGACAGCAGTGGGACGGTGGGGGTGCGAGAGAGCCTGCGTGTATGGGCGGGTCCAGGTGGGTTCAGCGAGAAGTGAGATTAGTGGAGACACCAGAGACCTGAGAAGCGCTGGGAGGGGCTGAGAAGGGCACTGCGATGGAAGAAGGACCAGCATGCTCCCCCTGCGGAGGGGCTCCCCCTGAAACTTTCTGTGGTTCCATGAAGCCTTTCTCCCTTCCTGGAGTTGAACTGGAGCCCAGGCCTCTGTCCCTTGCACAGGGCTGCCTGTGGTGCTGACGTCCCCTCTCGCGCTGGCTGCAGATGCGCCTGTGCCCCACCCCCAGCGCCTCCTCATCTGCCTGCTTCGGTGTTTAGAAACTGTGTGGAAGGAAGCAGAGTTATAATGCTTTTATGGACACCCATTGCTCTCTAATAAAAGAGACAGTCAGTGCCCGTCTCAGAGCAAACCCCCCCAAAGAGGAGCTGCTCTTTTCTCCCCTAATCTCCACTCTGAGGATGTAGAAATCGAGGGTAAGATCATTTGTTCTAGGGATGCTGAGTGCAGGTGGTCTGGCTGGATCCAGAGCCCTTGCACGTAGTGTGACCAACTCTGCTTCTACCCACGCCGGAAGTGGCCCAGCCCCGCACTTGTGCGTGCCTTTCCAGCACTCATGTGCTGTGTATGTTGTAGAACATACACTGAAATTTGAAAATCATGAGTTCGAGTGATAAATATTTCCTGCTACTTTCTTGCATCCCAGGGGAGCATTCAGTGCATCTAGCTTGGGGGTCACTGAAGTAAAAGCTCCATTGCCTGAAAGGGAGGGAAGGAACCTGCTCCCTCAATAGCCACACGGTGCAGAGCTGGGAGACAGCGCAGTGGCACCGCGCCTGCTGGCAAGTGCAAGCTCATATGTTTGGTCCCCAGGACAAAAAAAAAAAAAAAAAAAAAAAAAATCCATAATGTGCAGAAACTTCTGGTACCCACTATGGGTCAGCTTCCTTGTTAGGAGCTTCAGATGCGAGTGGTGGATATTCAGGGCAGCGCGGATCCTGAGCAAAGGCTGGGAGGTAGACTGGGAGGAAAAACAGGCACTGGCAGGGCGTGGGGCTGGGTTCAACCCAGGGTCCCTGAAGTTTGTGATGGAACAATTTATTTCATTCTGGAACTATTTACTGGGTAGAGTTTGACAGCTTTATTCAGGAAGAAGCTGAAACAAGCGCAGTGGAACAACAGATCATGTTTCTTAGCTTGGGGCTGAAATTCTAACGATTCAGCATGGTATGGTACCAGTTATCCCAAGCTCATCAGAAGCTCTGATTTGAGATTAAAAGATATCTTTACTTAATAAAAGATGAGGAAAGGGCCCGCAAGATACTTCAGAGGACTAAGTGCCTGCTTAGGCAAGCACAGGGACCTAGGTTCCATACCCAGCTCCACAGGGCCACCCCTTGCCCTCCCCCCCCTTCACTGAGCCAGGAGACTGGGTGTGTTGGCGCATGCCCATAATCCCAGTGCTGGGGAGGCTGAATATAGGAGGATCACTAGGAGTCCAAGCTGTGTAGTGAGACCCTGTACCAAAGAACATAATTAAAAATAAATGATGAGGATATGTATGTCTGTTTACTTAATAGATGCAGCCTGGTAGACAAAAATCTTTCCCAAGCAGGCTGGAGAGAAAGGGGTTTCAGGAATGGGGCTCTTGGTGGTGTGGTTTTGATCAGTGTAATAAACATTTGCTGAGTGCTGAGCGCAGGCTCCTGCTGGCTCCGCACACTGTGTGCTCATATGGGATGTCTTTAGTCTTCGCAGCAACCTTGCAAAAGGCAGGGTGTATGGAGGGGATAATTTATAAACAAACTGGAAGCACACAGCTAGTAGGGGGTGAGGCAGTGAAGCAAACCATGGTTCTGCTCAAGTGCAAACCCTACAAATTCACTATACATTTTTGCATGTAAAAAAAAAAAAAAAGACACAAATAACTGAACATTTGGTGGGACAAACATAATGTCAGGCCAGAAAGACAAAGTTAGTCCAGAACAAGGAATGCTGAGCCTTATGGTTGCCTGGTAAGTTGTGTGGGAAAGGAGAAGGTTCCCTCATCATGAATCGGCAATACTGGTTTGGACAGGGGAATCGTAGCCCAAAGCTTTAGATAAAGAAACCAAAACACAAA
Organism: Octodon degus; assembly: GCF_000260255.1. Lineage (NCBI taxonomy): Eukaryota > Metazoa > Chordata > Mammalia > Rodentia > Octodontidae > Octodon > Octodon degus. The sequence goes on along the minus strand of NW_004524625.1, from coordinate 5,083,859 downwards.
GGACAAAGCCACCCAAAGATTGTGTGTTGCTGGCTGATTCCTGATGTCTCAATTGCCCTTGCTGCATTTCTAAAATAAACCCTCCCAGAAGCGCACAAAGCAACTGTAGACAATGCTGCCCTGCACAGTGAAGCCCAGGAGCATCATTAAGGTTGTGGGACCCGAAAAATCTCACAGCATTTGGTGAGGATGAACTGAGCAGGCTTCTGTCATGTTGACAGAACACAGAAAGTGCTTCCTTGCCCCCAACGATCAGTGGCCCTCCATTCTCCCTCCTACTTAGGGCCCTGCCAGATTGCAAGGAGCCCTTCTGGGCTGTGTTACTATTGCCCAGGGTTTGGTCAGTGTCTATGAAAAGATGGGTGGAGGTGGTTATGGTGTATGTCCTCTGTCAGCCAAGGTGGGAGAAAATAAGCCCGAGGTGTCAACTGGGCATGCTGTCTCGTACCGTATGCTTGTATATGTCTGTGCCTGTGTGCTCCCCAGTAGGCGACATACTGCACATGCTGAGAGGTCAGCCCCAGACAAAAACACATTGTCTGCACTCCCAGGCCTCATCCCAGGCCTGCGTCCTTCTTCTGAAGAGCTGGAAGTTTGCTCATAGAGTTGTGAAAAGCTGGCCATTCCAGCTTCCAACCTTGACGGAAACTTGGAGTCAGAGTTACTGCATCTTAGAACTCACAGAATGGTGGCGTCCTAATATTGTAGGCTGTCACATTCAGCTGTTAGAACGTAAGGATCCTGGATCCTGGGAGTTAATTCATTTAACACATACAACTTTAACACCAAGTATGTGCCACCTACATTCTGGGGGTAAAGAAGTGAGCAAGACTCCAAGTTGCCCTAGGTTCTCAGAGAACGTCAGTATTTAAGAGTCATAAAATGTGAGGCTGTTAGAAAAGTAAAGCACTAAAAAAAAAAAAAAAAGAAAGTAAAGCACTGACGTGTGGAAATCCTGGAGTGCCGAAGGTGAAGGGAAGTCTTAGATCATTCTCTCCAGCTCTCTCTGGCTTTTATGAGGCCCAGAGCGTGTTGCAGGCATGTCAGATTCAAATTTCACTAGGAAGAATATCATTCAGTTCAGGGATATCTCAGAACGGCCAACTTCGAGGGCTCAGAGATCGCCCCATCTTGGCTGCTTCTTTTCCAAGTGAGGCCACCGCGGCTCGGGGAGGAGTATCAGTGTTTTGCTGGGTAAGGTAGACCAGCCAGAGGCAACCCCGGGCTTCCGGGCATCTCGCACGGCACAGGCCAGCAGCTAAGGCGCGCGCCGCTACGGAGGTACCCTCTGAGGGCTGAGCCCATCTCCCAGCTCTTCACCAGGAGCTCACGCAACTTTCTCTGCGGAGAAAGCAACCCCGCCCCCAGATCACAGATCACGTGTGCAGTAGATCGCAGAGTTGGGAGAGCCCCTTCCCCCCGTGCGTGTTTTATTTTGATCCCCCTCCCACCCCCTGTGTGATCAATTTTCATTATTTATTTATTTTTTTTTTTTGTCTGTGTTTGTCTCTGTGGTTCGCAGGTGCGCCCGTGCATTGTTCGTCCGCTTCGTCAACCCCCATTGAGCAGTCCCCCTCCCCGCCCCCCTCCCCTCCGGCCAATGAGAGCCAGAGGCGGTTGCTAGGCAACGGTGTGGCCCCGCCAACCCCGGACTCAGACTCTGAGGAAGAGTTTGTCCCTAATTCATTCTTAGTTAAAAGTGGCTCCGCCAGCCTGGGGGTCGCAGCGAACGGTAAGTGTCTTTTTCTTTTCCTAACTTTTGTGGGTTTGTGTCTTGTGTTTCCTGTCGTGGGCAACGCCTGCTCAGGCCCTTGCAGGGGCGGAGGGGCCAGGGGCGTGGTGGGCTCGCGGGCGTTCAGGCCTGGGCGGCTGGGATGGCTGCAGCCCAGCAGCAGCTCCGGGCCGGGCTTGCGCGGAGCGTCTGGAGCTGCTGCTCCCTTCGCTGCGGACAGACCTGAGCCGGCAGGCGCAGGACTGAGGTGCACAGGCGGGCCGGGAGACGGAAGCGCGAGGTAGAGCCCGACAGGTAAAGACACAAAGATGAACGCGGGAAGAAGTAACGTCCAGAGATAAAAAGCACTGACTGGCGTCCTGTGCGCCAAGGCCTGCGCCAGAGATTGCCACCTGCTGCTTTTTTCTTCTTGCAGTTCGTCTTCACTGCTCTGCCTCTGAGAGCTGTATAGTAGAGTTCCCATCAACAGTAAGAAAACTCAGAGCATTTTATTCTCAATAAGCCCAGCACTGGCTACTGAAGTTCTGAGCCTTAACACAGCCTGAGTCAGAGGGCCCCCAGCGCCAACCAGCTGCAGGCTGAACCTGGCTGAGACAGAGCTGCAGGCCTACCTGACAGGCTGCCCTGGCTTCCCAGGAGGGGCGTGGGCAGTCTTGTGGGAGTGCTCCGGGCTGATCAGGGCATCAGGGCTGGCCAGGTGCTGCTAGCCCTGTGCCGCAGTGCTTGCCCTCTCTGCGTCCTCTAGAGAGGGCCAAGCCTTTTGAAGGATACTCTGCGGGGGATTCGAGCCTCCAAGGTAGGTGGGATGAAAGTGAGGTAACCCGAGGTCACCCTCACGCCCCCTTTCCTTGATGATTCTAGGAAAGAAAGCAAATGAGACCTCAACCATTTACCCACAAAAACAAAGCCGCCATACGCTGTGTTGATCTGGCAAGTGTTTCTTTGTAAGTCCCCCAGTGAGACTAAATCCCAGGTCAAATTCTAGACACAGAGACCAAGGTTTGAGAACGCATAAGGCAGAGTCCATGGCAGTTAAGACAGTTCTGTGTGAACTGTAAGTTTCTTGCTGGGCAGGTGAAACAAGTCTCACTGCCTCTAAGTTTATCTCTTTAAGCATAAAGGGGGGTAGCATCGGGCGAAGCTTGAAAGGACCTGTGTGTGAAAGCTCCCACGTCTCACCAGGCAGAAACATGCTCCAGGACAGCTGAGGGAATAGGGAGGAAGGAGCCTAGTGCAGGGGTGACAGGATGACCCCAAGGAACCTCCTTGTGGCCTCGGAGGGCCAGCGACATCTCCAGGAAGAGATGCTAACTGGGTCTGTAGGCGTAAGTCAGGCGTGCCCGGCAGAGAGAGAGCAGGAAGAAGCACGCTTGCCTGGGACTCCGGGGTCCTGTGATCCCACAGGAGGACAAGATGGCTGCCTGGCGAAGGCACCTGAGCCCCTCTAGGTACTCCAGGCCGCCCACAGAGGAGGGAGGCTTTTTACCCACCTCCCTTCCCTGGCCAGGACCTTCCCCAGCCTCTGCTGTCTCTGTAACCCTGTGATCTTCAGCCTTCATAGCTGTCTTCTGACTGGGCTTCCACGTTATGTTGCCGGTGCCTGAAGCCCGGGTCATTGTCCAGGGCCCGCTCTATGACACTCTCCAAGGGTGATGTTCCACTGGGTATTTCCTGTCACTGTGCACCATTCAAACAGTGCAGAAGGGGAATCCTGGGCCGGAGTGCAGCCACCTGTGAATATTTGTCCTCAGCAAGTCGCTGTCACGCCACAGGCCTCAGTGTCCACACCTGGCCGCTGATGGAACAATTCCTGTGGTGCTCTGATTTTGTGAGCATCACGTTGGTGCTGCATCTCAACCCTGCCCAGGGCCTTGTTGAGCTTCCAGAGAAGAAAAAGTTCTCTGGCTGTCTCATTCATGCATGTGTGCATACACATACATACGTAGCATGTTCTTTGTTCATTTCTGAAAAAATAAGCCTTGCAGGTGGAAAAAAGGCAAGAGATTAAAGCCTGTGGCCTCTCCTTTTGCTAATTACCAAGCAGAGCGATTGCTTTGTTGCAGGTTCTGAGGCAAACTGAGGTGCTGCTACGTTATTGATGTGCGGGGAAGGTGGGAACTTTGGCCCCCAGCAGGTGCTCAGTGTTACTGCTCTGTGGCTCTGCTCCCCTTAGGGCCCTCGAGACCCTTGGGACCCTTCCCGGGGACCTTGGTCTGTGCAGCACTGTAAAGAGTGCTAATGACTGTGTCCTCTGCCTGGCTTAGCCGGGAGGGTCTGCGGTGCTTGCTGCTCTGCTGCTGGGGTTTGGGGTCCTGAGAAATTCCAGTGCGTTCAGCACACAGCTGGGCCCTGCCACTTCCTCCCATCCCCTGAAACCACCAGGGAGGTCTTCCTTGGGCCAGAGGCCCTGCCACTGTGGCACGGACCTAGCACTAGCAAGTGACAATGTGGCCGCACCATGGGGGCTCAGTCCTTGTGTATAGGGCAGTGATGATGAAGCTAGGGCACAAGTATTGTGTATTTTTCAAGACAACAGCGGTTAATGTATGTGTTGTTTTTTCTGAACTAAAACCTCAGTAACCAGGTTGAGTCGCAGTTGCACTTTGGGATAAATGGGTGGGCTTAGGGTTCCAGTTTGGGCCCTCACCTCTAAAAGGTTCCCCATTCCTGCTGTAGGGTTCTGTTTAACTTTGGGTGGGTGAAAATATTTTAATGTGATTATCCCGATTTTGCTAACTAGAAAAGTATCGATGTTTATGAACATTCATTTAGCCCAGAGCATAAGATGTGAGGATTTTTTTTTTGGGTGGGGGCTGGCTCAGGCTGCCTTAAGGACTGGTCTGGTATGGCGTGTGGAGCTGGGGACCGAACCATGGTCTCCTGTGCCTGACTGAGTTTGCCCAAGCAGGTGCTTAAACTGAACTAAGCCTCTCCAGAGCGTAGGATGTGAATGCTCACAGGACCCTCAGATCGGCTCTCACTTGTGCCACCCTAGGCAGGGTGCCTCGCCACTGGGTTTCTCAGTTGTTCCATCTGTGAAATGGGAATGTCTGCCAGAGTAATTATGGAGTCTACAGTGGACAAAGCTGGCCGATTCTCTAACCCACAGGATATCCCAGCCACCTAGGTCAGGCTTTGGAAACCTCCATAAACAGAACAATGCCGGCAGGGCTGGCTTCCCAGGGGACTTCATTCTGTCTATATTTTAAATGATAAAGGAGCCTCCCCAGCTCCTGGAGGGTGACCAAGCTGAGGCTTCCCTTGGTGGAGCTGACCTCTGGGGACCAGCGTGGGCTGCCTTAGCTGCCCCGCTGGGCCCTGCAGCTGTGTCAACTCCAGCCCGAGACTGGGGATTCCTGGCCTTCTAGGCCTCAGAACCACCCTGTGAAAATCCCCTTGTAAAGTGCACGTGGGGCAGTGCTGTGTGGCTCATTGTCCCCAGAGAAAAGAAAACGGGGCGCGTAGCTCTTTCTGTCAGCACAGCCCTAATCCTCCCCCAAGGGCACACATCCAGAAATCACTGAGGTATACAAAAAAGATTTTGCCAAAATATCAACTGGTCACGGTTGAAAAGCTGTGGAAGTGGTTGGGATTAAGTAGGTATTTGTCCCTACCCCAGAGAAACTTTTCAGAATAAATATTAGATGTTTCATGAATTATTCTAATCTAAATTTTGAAGTGAGGAGGCTTTGACATGTGGAGGTTAGTATTTAAGAGGGTCGGGGGATGAATCCCTGAGAAAGCTGTGAAGAGTTTGTCAAAACCCAGGGGAGGCAGAACGGGAGAACAGAAAGAACAACTCTGGGTGCCTTCTGCCTGGGCTGTGCCTCCCTCACGCACCAGCCTATTCAGGAGGCTGAGGCCCAGGAGCTTGCCACTACTGGTCACAGATGAGGGGCCTGGGAGAGTCCAAAGCCACGCCTACTTGGTGCCAGAGCCCTCGTTTTCTTCCTTTCCTTCACCTTTCCCTTTCTTCCTTCTTTTTCTTCCTTCTCTACATCCCTCCTTCCCCTCTTTTTTTTTTTTCTAATTTTTTCCCCAATAAGAGATTGTATAATCTCTGTATCCTTCATAGGAGGCTGGAGAAAGTAAGGAATTCCACCAAAGAAAAGCTGGTTTTAAAAAAATTCCTAGGGGCCAGGGAGATGGCTCAGTGGAATAAGTGTTTCCCAGGCAAGTGAAAGGGCCTGAGTTCAATTCCCGGTTCTGGGGGGGGGAAAAAAAAAGCCTAGCTATTGATTTCCTGTTAAACCTGATCAAGATACCCAGTTCCACAGAAGCATTTTACTCTCATGGAATCACCAATTCTTTCATCTACCCTGTAACATTACCTGTTTTAGTCTCAGTGAAATAATATTGGCCCCAAAAGGTTAATAATTTCCTCGAAGTCAAGCAGCTCCCAAGTGGTAGAAGTGGATTTGAACACCAGGCCTGTCTGATATCATAGCATGGAATCTTTCCTTCATATTTTATGTTTCCAGGATGAATCGGGTTGATTTAGGGATGATGTAGGACCGCCAATAACCCAAATACAAGGGAAAGATTGTAACTCCCAACCTACAAGCCTGCTATGATTCCTATATGCTGAGTTAGTGTTCTGTAAAATTGAAGAATGAATTCTAGGAGCAGCAGAGTTTAAAAGCAGAAAATATTTACTGGGAGGAAAGAAAGCTTCTGTCTAAGGAGACAGAAGGGTCTTGAGTGGGTTGCTGGGGCTCCATCTTCTCAGGGGAGTTATACAGAACAAAACCACAAGGTGAGGAGGGTCTGAGGTGGAATAACGATTACCAGCTAACAAGATTACGAGTATAGTTGCTTAGGTAACATCGATCCAACTGGCTATCACAAAGGTGGGTCTGCGGTGGGCCTCACGAGGCCAAGAGCACCGGAGCTCCTCGAAGCCGCTCCTTAAGTGGTTGCTCAGTAGTGGGGCTAAACTTAACGACCTCTCTCGGTTCTAAATAAACTCTCTGCTGTTCCTGGGCGGTGGTTCCTCTCCTTTGCTCAAGAGCGAGGAGCTCCACCTGACCCTGCTTGTCTATCTTCTCCTTCCTTTCCTTCCTGGGGTACAGCAAGAGGCAGCAGATCCCTACAGTGGGACAAACGGTGATCAAATAACAAGATTAGCAGTGCAGTCTCTTAGGTAACATTGATCCAAAGGTAAATCATGAGGCGGGACTAAACTACAGTCAACCAATAAGATTGTGAGTCCAATTGCTGAGGTAATGCTGATTAAATGGGGAGGAGCCACAAGTGTAGGTGGACTGAATGCCACTTTTTCTGGAGGGGGTGGGTCAGTGACCCTTCCCCTCCCTAGGTGATCAGTGCCTATTTAGAGTACCAGTCACTGTTGTTCATCCCTAGAGGAAGTGTGTGGGTGTAGCCCCTCTGTCCCTTGTCTTGAGGTCTGGCCTTAGAGGAAAGCGCCTCTACCCACAGGCGAAACCTGACTCTGCAGTCTGCTTGAGGAACCCGCCTCACCTGGCTGTCTATAATATTTCTACTAACTTAGCTGTCCAAAGAATAAGACCAGATAACTTGGAGGTCAGATTTCTTTGCAGCTTCCTGAGAGCTTTTCTCCCACACTACACTCCTGGCCCTTCCCGTCTCTCCTTAGACGATTTCTTACTGGTCTGTTTCACTGTGCGGCGGTTTCATTGACTTTCTCAGGTCTTAAGCATGTGGGATTATTTTGTTTTGACTTCCAATCCAGTGGAGGAGTGTTTATTTTTCTAAGTGGGAAACACTGCTATGTATGCAAGCTCTTTCTTGAAGTGTTTTCCTAAAACAAAATGAAAAAATCAACTTAATTTAGAACCTATCCAGAGTCCCATGGGGAGTCCACCAGGGTCCTTTTAAGTCAGTGCATGAAGTCAGAAGGCAAAAACAATGTAGTCACTACGGGCTGAGGGAACTGAGGGCTCGCTTTCTCCACCCAGAGTTTCTGGAGCCTGCTCTGGGCTAAGGCAGGTGCTTGGGGCTGCTTGTTAGCAAGTTCTGAGGGTGACGATACTTGGGCAAATAAAATTCTCAGGCCGTTTGTCGCGACTTTCAACTCTTGTGTGTTGAAAGACCCGTATTAGTAAATAAATTCTTGTGTCACCAGCTATGTGGAGAAGTGAAGTTCCCACTTCCGGGTACCAAGACAAATTGATTTCCTCCTTTGTTCATTCCTGATGACACTTTAAATATTTTTCAGAGAAAAGAAGCATGAAATGTACTCTAATAGAGCTTATTAAGAGATATTTAAGTTTTGGGGTCAAAATTCTTTAAGTGACACCCTTGCAGTCAGTTATGTTGCACAGTTCAGGTGTTTGCAGGTTTAAGAAAGAAAAGAGAGTCCATTCTTTCTGAAACTCCCACAGTAATCAGGCGCATTGTGCTTTCTTCAGCGCACCATATAGTTATTCTAGTGGGGTTGTAAAAACAAGCCTTATGTAAAATCAGACTGGGTTTCATCACGAGATGAATTTTGGTCAAGTATGTACTGTGAGTTTTTGGATTTTGCAGTGGGGGCACATGGTAATCGTGAATTGTGTCCTCTGCTTGAATGGGGGGACCAGAGCTCAGAAAGACTCAGTAACCAGCCCACGGTTATGGAGACACCTACAAAACCCGAGAACTGCAGGGCACCATGCAGGGTGCAGTCTCTGGCTAGAAAGCCCCTCAGAGCAGAGCGTTGAAGTGTGTGTACCCTGCTTCCCAGGAGCCGGGGCCCCTGCTGCAAGAGTGAGAGCAGGCCTGGGGAGGCAGGAGGCAGGAGCTGCGCGGTCATTTCTCTGAAGTGTAGAACTCCACACACTGATTATTAAGGAAGCCTTCCTGACAGCCCCTCTGAGATATGGTGCCCCTTTCTCCGATTTCTCACTCTTCTGTACAGTCCCTGCCTATAGTGGTTACTTATTCGCATGCCTGATTTCCTGGTCCTACTCCAAGTCCTTGAAGGTGGGCTTTGGTCACACTGTGTCTCTGGCCAGATCACAGTGCCTGGCACCTAAGGTCATGTGACAATCACTACCAAACAGAAAAATAAGTTGATCGCCTTTCTTCCTCCTTTCCCCCAGCCTCCCACACTGTGCAGGCAGGACAAGTATGCTGAGTACATGCATGGCAGAGCTGAGGAGGTTCCTGGAGAAAGCGCTTTGCCCGTCTATGGAGTTAGTATTCAGAGCCTGGCGCAGACGCCAGACCCTTCTGCCAGGTGCTCCAGGAAGCAGACAGGCCCTCACCTGTGGCCTTCCACTAGGGACAGACCATTATGCCCCTAATTGGGGGCAGTGGGGACACCCTCAGAGGGGTCACTTCTGTTGTATATAGTTTACAAAGCCCTTTTTCATGCATTACCTCAGGCAAATTCTAGTGACTCTAATTTAATTGCCACATTGGCTTTCTAGGAGGTAAGGCTTCTTCCTGACCTTGCAAAATAAACAGGTCACACTTTGAATTAATATAACCTAACATCCTGGGAGAACCTGGCCCTCTAATTAGTCCCTCACATGACTGGATTGCAGACTCTGTGCAATTCCTTTCCACTCCTTTTCCCAAATACCTTTGCATTAAAGAGCATAAAAATAACATTTTTGGTGCATGGCCTGATTGGGTCTAGCGATGCCCAGACCACCCTTTGAGGGTCTAGGTTCATTAGCCACATGAACTGGCTTTTTCCATCTGGAAACTGAGCCTGGATTGTGTCCCCACTGAAGTGTTACTGGCCTGCTCCACTGAGCCCACGTGAACACCAGCCCACATCTCACAGCAGCTCCTGACGCTGGGGCCCAGACTGCTGCGGAGGCAGCTGGACCAAGGCCAGGGAGAGGTGGAGAAGAGTTTAACTAACATTTGTGTAGCCCTCAGAGCCCAAGCTGATGCTTGCTCACGCTGTCACCTCCCCAGCGCCACAGAACAGCAGAGCAGGCTGCAGGGGGCATTTGATAAAAGCTGTAGCTGGAGGAATCAGAGGACAGGCAGAGACAGGCCTTGTCCCAGACAGCTTTGAACCCCAGGTAGATTGCTCACAGCTGGTTGGCCGGCCTGCTGTCCAGTGTCCAATCACAAATCTCCCTTGGAGGATCCACCTCAGGATCCCAACCCAAATGGCCTGGAAGCGTCCCTAGGAGGAGGCACAAGACTGGATGATCCAGCTACTGACCCCAGCTATCTGTACCCGCCTGTGTCACTTTGGAAGGCTTTTGTGCTTTGATTCCCCAGTGTCTTAGTCTGACAAGTGAGAGAATTGGATTCAGTCAAATTTCCGAAGCCCTTTTCCTCTGTACGTGAGGGTTAGCACTGCCGCAGCCATGCACCCACCTCCGTGGCTTTTCTGTCCCTGTAAGCTGTGTCCTTTTTGATTTTCTTTTTCTTTAAAAAAAATCTTTTATTTATTCATTTATCTGTTTGTTTGGTACAGGGTCTTGCTACACAGCTCAGACTCCTAGTGGTCCTCCTGTCTCAGCCTCCCTAGTGCTGGGATTGCAGGGGTGCACCACCACACCCAGTTTCAGCGGCCAGCATGGCATTCGGTACTGGGCATCGAACCCAGGTCCTTGCGCTTGCCAGGCAGACACTTAGACTGCCAGGCTCTCTCCCCAGCTGTCAATTTTCTTTTATTTAAGTGAATTGACTTATTTGAAGAGGAAGTGGTGATTGTGTATAGATGTCTGCTATAATTCGTTTGGCATTTGGCAAGTGTGTGCCTGGCTGTAAATAGAATATAATTGCAAAAATAAACAAGGATTGCAGGTTATCACAGTCTGATGAGGGAAGCCCTGCTCAGGGGCTGCAGACTCACCTGCCTTTTGAATCAGGCACGCTGGCAAGTGTGAGGTGTTAATGTTAAAAACGAGCCTCTTCCAAATTGAGACTGACCCTTCGGCACTATAGAAAGAGGTGGAGGAATGAGGAAGCCGTGTGTAGGACAGCAGAGCAAGGGTGCCTGCAGGGCCAGCCCTGCGCTTGGGCTCCAGCCCCCCAGGCCTGCTCAGCTCGGATGGAGTCCATTTGCCTTCCTCTCCTAGCTGAGGCCTTTCTGGGGCCATCTGTTCCCACCCCGCCCCATGCAGCCTCCTGCCCTCCACCCTGTCATCAGATCTGTGCTGGGTGCTTTGAGCTCAGCTGGAGCCCCCATTACTGGTTAATGGCTCCTGGTGTGGACCAGGAAACCATGCAGCTTCCTCTTCTCACCTCCTCTCCACCTCCTCCCTCTCCCTGTGCACTGCCATTATTTATATAGGTGTTTGAGATTAAACAACTTTAAAAAATTCCTTTTGCTTTACAAGGCCTAAAAGGACTGAGGCCAAAAGAAAAGCAGAAATGGCATGGTGTGGAGCCCTCCACAGGTGCGTGACCCTCTGGGCCTTGATTTCCTCCTCTGTAAAATGGAGATAAATTTTAATAAGGTTTCGCAGAATTGTTGTGAAAATGAGGAAATATGGGCAGTGATTCATTCGGGCACCCCCAGTACTGAATTATACATCCCAGCGAATGTTCGCTTTTTTATTTCCCTTCTGGAATCAAAATTTTTGGCCAGCAGTCCCTGGAAGGCAGGCGGATTCCTATCCTCTCACCCCTCCAGGCTTGGAAGAGGCAGAGGAATGAATCCTCTGCCTGGGAGTCCTGGGCTCTAATCCCCCTCCTTCTCCTGGGCTTCCAGAGGTTTCTGGTGGGGAGTGAGTCCAAGGCGGCAGCTAAGCAAACACAGCATGGGGTCTGAGAAACAGTCTGGAGCCTGCGGGCCCCCTCTGCCCCACGCCCCACCGGTCCAGCAACTGAGCGTTAATGCATGGTGCCAGATGAAAACACTGCGATGTGTTTTCCTTCTGGTCAGCTGAACCTCCCTGTGGAGTTGAAAGGAGAGGAACCTGACTGGTAATCCATTTAGGCTCCATCTCTGCTTTCCTTCTGGACGCTATTTCCATAAATAACTCTGGAGCACTGCTTGGCCAGCTAATGATAGCAGTACACTTATTTGCACTCCCAGAACCTCACTAGATGTCCCAGTAGGCACTGTGAGCAACACACACCTGGCAAGGCCTAGTTTCTCCTCCCCAGTACCTGCACAATTCTGCTGCTCAGACGCCGATCTGGAAAGATGTAGAAGAGGAGCAGTCTGAGGGCTGTGTCAGATGCGGCTCAGGGCACATCCACGCCGCCCACCGTGCCCTGTGCCCACTCGCTCCGCTCCTCCGCTGTGGTGATTGGATGCAGGCAGAAGTGTGCTTGCCTATCTGGTGTTATCCTGAACTGGAGCAGAAGTCTTGAGATGAGGCCAGCCTGTTTGTTGACTTTGCAAAAGGTTGTTTCCTGTGGCTGGAACACTTCCTAGATGTCTTCTTTGGCTCTGGACCACTGTGACAGCATCCAGGCTCCCTGTCCCTCCCTTCCCTCCACACATCACCTGTCCCAGCTGAGCCTTGCTGTGTTCCTACACTACAGCCCCTGTCCAAGGACCTCACCTTGCTTCCCATGCCGGCCACTCCAGTCCTCCCTCTGAGAAGCACAGCAGCCCAGAGCTTCTTCCAAAAAACACTCCTTTCTTCCTGGCCATGTACCTGGGTGCAGAGATGGTACGGTCCTTAAGGGGACAGAGGGAATCCCCCGGGGTCCAGGACAGGACCTGTGGTGAGCAGCTGGCCTCTGGACACAACTGAACTCACTCATTGAGTGTGAGAGTAGGAGAGGCCTGTCTGATTCCGGCTGAATGGGAAGCAGTCGAGGTTTATTCACTCTGCAGAATTACCCAATTCAGCCAATTCTGGTTAGGGACCTACCATGTGCAGGACCCACAGTTCCAGGCAGTCAGCTTACTTCCTGGCTGCTAGCGGCAGACACCTGCCTGGCTCTGCTCTGAGCAGAGGTCTGCAGAGAACAGGGCAGAGCGTGTTCCAGAGGTTGATGCAGACAGGGAGGTTCAGGAGTGCTCTGGGAGAGCAGAGCTGGCAGGGCAGACATGCTTGCACAGTCAAGTCTGTTGGGCGCTCTCTGTGCAGTGCACATTCATTACTGTGTGCACCAGGTGCCCCCAGCCTGATCTGGGGCCTGGCGTGTTCACTCCTTCACTTGCCCATCAAGTTAGCAGATCTGGGGTGTGCTCTGTGCAGGGGTCCTTTGCTAGAGGGCAAACTTTGACTATCCCACATATGTGTCCTCCCAGAGTGGCACAGGGGACAAGAGGGGGGCAGAGAACTGGCAGGACAGGGGTTCATCTCCTCTCTACGCAGCCCTCCTCCCACTCCCAGAGGGCAGCCCTTCTGCAGGCTGCACTTTCTGGGCCGACTGAGGGAAGGGATGAGGGTGTGGGTGGCAGGCGGTGGACAGCGGGCAATGGGCGGCTGTGTGCTCCACTCCCCTGAGGATTGTGCAGCAGAAGCTCGGGGTACAGCACTGTGCCCCCAAGGCTCTGGGTATTATGTGTGGTGCTTGTGCCCTTCTCACCCCAGTGAATCAGCCAGGAGAGAAGGCTGTGGAGGAGCAAAACCCCTGTCCTGGGCCCCTCCTGTCTCTTAGCAGCTGTCTCTCCCGCAGTAAGATTTCTTAATCTTGAGGTCATTGGGCTGGGGAGATGGCTCAGCTGTCTGAAGCGGCTGCTTAGGCAAGCTTAGGTGAATGCACAGGGACCACAGTTCAATCCTTGGCACCACATGCTGTGCCAGCCCTGCCCCCAGGGTGAGCTGAGCTGGCCACAAAAATAGATAAATAAATAGACCACAGAGTATGAATTTTGCCTGCATTGTCACTAGCTGTGATCTTTAGCAAATGATTAAACCTTCAAGTTTCAATCTTTTCCTTACGTGTAAAACAAAGATGCCAGTGCTCCTTCAGTATTTGAATCCAATGTGGACGAATGGACTTGAGAAATAGCAAAGTCCTGGCTGGAGCCAGATCTAAAATTCAAATCTTTATTATGGCTTTTAAAAAATTTTATGAGAAAATTAAGCAAAATTTCATAAAATAGCAACAGAATATTAGTTCATACACTGTGTACAGTTATCTTTTTTAAGTGTATTTAGCATAGGGTCTACAGGGTCTCATTACACAGATCCAACTCGTAGTGATCCTCCTGTGTTCAGCCTCCCAAGTGCTGGGATTACAGGCATGTGCCACCACGTCCAGTCTCAGTCACCATCTCAGCACGCTCCAGGGGCAGGGTGGGCACAGCAGGCAGGGGATCAAACCCTGGCCACTGGGCTCTGCCTAAGCAGACGCTTGAATCTGCTGAGCTATGTGGCCAGCCCTGTGTGTACATTATCTTCACAGTAGTTATTTGGAATACAAGACAGACAAAAAGATTGTCTCTTAGAACAAACAAAGGGATAATAGCGTAAAGCTTTTTTTTCAATGAACTATAAAAAATAGTAGAGGGGAAACAAAGTAGCATGTACATTAAAATATTTTTGAAACAATGGTAAAGATAATTTGGGGAATTATTTGAACTTCCCTCTACTTTTTTAAGATAGATGATAATTGGTAGATGATAGATAGACAGGTATGATACTGAACTGAGCCTCCAAAAGGTACAGTCCCTTAGCCGAGGCCACGCAGCAGGTGACGGCTGACATCCCGTGTGCCTGGTCTTTATCTCACGCCCAGGCTGTCTTCCCCCACCTGACCCCCGTGGTCCCCACACCCATGTCCCGCACAGAGGTGGCAGCGGCTGCACACTTTGGCAGCGGTCCCCAGTCTCAGCAGCCCCTTGAATGGAAATCGCTGAGTTGCACTCTGGCTCTTGTAAGCCACCCCATCGGGCCCCTGTGTGGGTGACAAGATGATGCATGAGTTCTGGCTAAGCAGCTTATTTGTCTGAGCTGGTGATAGCCTTTGTCCTGAGGTGGGGTAATGGTAAGAGGCAGTGGCCCCTTATGGCCTGGACAATAGGCAGGCTTCTCAGGTCATCGGATCACTCAGTGGAGTGGCCCCGAGCGAGCGCCTCAGAGCTGGGAGGCCTGTGCCCCCACCACTCCCTGCTAACCAGGCTCATCAGCCAGAGAGGCCCCCTGCCCCGCCAGGAGGAGCAGGGGAATAATGGGGAGAAAGCATCAAAGAGCAGCACATGGACAAAAGATGAGAGGAGAGCCCCGAGACACAGACAGCGCGAGCAGGGAACGTTCCTGCCCCAGGCCCACACGGCACAGGGCCTCCCGGGCTTGCTTTTGCTCCTCTGCATGCAGCACACATCCCATGAGACTGGGCTCGGAGGCTCTGCACCTAGGCAGACAGGACTGGGCTCCCCATGCTCTCGTACTGCCGAAACCTGCTGCAGGGTGCAGCTCAGCTGCCGGGCCCTGGCCTGTGGAGTTCACCCACTGCCCACCTTGAGCCTCCCAGCTTTTCCCCAAAACCCGACCCAAGGGCGCTCCACCATTGGGCTTTTGCCACCTGCTTTAACTGAACATCTCCTTTTGCATCACTTCCCTTACATTTGCTTCTGTATAAAATCCTACTTAAAGAACATTGCTTATATTAAAATTGTTCTAAGGGTGAGAATCGTTGATTTATATCAGCCCTTCAGTTATATGGAGGGAGTGCTGGGGTTCCAGGCCAGGCTTTCTGGTTCTCAGTCTGGACTTCATTCTACAAAGACATCCAGAGCACCAACAGGAGCAAGAAGAGACTCTGACCTGAGAAGGTCCTGAGCGTGGACACTCGGCTCTGCTGCAGCCTCCAGAGAGCACACATGGTCAGGCTTGGTGGTGCATACCTGTAACCTGCCTCTCGGGGAAGCTGAGACAGAAAGACTGTGGAATTGAGCCCAGCCTTGGCAACTTAACAAGGTTGTCTCAAAATAATAATAAAATAAAAGTGAGGAATGTAGATCAGTATAGAGCCCTGGGCTCAGTCCAAAAGGCAAAGCTGCAAAATCCGTTGGTGTGACCTCTGACTGGGGACTGGAGACCCTGGTAAGAACACTTCAGGGTTAGAGGCCAAGACCAGAGCAGGATCCGGGATGAGAGGAAAGAGGCAATTTAGGTAACTGGTCTGAAGTGACGGGTTGAGACGCACCCTCATACCACAGGAGGAACCAAGCAGGGAACATCAGAGTGGGGCGATGAGCAGCCCCTGGAGTGCCCCTTGTGGAGCCAGCTGGGAGCTGCACAGGGGCCATCTCATCACACTGTGTGCTGGTCAGAGGTGCTTAGCTTCAGTGTAATCACAAGGACATGGACACATCCAGAATGTGGGGCCGTCTGTGAGGCAAGGACCTAGGCTCTCCAGAAAGGTCATGAACAGAAGGAGAGGTGGTGTTTGGGTGTGTGGGGAGCTCCTGCTCCCCAATCCAGTGGCCAACCAGAATGGTTGGATCTTAATTGGATCCAACTGAGGGAACACGTGGAGATGGCATGTGCATCAGATGGCTTCGTGAAGAAGTCCAAAGGGGGCAATGGACTACTTAGCGATGCGGTGACTCTGGCTCTGAGAGGGAATGCCCTCGCTTGTGGAGAGGGTTCTGCTGTGTGAAGGGCTGTGGCCTGTGGCGTCCTCCCGTGGCTCAGGAAACAGCTGCATCTAAGTGCAGAGATACCAGCAAGTGGCAACAGATTAAAAATTGACAGGCTTAGGTGAAGTTTTATGCTTTTATTTTTTGCAATACTAGAGATTGAAGTTAGGGGCTTTGCACTGAGTTTAATTTCCATTTTCAGACAGAATATTACTGAGTCCCTAAGTTGTCCAGCCTGGTGTCTCTTTACTATTTCAACTTTTCCGCAGTGTTGAAATTTTTCAGATTAAGCCATGGGAGACTGTATGTGGGTCAGAAAGAGACTGGAGGGTGACAGCTGGGCTCAGGCATGTCCTGCAGTGACAGCCCTCCTCCCGCAGCCCGCCCTTGAGTGCAGAGCCCTATGAGCCTGCACAGAAGGTCTGCAGCTCAGCACGCTGATGAAATGGGCAGTGCTGGGCCGGGAGGAACTTCGGTGAGGCACCGAGCCCAGTGATGGGAACCACATTGGCTGGGGTGTGGGGAGCCCCACCCCAGAAATAGCCCCTGTGCGGGGCAGGGCAACTGGAACGCATTATGTGCATTCATGCTTGTTAAACTGCCTTGGCGCGTCAAGTGATCCTCGTAACCTGAGCTTCGCAGCGGCGTTCTGTCGGCAGAGCTGGGTCTGCCTTGTCCCCACACCCCGTCTGTCGGAGGTTTATAGCCGCAGCAGCAAACAATTCAGCATGAGCCGAAACATGAAAAACTCCTCCAAACTGTAAAGGCAAACTTTTCTCTTTAAAATTTTCCAGGGATCTAGCATTTGGAAATAAAGCCTTCTCTGCCCCCTTCTGCTTTTCAAATCTTTGACCAGGCCCCCCAACTCCCTACCCCTTCTCGCACCTCAAGCCCCTTCACCTCAGGCTCAGACCATAATCCAGTCAAATCCAGAAGCTGGTACATTCTGTGTTTGAAAGACCTCCACCAGGCAGTCTTGTTTCCAAGTTTGAGCCCTGAAGCTATGTGGCCTTGGACAAGTTGCTTCCCTCCCTGGACTTCAGCCTCTTGGTTATTTACAGGCAGTGTTTATTGCAGTACTGTCCATCCCACTTAGATGTGTGGTTATTGAATGTATGGGCCCTTACACACAGGGAGTGCTCTGTCAATATTTTCTTATTACATCAGAGAATGTCAAATACGTAAGAGTTGTGTGGAGAACAGTTGATTTATTTGATCATGAAGAAATTTATCTACAGTTACTCTTGTTTTTATGGGAAAGGTAGCCAAACCACAGTTCTTATCAGAAAAGAAATCATATGGAAAGTCACAGGGAAAGAATTTGTTTCATCCTTGCATTAGGATTTGGGGTAGAAACGGAGGGGAGGCTTTGAAGTCAGCGAGGCCGCAGCTCAAACCCCAGCTCTGCCCGTTACAGCAGGTTAGCAGTGCATCTGAGCCCCGGCGGCCTCACCATGTGGTAGATGTGGCTGTCACAGCCTCGCAGAACAGAGCCAGGTGGTGGAGAGCCTTCTGAAAGGGCCTGGCAGGTAGGCCATGGTGCATGAACAGAGCTACCATCAGTCCTGCATCTGGGGCAGGAAGGCTCCTGACATCCGGGCCTGTCTCTCAAAGTTATTTTGGGCCCGGGAATGATAAAGCCAGGGATGCCAGCTGATGTCTACAGGCACTGCCAGCAGGCCTTCAACTGGGCGACAAGAGCGTGCTGCAGTTGTGCCCCGTGAGGATATCCTTTTGGGCTGCAGGGGGCTCTGCAGGGGACACTGAGGAGGTTATTCAAAGTGAGGCAGTGCCTGCCAGGGCAGGGCTGGGTCCCCAGATGCGGCAAGTGGGGAAAGCCATACTCAGCAGACTCCCCCTAGCAGACACAAGAGGCTTCTGTGGGCCAGAGCCGGCACCTTTTCACTCCCAGCAGAGCGGGGCCGAGAGGAAGGCCGCTGTGTCTTGTACTCTCTGTTCCACCACAGGTGCATCCACTCCCAACCCCTGCACTGTCCAAAGCCACTGTGCTTCCCGGGCCTGCTTTTGTGCAACCCAAGTCTCCTGGGCAGGCGCAGGCCGGGGTCTCACCAGCGTTCCTTGCAGGGAGGCAGCTCCCCCGTCGTGTGAATGCCTTTGTGCAACAGGCGTTTTGCCCAGCAGCTGTGTGCAAACAGAGTAATGTTACTAAAATACTTGGTAAGTAGACTATTTGGTAAATCGAAGCTCCTTAAGTACAGGATAAGAGCTAGAACTAATATTTACTTAGCATCTGCTTCTTAATTCTGATTTTTGCATCTTAACTGTGTACTTTTAGATGTTAACATAGCACACCTGGATCATCCAGACTGCCCAGCAGGTGTACACCATGGCTAAACATCTAGGTGAGGGGAGGCTGAGGCAGGCGGACCCCAAATTTCCATCTAATCTGAGCAGTTTAGCATCTTGCAAGATCCTGTTCTTAGCAAAATCACTTGGTATAGCTCAGCACAAAAGCCCTGGGTTCCATCGCTAGTACAGAAAAAAAAAAAAAAAAAAAGAAAGAAAGAAACATTTTCCTATGCCTCAAAAGTTGCATCCCTCTGGCAGATGAGAATTTACGACCAGTGATTAACTGGTGTATCTGCTGAGGGTGAACTTCTCCTGCTGAGGCAGAGGAATTCACATTTAAGTGACAAACAACAAACGAGGGTCGGAAAGTACTGGTCTTGTTTCCTGTGCATTTGCAGGGCAGGGTCAGCGTTTGCGCCTGCCTTCCTTGGGCTACAGCTTGCTGCAGCCTTGCCCTGCCCCAGCCCACCCCAGGGTGTCATTTCCTATTCGGTCTCAGTCTCACTGTTTCAAGAGTCAGGATTCTCCTTGAACTGCCTGGAGCTTCAGAACATACCTCCTCTGGAACTGGAAAACTGCCTAAAAATTGGAGGATGAAGTCACCCCTGTGCAGGGCTCCCTGCCTGCCTCTTCTGGACCGCCAGCAGCCAGCAGACTGGGAAGGGCTCAGTGCTTGTTGTCCAAAAGGTGCATGCTCAGAAAGGATCCCCAGTGAAAGCATCCTCCCCCAGTCCCTCCAGAGAGGAGCAAGAGTGCTGAAGACTCACAGGACCCCCGGGAAGGGCCCCTGCTCTGAGGAGCCGCAAGCAGGCCTGCCTCCCCAGGCCTCTCCGAGAGCAGGGTTTGGAGCCAGCTAGAACTGACTCCAGATAACATCTCCTCTGTACAGCCGCATAGCACAGCAGTTGTTCTTTCTCCCTGAACCTTATTTTTGCCTTTTGGAAAATAGGGATAACTCTTACCTGGGGGTGTAGGTAGCAGGGTGGTTTAGATTATGTCTTGAATGTGGGAAGCAGAAGAGAAGCAGAAGGACTCTCTCCTGTGACCCCTGGTGGCTCAAGGACTGACTGTGGCTTGGAGGTCTGAGCAGTGGGGGTGGATCCAGCTATACCCCAGGGTAGCTTCAGGACGTTAACCCCACTTTCCTCCCCCTTTAAAGCACCTCCGATTGCCAAGTCTCCTCTCTGCTTAGGGATGGGAATAACTACAAAGCAAAGAGGGTCTAAAGGATCTGACAAGGTTCTGAGGTCAAAAGCATCAAGCACAGAACCCAGTGCACAGTAGGCACTCAGAAAATGTAGAGTCTTATAGAAAAGAAATCTGGTGACAGGCAGGCCAGGAATGCAGCCTGTGTTTTGTCAGAGGCGGCTCTTGCCCGTTAGGGACAGCTTTGCGAGGTGAGAGTGAGTCGGGGCAGCCTGGGAAACCTGCTCTGGGTTGCACGACACACACCGGGTGGGCCCCAGAGTAATGACTGGACCCCAAGTGAACCCTGCCCAGTACCTGCCTCTGGTGGGCACCCGGCTGGCACCCTGTCAGCGTGTGCCCCTGCCTCTGAGTGCAGGGGCCAGGCTGCTGCTGAGTCCCAGCCCTGAACAGTGCTGCCAGCCCAGCTCAGAGCAGCCCTTGCTTGCTCTGTTACCCTTGCCTGCACCCAGATACACCACGCCTTGTGCTACGGGGATCCCATCCTCCCAGCCCCGAGGGGCCACCGGCTGCTCTCCAAGCCCCTTCCATCCCCGCCCTTTCACCAGTGTCCCCAGAGCACCCATGCTAGGCATATTGGGTGCCAAGTGCTTTCTTGTCCCTGGCCTCCCTTCATCTTCACAGCAATTCTGGACAGGAGCTTGCTTCCCCTTTCACGGGTGAGGCTCAGAGAAATTGTGCAGTTGGCCTGAGCTCAGGCAGCCAATGCGGAACAGGCCACCTGGGCCCAGCAGGAGGACATGGGGGTACTGACAAACGGTGCTTGTGTGCTCTCCCACAGGACAAAGTGAGGCAATTTGTCAGCTTCTTTGGGTGACTCCTTCAGGCAAAGGGGCTCAGGCAAAGACAATCCTTGCTTTCTCAGGGAAGAGCTTGAGGACGGCTTCTAGCAGGCCTCAGACCAGCTGCAGAGATCGGGGTGAGTGCTTGGCTTGTCAGAAGGATAATCTCCCCACACCTGTGCCACAGAAACACAATCCAGGACTCCAAGATGCACTTTCATCTGTCACCAGGGTGTCCCCAGAGTGACCTGCCCAGGATAGCCAGGCTGCTAGGGCTCAGGTTACAGGGCCCATTCTCAGGGCCCTTGAATCTCAACAAGGCCTGCTTGTGCTTTGGAACTGCGTCTCCCAGGAGGAATGTTAATGGCAAGCTGGCTCACCCAGAATGGGAGGGAGGACAGGCGACAGCCTCAGCCTCCTCTTGAGTGGGGCCCCCCTGGAGGTCTGTGCTCCTTCCAAGAGACACATCAGCCCTCCCAGGAACAGGACTCGAGGTCCCTTCTTCCTAAACCAGAGCACTGCGCCTAAGGGGAAGGTGGTCCTGTGCTTAATCCACAGAAGAGATTACAGTTCAGCTTGAGAAATATTTTCAAAAATTTGAAAAAAATCACCTTCACTGTGCTGATAGGAAGTGGGTACAAGAACATTATCTTCTGTCCATATGATAAAGTTTTAAGTAGCTACTAAAATCATGTTTTTGAGTAATATTAATGTTAACAGATACTAAAAAACTCATCTAACATGAAATGGAAATTGGATGGAATTGGTATACCCAATATGAACTAAATTTGAGAAGTATATTCTTATGTACATGGAAGATTAGAATGCAACGTATCAGAGCATTGGTAGTGGTTATTACTGAGTGTTTTGCTGTAATGGATTTTTTTTCCTTTGTACTTTTATTTCTATATGTTCTTGTGAAAACATGCTACTTTATACTTTTAAAAAATTAATTTCTTGGGCTTGGGAGATGGCTCAGTAGAATAAGCACTTCCCTGGCAAGCGCAAGGGCCTGAGTTCAATTCCGGTTCTGAAAAAAAAAATTAATTTCTTTCCCTCCTACTATATAAATTGACCTGTGCTAGGTGCTGGGCTAAGAGGTTTCAAAGAACGTAATTCCAGCCCTCTCTGAGCTCATGGCATGGCAGGCGTAAAAATGAGTAAAGAGATCACAAAATACAGTTTTTGAGAACAGCAGAGATCACCTGACATATTTGTTAAAGGCTTTGGATTGTCCTGAATGCTTTATGTGTATGAATGTTTAAAACTGGAAGCTTTTACTAACAGTTGACACCGGCTGGTGTGGACCACCCCACGGAACAGGAAAAATCGATCTTCCTTGTTGGGTCAGGAAGACTATAGTAAGAGCAGGGTGCTTGTCCGACTCTTACAGCACACATGTGAACTCTCCAAGCAGTCAGACCGAAGAAAAGTGTTTTAGGTACAGGAATCGCTGGGACAAAGACACCCAAGAGCATAGCATTGTTAAAAGAAGTTGCTAATGTGCGCTTCTTCCTCCCTGTGAGGCCCTCAAAAGTCTCCTGGCTACTTTCTGAAAGGCATAGAAGATCACGCGCTGTGAATATTGCGAGTGGGGTCCTGCCTGGTGGCTCCCCAGAGCAGAAAGATCCTTCTGGACTTGTGGAACCCGCAACAGCTTAGTCACCTGTGGAGAGACTGGAAGCCCCTGGAGACTGAGAGCTGAAGAAAAACTCATCCATGTTCCAGATGAAGCAGCAGAGAGGAGAAAGGGAAGGACAGGAGGTCACAGAAATGTGCATGTTCTTGTATAGTATCTACTTGCAGAAGGTCTCCATAGCCATGTGGAACCCAGTTTGAAAAGAAGATGCGTGTATGCAGAAACGTGTGTGCCCGGACTGCAAGCTGGCCCCGCAGCAGACGGGCCTGGGGATCCAGATGACCTCTCAGGCCTCAGCGAAGCTTCTGTGCTTAACTAGTCTAAATCACTTCTATTTTGGCCATGAAAACAAGAGAAAGTCTTGTGTGGCCATGCTATTTGTGCTTGCATTCTGAGCTTGGCTGGAACCGTGTTTGTTCTAGAATTTCAGGCACCAGAAGGCTGACAAAGTGCGAGAAAGCCAGCATAACTCTGGTTTCAGTTGCCATACCTTCGGCCTGCCAGGTGGTGGCTTGCTGTGCTTGGTGCATGGCTCTAAAGAGACAGCCGGAATTATATGACAAGTCCCATCTCTTGGTCCAACAGTGTTCTCCCCATTATGATAACAAATAGAGGGCAAGTTTTCTTCTGTTATTTTTATTATTGGCTTTTTAAATTTCACTGTGAACTGCAAAGGTCTGGGACGCCCCTGAGCCTGTGCAGTGTTGATCTGCACTTGGTGCCATATTTTGGGAGGGATGCAAGGATGAATTGGACGTGGCCTTCGGAGACAGATGGTTTTTAGTAGAAACCAAAGGCAGGGAATGAAGAGTATCATTCGAGAAAAGATGGATGTTATCAGTGAGAGGCCTGGGGAATTCTTTGTACTACTTTTGCAAATTTAGTTGGGTCTAAAGTTATTTCAAAATAAAAACTGAAGAAAAAAAAAAAGAAAAAAAGAAACCTTGTGAATGTCAGAGGTCAGAGGGTAGAATGCAGAAAGAAATAGCTTGGCTTATCATTTAAAACTGTACCAGGAAGAGTATTGAATATCAGGCTAAAGAGTTCATACTTCCTTCTATAGACAGTGTGGAGCCATGAAGATTCTGTTTGTTTGTTTGTTTGTTTAGTTTTTAATTAAAGATAAAACATAGTCAGATGCCCCACTAGAAAAATCACTTGATAATCAGGGTAAAGACTGATGGTAGAAAAGTGCACGTGGGTGGCTGAAATAACCCAGGTGAGAAAGAATGAACTGTCAATGTGTAGAATCTGTAAGATCTAGCCCTGCTCATGTGGCTGCGTGCTGCCTGGGTGGGGCTGCCCTGGACAGATAGGTGAAGGAGTGTTAAGGTGACGGGGCTTTCTGGCTGCAGGAGTTCTCGGGGCTGTTAACTTGTAAGTAGTGGGAACTGTGGCCCTGGGCACAGGAGAGTGTTCACAGTCCTTCCCAGACCTTTGGGACCATACAGTTTTCCTGAGAGTCTCTCATGAACTTATATTCAGAAGGACACATTTTTGGAAAGAGCTAGTTAGAGCTGGAATGAAGAGGAGCAGGTATTCCACCCGCAGTCCCTTCTTTTATGTTTTGCAAACTGAAAAGCCATGGCTCATGTGGCAATATGTGTCTGTAATCCCAGCTGTCCAGGAGGCTGAGGCAAAAGAAAGTTTGAGACCAGCCTGGGCAACTTAGAGAGACACTGTGAAAATAAAAATAAAATTCTTTAAAGGACTGGAAATATAGTGTAGTAGTAGAAAACCTCTAGGATCAATCCCCAATGACACGCACTCAGAAAAACGCAAATTCCTTTTCCTTAGGCTCGTTGGGAGCTGGGTGCCCACCAGCTCCGCATCTTCTTACCTCTGCTGTGTGAGCACCCAGGTTCGGACATGCCTGGGGTTGTTGCCTGTCCCAGGCACAGAATCTTCTGTGGGTTTGGTAACAAGAGACCAAGAACACCAGAGATGACCTGAACCACATTTCCAACCCAATTTCTATTTATTTATTATTGGTTTATATTTTATATTTTTAAAAGAGTACAAATTAAAATTTAAAAAATTACAGGTGATACAGAATTTCTCTTAACAAAGTAATATGAATTTCACAGTATTTGTTGTAATACATATTGTTGTCTTCCATCCAATTATTCATATTACCATATATATGAATGTAAAATTGGAAGAAAAATGGAAAAAATATATATAAGAAATTAAGAGAAAAAGTACAAACAGTTGAAAGAAGGAGACAAAACAAATTAAGCATTATCTACTCCTTTCCATAGACCAGCAGAAATGCCTACTATAGTTGTCCAAATCAACCCAATTTTTATTAGGTTTTTTTTGTTTGTTTGTTTGTTTTCGGTACCAGGGATTGAACTCAGGACCTTGTGCTTGCTAGACAACCACTTATTCTACTGAGCTATCTCCCTGGCCCCCAACCCAATTTTTAAAGACTGCAAAAATAAGAAATAATTTGATGCTTTTCTAAGAAGGAAAGTATTTTTGAAACATTCTTGAAATGTCATTTTCCAAATGAGTAAGTTCCTTAATGAACCTCCTTTTTCCATCTGAATGGACATATATGGTAGTTTTTAATCACCCTCCCCTTCCTCGACACACTCCGTCTTGGCTTTGACCTGTGCCATGGTGGGTGAAGATCACCCCTGCTCCTTCCCTCTCTCCCACCTTCCTACCCTGGCATGTTGCCTTGCTGTGCTTACCAAAATCAGTCAGCACTTCCACCATAGTTCCTTCTGATTGTTGCATCCAGTAGCTTCTACCAGTTTGACCTTGAGCGAGTTGTTCAGCCTGTCCGACAGCTGCTTCTCCTAGCGGTGGTGGTACAGTGATGCCTGCCTGGTGGCTAGTGCACTGCAGGGATGGCACGTTGGACACTACGTACTTGGTAAATGCTCTTCCTGGGGCCTCTTTCCAGTCACTAGTGCTGTACTCTGCCTGCCACTTCCTCGGAAGCGCTTGTGGGTGAGCACAGGTACATACCCTCAGCTGCCATCCTCCCAAGAGAAATATCCCTTAGGTAGCTAACCATACTCTTAAAGATCTTTATTGATTTTTTTTCTTTGCCTTCTTTTCAATAAAAACACTCATCATGATAGTAACAGTAAGCTGGAAGCAATCCTGAGGGGGGGCTGTTACTGCTCCCACTCTGCCAAGGAGAGAAATGGGGCTCAGAGCGAAGTCCTATTAAATTGAGATCTTCCTGGTTCCCAAGTCCACCTTCTGTGGTACTGCACAGAATGATAAGATCCGTTGCTTCCCTCACTCTCCCAGTCACCTCAACATGGATTGCCACATGCTGGGTACCCGGCATGTGATGCAGTCCGCTTCCAGGAGCTCACGTCCTCAAAGGAGCTGAGCCCTTTGCATGAAACTCCCAAGGCAGCCCCGTAACGTCTCATCTGGCCCTCCCTGAGAAGCGAGCTGCATGATTAAGTGAGTTTTACAGATGATATCGCAGAACTGTGACTCCGAGGGGCTTTAGAAGTCTCCCTGCAAGCCCCTGTCACTGTAAGGGAAGAAATGTCACTTCAAGGATCCTGGAAGACCTGCTTGAGGAATAGATCTGCCCAGCTGTTGTAGAACTAGGATCCAGCTCCTTTACCTCCTACCTAGAATTTCAAGAATGTGTTTTCCATGTTCTAAAAGTAATGTATTTCTTTGAAATGTGTGTCCAAGGGATGGCGCACGTCCCAAAGCTTTCCTGCCTGTGGTGGTATCATCCTAATTCGTATCATGACACTGTTCTAGAGCCGTAAGCGTGCGTGTGTAGGAGTTTGTTTCTTACCCTGGCCCAGCTTGCTTCTACCCAAGTTTTTAGCTGGCTTCCAACCTTCAGAACCATTTTTCTGCTTGTCTTTTTTCACACACATAAAATTATGGAGGAAACTATGGAAACAGCATAGTCACACACATTTTGGGATGTTTAGCTTTGGTCCACTTGCTTTACTTCTCTGAGTCTGTTTCCCCACCTGTAAAACAGACACAGTATAATAGCATGTCCCACAGAATTGTCACACAAAGAGTAAAAGGCGTGGAGAACTTAATAGGCACTTAGCTGACTTCTTTCCCTTCTTTCTTGCCAAGTTGCACACTTCCACACTCACAAGTGCACAGAAATAATGAAGTAGAACCAAAGGAAGTGTCGGTCGTGAAACACAACTCCCTCCTGCACAGTAAATCAGAAGTTCTTCCACTAGGAAAAAAAAAAAAAAAAGCCCACGTAAGTATGCCTAGTTTCTTCCTCCCAAGAGTATAAAGAAGGTTTAACACAAGCATAACTCATATCATGTCCAGGTCTTGGGGCTGTAGCACCTCATGAAAACTATTAACACATCTCCCACCGCCTACTTTATGAACTCATATAAAAGTGGATCAGGTGAGCATGCGCTAGGTAATGGCTGAATCCCTGAAGTACGTGAAACCTGACCTCTTGTGAGGCAGTTGTTTCAAATTCACTCCGGAAGGAAAGAGATGCATAAGCACTCCTACCCTCTCGGGTCTCCTAGACTCCAACACCACTGGGGCCCTGGAGGAAACCTTCCAGCCCCTCCGGTCCCTTCCTCCTCTTTCCTTTGAAGGACAGAGCGAGGCCCAGCCCGCCACAGCGGTAGGGTCCAGGTGGGGTTACCTGTCCCTACCCTGGTTTCCTGTGTCCCCCAGCATACTCCCCTGGCTTCCACCATGACTCTGAGACCTAGCACTTGATAAGCCCAGCACGGTGTTCTGCGGGTGTAGAGGCTGCAGAATCCCATTGGCATTTAGCAGGCTTGGGTGTTGGAGAGTATGTTTTTATGTCTAGCCTCGGGCTTGAATAAAAGTTACAAGCAGCACTGAAGTCCAAACCAAGAAAGAAAATGTGGGCAGCCAACCTTGTAACCTTAGCTAATCTTTAATTATGCCTTAATTGAGGACCTATGAAGTAGATAGAGGAAGACGAATAATAATATGTTGAGCTTATGCAGCATGTGAATTTCCCAAGCCCCTTCCTGTATATTATAATAATAATCGCTGCCATTTGCTGAGCTCCAGCGGGGTGCAGAGCTCTGGTAAGTTCCTTACCCAGGCAGAAAGCAGTTAACCAGGGCAAGGGGTGGGGTGTCCACTGGTGGCCGCAGAGCATGGGCTAAGTTTTGCCTTCTCCTGGCCCTCCAGGATACATCATTCTCCCCTGAAAGACCTCAGTGCCCAGCAGCTCCTTTGCCTGGATGAGGGAACTGGCCATAGTGTGTGACCTAGGCCTGGTCCTGTCCCACATCTCATTTCTCACCCCAGCCAGCTCCCAACAAGGTAAATCTAGAGGGTATTCTGAGGTCTCCTGGAACACCCCTGCGATGCTCTCTGCCTCCTCTCACTCCCACCGGTGCTCAAGGGGCTGTTCTCACCTTGAGAGGGTGAGTCAGAGGAGACACCATCACACCATGTGACCAGAGTGCCCTGCCCTGCCCCTGGGCTGCTGGCCAGAGCGCCTTTGTGTTGGATTGGCCCATCCTCTCATAGGCCTGGATCCCCCACAGCTCTGGGGAGGGTGTCTGTCTGCTGCCCTGTTTGTTTATTTTGTTGTGCAAAGATCTGGGACTTCAGCAGGTACAAGAATTGAACCGTGGGGCTGGTGAGATGGCTCAGTGGTCTAAAGCACCTACTTGGAACAAGCTTGGCAAAGCACAGGGACCGCGGTTCGATCCCCCAGCACCACATGCCAGCCAGCCCCGCCCCCTGGTGGGCTGAGCTGGCCACACACACACACACACACACACACAATAAATAAATAAATAAATAAATGTTTAAAAAAAAAAATTGAACCGACCTCCTGCAAGTCTGGTTAGTCCACCATGTTGGCATGTACTTCCCTGGAGGACAGTGGCTAACGTTTATTCAGCCCTCACTATGTACAGGCAGTCTGCTAAGTGCTCTGTGAGAATTACTCCATGCAACCCTCCTAGGACCCTGGTAGGAGACATTGCTACGTATCATTGCCACTTTTAAATGCAGCACAGAATACTGTTCACCTCCTGAAGGAGACAGCCAGTAAGGAATGTCCGGTCTAGAAGCAATGCTCTGTCATTCCAGAGTGGCTTTGCTCCATAGCAGCATAGTGACCCTAGGCCAGACACATAACCAGATACTGTGTCATGAGGACAGCATCATCTACTGCACTGGACTTTTATTTTTCTAATTTTGCACTGGATGTTTTGCCAGGGTTAAATAAGATGACAGTTTGCCAAAAGCCAGAGGATGATGACAAATGCCTCTTTCCTTCCTGATGGGATCTATGGTAAATATCTCCTGGTTTAGTTTTTGGATGCTTTGGCATCACTCCCATATCTGTTGCCTGCTGTACCTCTTATTTTTAATCCACAAGACGACAGTGCTTTAGGCTAGGTGCTTTAGAGCCCAGCTGACCCCATCTGTCCCCAGCAGACTCCCTTCTTACCTTCCTCCCTCCTAGCTCCTTTGTTACATATACTGGGGCTGCTTTGGGATTGAGGGTGTTGGGCCTTTAGGAAGACTGGCTTTGGAGAGGAAAGCCAGCTTGCAAACCGCCCAGGGAAGCTGGGCCAGGTGCTGCCCCACCACCTGGCTTGTGATTTTCCTCATGACTGGTGGGCAGAGAGAGCCTTGTAGAACTGGCACCTCGGCCTGCTCAGATAGTGCCATGACCTCTCTAAAAGGGAGAGTTAATAGGCTTGAAGAAGAGATGCCGGTGGCCATCAAAATGATGAAGTGAAATTTCAAATTACATTAGATGTTTGCTTAAGGAACAACAGATGAGGCCCTGTGGATTCTCAAATCCTTTTGGCAGCACTGCAGAAGGAAAGCATAACCACTCGGAGCCCTTCCCCTGGACTGCATGAAGTCTGGGCCACGCTGCTGACCTTTTAACGATAGCTTCCTGCCTCCAAAGGGTTAGAGTGTGTCGAATTTTTCTTTGCTGAAGGCCTGGTTTTAATCATTGCCCCAGTCAGAAAAAAAAGGCTCTTATCCACGCCATTCATTTCCTTTTTAAAAAATCTGGGCTGTTGTTTGAGTTTACAGTCAAGAGTTTTTGGATAAGGTGCTTTGTCCTTTACCAACAAATCTCAGTGTAACTTTTGTCACTGCCTACCGACTTTCGCTGAGAACCCACCATGACACAGGTAGGTGAATTTCATCTTCCCAAGCATGCTGGCACCAAGGCTTTGCACGTTTCTTATTTCATGGAAGAGCAAACCAAGGCTCAGCAAGGATAAGTCATTGCCAGGGTTACACACAGTGAAGAGACGAGTGAGTCTTACTGCTTGTGGAGTGGAGCCTAAGTGTTTCTAGTGCAGACCCTACTCCAGGTGAGGAGACTCACTCCCGGAGGAGCACGGTTCTTCTTACTGCACTAGGAGGAAAGCTCTGGGAGCCATAGAAGGTTTCTGAATTGGGGAATGGCCTAAAGAGAACTTGGAAACACTGGTCAGTTAGTTTTTCTCTAAGTCATTTCTGTTTAAGAATCTTTGTGTCATCCCGTGGTAGCACGTCCAGAGCAAGTGTGTATGTGGAACTGACGTGGAAGATGAGACCTAGGAATGCTTGTCACCTTCCAAAAGTCGCAGACCTGGAGTTCAGATGAAGCCCTTATGAGGGCCTCTCTAGCGCTGTTTCCTCTAGGGAACAACAGCCCATGGGGCACTTCACTCTCTGCCAAGCCCTCCTCAGTAAAATTAGTCCTGGGCAGAGGCTGGGTGGCTTCCAAGTCAGCATTGTTCAGTCCTTGCCCCCCTTTCCCCCTCCCAATGGTTTTTGTTCTGCCCCAAATAAAAATTTAATTAGTCTTCAAAGAAACCTTTTCTAGTAAAATAGGCTCCCAGCAGAGAGGCCTTTGTTTTCAGTGTTGGATAGCTTTAAAAAACGCACATTTTGCACCAAAATGACAGGGGCTGTGGTAGTGAACTTTTGACACAAGGAGAATAAATCCTTCAAGAGAAAAATCTACAGCCACCTGAAGCTTGGCTTGGCTGTATTTATGCAAATATACCCGGCCCCAGCAGGATATTAGAAACTATTATAATTAGGCCCCTCTTTACCACCTGCCCAAAGGGCCCTGATCCTTGGCTTAAGCCTTCCATTTCCATAATAATGGCCAGCAGCTCCCATTTCATCGCTCATTCCCCAGGAACCTTTTACAGACCTGGACAGCCCTATTGTGGGAGGATTTCTCCAGATCCCCCTCTCAGGCCCTCTTTCCCTCTTTTTCAAACCTGAGGGATTTTCCAGGGGAGAGATTAAATCAGTTTCCCTGAGCTGTTTAATTAAACTCTCCCCTCCCACCTCCGAAGTTGCTGGAGACTTCTTTTGACTTTTCCTTGGCGATGCCTAATCACTGTAATTTAGCAAATTCTGTAATTACCCACCACACACGGAAGCGGTATGATTGCTATTTCTTTGTCCTGCCTGTTTTCACCCCAGTTGACAGTCGAGTTCACCCTCTGTGAGTGTCTATCCTGGCAGGAAGTCGATAGGTGACCTTTGGGGGAGTCTAGACTTCCAGGCAAGTGGAACTAAAGGCATGGGTAACGGATGGTCTCAGGCAAGGTGGGCCTGCCTTCTCTGCACAGCCACCAGGCTTCAGGCAGGCAGATCCCTGCGAGAGCAGGAGCCAAACAGCATAGGGAGCAGCTCCCAGCGTCAGGCGCAGCTCCCTGCTCTCAGCCATCCTACACTCTTCCTTCTACAAGTCACAGACCTGGAGATGGAGGAGATGCTGCCACCGCCCATGGAACCTTCGCCTATGCAGACGTGCTTGGTCCCCGTGAAGAGGAGGAGCGTCCGACTT
This sequence comes from Octodon degus, assembly GCF_000260255.1. Taxonomy (NCBI): domain Eukaryota; kingdom Metazoa; phylum Chordata; class Mammalia; order Rodentia; family Octodontidae; genus Octodon; species Octodon degus. The sequence goes on along the minus strand of NW_004524625.1, from coordinate 5,052,962 downwards.
CCACGCTGCCCAGCTGAGCGGCTGAGTTGGACTCTAGACCACTGTGCTCGGCAGAGCTTCCTGTCGGGTGCCATCCTGGTGGCCTGTGCTTCTCATACCTGATTATTTAGTTCTTCCAGCGATCATCTATTGCGTAATTGTGGAATAGGTTTCATTATTTCCACTAATTACAAGGAAAATGGAACTGAGAGAGTTGGATCGGGATCCTCATGGCTGTAATCCAAAGCCTGTGCTTGTAACCCCACATTTCCTTCCCCCCGTTATTATATAGTGAATTCTGGTGCATTCCAAGGCATATTTCAATGCTAGGGAATTTATTGTGACAAACTCCTTGCACATTTTTAACTATTTCTACATCATTTTAATTGTTTGCACTCTATCATTTAAATATTGAGATTTGTTACTTTAGGAAGTAGTGACAAATGGTGTTTTTCTTTCAGGGCTTTGGTTCATACCTTTCACACTATGACTCTAGGAGAAAATCTTTTTGCTTCTTAAAATATAATTATCTCCCTCTTGAAATGTCCCAGCTAGGTGGGTGGGACAGCTTCATGGGACAGTAGGGTCCTGGGGGGCAGGATGTAGCTGTGCTGCTGTTCCCAGCAGAGACGGGACAGAACCCTCCAGGGAGTGCAGAGTGGAAGCCCCAGGGCTGTCAGTGAGGATGGTTTTGCGTTAAGTGTGATTGAGGGCCAGCGGGCAAAGACTTTTCTGTCTTCTGGGGTGGGAGCTCAGGACAGCCCCACGCCTAGCTGAATGCAGCTCTCTGATGAGCTCTGTGTTTTCCAGTGGTCCGAACTTGAAGACTAAAGGCATTGTTAGCAAAAGGGGCAGTACTCTTTTTTTTTGCGGAATGGGGGATTGAACTTGGACCCTTGTGCTTGCCAGGGAAGTGCTTATTCCACTGAGCCATCTCCCCAGCCCAGCGCTCTTTATATATGTCTCCTTATGTTTTCAGAATGAAGAACCCTTTGCTTTAGGGCCGCAGTATGTCAGTCACATGTGCGGGTCTAGAGGGCGCTGTAGAGCGCAGCCAGCCTCACTCCATATGGGAAACTGCTGCCTCCTAGGAAGCATCCCTCCCAGCCCAAGAGCCACTCTTTTAAATCCCATTCTTTCCTCAAGACATCTCTGGTGGTTTTCTGATTTGTGCAAGCTGCTCTCCATTTGCATACCTTACTAGACCAAGCCCTAATGCTCTTGACACCTTCTTTATTATCTTTAGTAGGAGAACCAGGAGATGGGTGGGACACAGCCAGTTACTTCCCTTACATTTTTTTTTTAATATGATGTTAATACATCCTTGCTTCTTTTCTTTGAAAATAAACTGCAGGGGGCTGGGGAGATGGCTCAGTGGAATAAGCGCTTCCCTGACCAGCGCAAGGGCCTGAGTTCAATCCCGCAAAAAAAAAAAAAAAAAAAAAAGAAGAAGAAGAAGAAGTGCAATAAATTCCTACGCAGTCCACATGCACAAAGCAAATATTTCGGTAAGAAAATGATGTGCAGCAGTAAGCAGCCTGTGTCAGCTTGATCAAATCAGCCCCAGTGCTCTTAGCCACTGTGCACACAAGCAAGAGGGTGTCAGAAGCAAGCGGGACATGTACTGCGCAGCAGCCCCCCACAGGGCTCCTCACCTACACTCATCCCTGCACCCCAGGCAAAGGCTCATTGGGTATTAGTGCACAGCAACAATGAAGGAAAAGCTGTGATGACTTAAGGAGAGAAAACGTTCTGGTGAATATCAGTGCTTTATCGCAAGCAAAAAAATACACAATGTTACAAAGATTTAATCTGTAGCCCTCAAACCTAGGCAATTATGATCTGCAAAACCAGGTAAATAAACGCATCCAACGCCTTCATATGCCAGTGTCCGTGGTGAGTTCCAGGTGCTGCTTCCACTCACTGGTCGCTGGTGTCCTCGTCGTTAGAAAGCAAGTCATCTTGGTCTACGAACTACCACCCCGCAGCTCTGTTCACCACATGCTTTCTTGGAGCATCTACAGTATTATTGTCAAGTGTGATGTTAAAGTTATACTTCGATGGCTTCTTAAAACAGCTTTGTACTTATAATGATATGTGCATGAACTTTAGAAGTTAAACTTTAGTAAAAGGCTTGCAATACAAAGTAAAATTCTCTTCCCCAGGTCCTCCCCACTATCAAGGGACAGCTCTGACATCTCCATCTGTTGGCCCTGTCTACTGATAGGTTTTTTTTTTTTTTTTTTTTGGCGGAATCGGGGATTGAACTCAGGCACTTGTGCTTGCCAGGCAAGCACTTACTTATTCTACTGAGCCATCTCCCAGGCCCCTACTGATAGGTTTTGATGGTCGCAGAGGAGAATCAGGGAGAAGGAAAAAGGGAAAGGGGCTTTATTATCTTAGAGGGCATGGAGAGAATTGGGGAAGATCAGGAATTCTCTGGATTGGAACAAAGGGAGGCTGAGGCTTTTATGGCCTGTTGCCAGGGGTGGGGCTTGAGGGGGATGTTTTAGATATATCTGAGGAGCTGACTGGGGCGTTCCCTGAGGTGGCAGGAAGGGTGAAAGGAAACTGCACCCTGGGCTGAGTTGGAGAAGGAGGGAGGTGGTCTCTGGGAAGATCAGCTGTTGTTTTAAGGGCTTCAGCTATATTGGGTGACCACCATAATAATTTAGCATTTCATAGTAGGGCTATAATCTATCATCTGCCTCCCTGTTTCCAAACAATGTGTGTGCTGCCGTGCCTTTCCTCATCAGCTTCGGATGTTGTTGTCAGTTTTGCGCAGGACACCCATGCCCCGTGCTCTCCCGCTTTGCCTTTCCTCATACTTGTTCTCATCATTCTTGATAGAAGTGGCAGTCACTGGTTATTACGGGATAAGATTATCTAATATGCCAGGGGGTTGGGTTCTGGTTTTAGTTGTTTTTTTCTCTAAGCCAACTAGTATACTGTAACTACTCACCCTTTCTTGTGCATGCCCATGTCTTCCTTGAAGTTGTTAATTGCCTCTTTTTCTTTTGGTCTTGCTTGAAAAATGGCACATGGTTCGGTATTACTAGGACAGGCTGCTTAATATAGGGGGTGTGGGACGGGCAACCCTGTAAAATAATCTGCTTTTCATGGACCTTGAACATCAGGCTAAGCAACTTGCACTTGATGGTGACAGGGCTTTAGGCAGGGGAGTGACCTCCTAGAACGTTGTTCTGACAGCTGTGAGAGGACGCCGTGGTGACTGTCCCAAGCCAACAGGAAGGGTGCACAGAAGCCTCTGCATCTTCACTGTCTGTGCAGCACAGCTTGGCCGTCTTCAGGGGACCCTGCATCCGGGCAGGCGTCAGTCGGGTTGCTGACAGGCTCCGTCTCTGCTGCTTTTTCCTTCCATCGTGAGGAGGGTGATACTCATCTGAGGATGCCAGGGAAATGCCCAATTTTCACTGGGAACTACCCAGTCTAAAGTGTCCAGGTGGTGAGCAACAGGAATACTGGTTTTTCCCACTTCCCTTCACCCTGCCACCATTTTTGAAAAAGAAAAGCGTCCAAAATGCTGATGGATAGAATTTCAGGCATTACCTAGTAGCACCAATGAAGTAGACTTTATTCTATATCCAAAATGCAGCTCTTGGGCCAGGGAGATAGCTCAGTAGAATAAGCGCTTGCCTGACAAGTCCAAGGTCCTAAGTTTGACCCCCGGTTACCACACACACACGCACAAAAGCAGCTCTTAAGGCGAAGTCACACATACTCCTCCCTTGTGTTTTTTATTTTGTTTTGTTCAGGGAGAAAGACTGAACATTTCCAAAAGATCAAATGTAGAATAAGAATTTGAGGGTAGATGCTTACTCAAATAGAAATAGAAACTAGGATCTATATCAGTTCCAGTGGGAATGAGGTTACTTCTAATTTTGCAGCGTTGCAGCCTTTCCCTCTTGGCCTATCTGTGTGAACCCCCCTCTTAGCATTCATCAGGGGGGAAGCCCCATTGTTGTAGGGACAGCAGAGTCCAGGCTTCTAAAAGAACCTTTACCCCCCAGCTGCTCCCTGGTGTGCACAGTAAGTGAATTGGCCTGGCAAGCTATTTGGTTCTATTAGCAAAAGGGAAAGTGTTTTTTAAAAAGTATTTCTGCTGCTTTTCTCAAAGTTGGGAAGTGTGTCTTACAACTACTCACCACCAGGAAAGGCAGTAGCGCAGCTCTGACTAGGTTGAGACCCCGTTATTACCATCGGGTCTGCCATTTGTTGAGGCCCTGCTACCTGCCAGGCATGGTCCCAGCATCCTTGCTGGCATTGTCTCCTGTGATCATCACTAGAGCCCCTCACTTTCCAATGAAAGAAATAAAATGGGCCTGTCCTATTGGTAAGAGACAGAAAGGGACGGAAGCTGGAGTTGGTCTTTGTATCAGCAGTACTTTTGGTTGTAATTCACAGAAGTAAGAACAAGTACTGGGACATATAGTCTATCACAGAAAAGGAAGCAGGCAGTAGGGTGGGTCTTGAGACTGGCTGCTGCCGAGAGCCTGGAATCGGAAGGGCCTGGGTCCTCTCCACGGTTTTTCCTGCCATGTTTAGTCTAGTTTCACCTTAGGACTGTCGGGCTAAGTTACTGCTAGCAATGTGGACCACGTGCTTGCTTGTTGAGTAGTCCAGAGAGACTACTTTCTCATTACTTACTATTAAAAACAAAGAGGGCTTTCCCAGTAGACCACTCTTGGAGTTCCATACTCATCCCCAACTGGGTCATACACTTTCCCAGCAGATGGGACCACCTTCAGATGGCTGTGGCACCTCTAATGGAAGTCACTTCCCCTGCTATGTGTCACTGTTACTCAGGGCAATAGGCAAAAGGGAGGCCGGGTGGCACACTTCTTTGACTATATTGTGTACAGGCTGCATCATGTGTGGGGCTTGGTGCAGAATGCAAGCAAAGAGCCCCTTGTTTAGAAGTTTTATTTTAAGAATTCCAACATGGTAACAGTCTAACAAATCAAGAGAAAGCCCTCTGATTGCAGAGCCCTGGATAACCAAAGAGTTCGTGCACCTGACCAGATGCTGCTGCTGCACTCGGCTTTCAGCTCTCCATTCTTCTGCCTTCGGTTTGACACTGCTTGTGTCCTTGTGTTCCACTAATCCCTTGCACACAGTAGGTGCTCTGGGAAAAGTGAGAGAGGAGTGCTCGCTGAGCTGGCCATTCCAGTCAAGGAAAAGGAGGCCAAGATCATGGTGGTGCGAGATGGTCATGGCTGCAGGGAGGCACCCTGCCATGCTCTCCCACCCACTTCCCTTTCCTTCCCTTCCCTGATTCTGATGTCAAGCCTGAGACTCTTCTACCTCTATCAAACTCCCTAGTGCACTATTTGTACATGGGACTTAAGGAACAGCTTTCTTAACTTCCTTTCCCATCTCGTAGGTCTTGGGACCTGTGAGTAGCAATCGCACATGACCAAAGCTTCACACCTGCATGCTACTACTTCCGGTCTATGTATCACTGTGCAAAGGATTCTCTTTTTGAGAAACCTGCCTTTAGATAAGATATCAAAAAATGGCATTGGCTTCTGTGTCGGTCCAGTCAGTATTCTTTTCTAATACAGAAGCACAGTCCTCTCTTTGTTAGTAATATTGGAGGCAACTTTTGTTGTGTACAAAACGCCACATGGACTCTAGGGAGAAACAGATTTAAAGAAGTGTTTAGATAGGTTGGCCTAATTACAGACACTGGGAAAAAACACAGAACAGTTAAGTAATGAGAACTGTTTGATAAAGACATCGTGAGGGCAGCGCTTAATGAAATTAATTGTTCAGAGTGGTGGCGGCCACTGGCTGTATTTTCTAGCCGCCTGCCTTTGCTCATACCACCTTTGCATATTTTGCACACTGCCCTGTCACTTAATTCTCTGCATCCTTCAGGGCCTGCAGTGAGCACCTCTGAGATGCTGAGTAGGAATGTTCTGTAGAATCGCTGCTGCATGTTGGCCCCTGGGAGGCATTTCCCACTCTGTCTCCCGATCTGGTAGGAGAACGCCCGTTCCTCCCAGACCCGCAGTACTCAGTGCTTATTCCATGTACCAGAGGTTCCCATGTTGCAGCCAGCGAGGGCTAATTTTCCCCTGGCTCGTGCCCTGCTGGCAAGGATGGCATGGACGCAGTGCCCTCCTTCATCCCATGCCAGTCTTCTGGCTTATACAGAAGAGTCACCAGCAAGAATTGGTTTGCTTAATGCTGTACTCTGAGCCCCAAGAAGGGAGAAGTGCTACAGCTTCTCCCTTCTCCTGAGGGTCCCAAGGGAGTTCTCATGATCCTCATAATCTGCAGGGTAAGTCTGAGCTCACAAGTGACAGGCCCAGAAGGAGAATTGCCTAGAGCTGTCAGGCAAGCCAGGATCCCCAGCACGGAGCCTCCCACCTCCTTTGGCTCTAGGCCTTTCATTTCTAAGCATTCCCGTCAGCCCACTGGGAGAGCAGGAGGCCCCTGGGAGCCCGTTTGCAGCCTGACTGCTGTGGTTGCAGCCCTACACTACTGGGCTCAGACAAGGCCAACACAGAGGGCTAGGGAGGAAGTGTTGGTAATTACAGCGCTGACTTCGGGGTACAGTCAGACTCTTCGTGAAGCTTTTGACATTTAGAGATACTCCTAAATGCCACATGAGTGTTAGGGGGAAACACAGGGGTGAGCTTCCTAAGGACCGGGGCACAGTCCACGAGTGTTTGGGCCTGGGTGCTGAGCCACCCTGCAGAAAGTGGCCGTCCGGTCCTGACCGACCACACGTCTTCCCCATTGGCTGAGGAAGGGCCGGCTTCAGGTGGCCCCAACACACCCTCTCCAGGCTGGTCTTCCCAGCGCTGCCTATTCCCAGCTCTACTGATGTTGCTTAATGCAGGCATCAGGGGGAGCCTTGAGGAGAGGTTGAAGAGCCTGCCCTGCGGGGCTCAGCTCTGAGTTTGGATCCACCCTTCCCTGGATGACCTCAGGCCTCCCCTGTCTCCTGTGAGCTCTAGTCTGTTCATACATAAAATGAGGATGAGGAAGTGGAGACTTTACAGGGCTGCGCACGTGCTACAAACATGGATGTAACGCTGCAAGCACAGTGCCTGGCCCATGGGACTCGGCATGTGCTCAGCAAGGACTGGCTGGCTCCAGGAGGCTTCCTCCAGGGACCCAACACAAGGAAAGATTGGGACAAAGGCCAGAGCCTTGGACCTCTTTCCCCCATTTGGAAAGAGTCGGCCTGATTTGCATGGCTGGTAAGGAGAAGGGACGCGTGAGACTCTTGTTTGATGTCTTCCTCTCTGAGGCAGGCCTAACATGTATCAGATGGCTGCTTCTGCCTAATTTCAGTCATTAGATTAAGGAGGGATGAGGTAGTTTGTCCTCGGGGAGCAAAAACAATCGATGTCAGTAAGTGTGATTAGTAACAGTGTCCCTGAGCAGTGTGGCAGCAGAGGGGGAGGTGCACACAGGCTTGAGCTGTGTCTCTGCAGCCCACAGACTCGCCTTCAACCTCTAGCCCAGCTGGCCGCACTCTGGCTGGATAGCCATTCCCTCCTTATTCAATGCCCGCAGGACACTTTTCTTAGGAAGTAGAAATGACCATACTTTAAAGTAGAGAGCGATATGTTTGTGGCATTTGCTTCAGTGTTGGTGACATCTGAGGAAGTAATTTCTTTCCATTTATTCACCCAGATTTGCAGCTACTATACGGTGTGTGTCTGATTCGGTGCAGGCAGTGCGACCTTGAGTGGAAGTTGCCTGGGGGCTCACAAGTCAGCACAGGGTGTGTGTGCGTAGGCTGTGTGCATGCACTGGAGGCAGTGCCCAGCTCATGCAGGGCCCTGTGGTTGGGGTTCACGGGCCAGGAGGAAGGCTGTGTCCAGGTCTCTTGGGAAGAGGGGGTGCTAGATGCACTGTCCATGAAGTAACTTTCCACAGAGGGCTAGGAACGACATCAGGGTCACGTATCTCAGCCTCAATCTGACCCGCTGGCCAGAGAAATGGGGGCACTCTCCCTGGGTATCCAGCTTCATCCAAATTCATTGGCTGAGAGCAGCACCCCACCCCAAGGGAAAGGAGAACTATTTTTAGAAGAAGTAAGAGGCAAATTAAAGCTATGCACTAGGCACTCAGGAACAAGAACAAGGGCGGGGGGGGGGCGGGAGAACATGGCCTTGGGCAAGAGGGCTCCCCAAGACTTCCTGAGGTGGGTGGTGCCAAAGGTCCATTCTGAGTTCTGTGGGAAGCTCTGGGCAAAGAGTTCAATAACGACTTTTAAAAATGAAAAAAAAAAAAAAAAAACAATTGATAGCTGTGAATGTAGCTTGCATGGGAAACAGAACATTTTGAAACATAGGGTAGTGGTGCTGAGGGGATTTTGGTAAGACCTGAGGTGTGATGAGTTTAGAGACAACTGGCAAGAATATTTGCCCCGCACATAAATCAGGCCTCACAACCTCTGCCTGCACAGGGAAAAGGAGGTCCCACAAGGTGGGGGACTAGACTGTGTGCCCCCAAGGTCACGGCAGGGCAGGGGCCACGCCCAGGCTATACCTCTCCACCCCAACTCACTGGAGAGATTTCTCACTCTCATTTCATCCAGGGAATCTAGAAACTGAGGACACCAGGGCAAGGATGGACACAGAGGGCAGGCCCCTGGCGAGTGTGTGGCCAGTGTTGGCTGGAAATGACGGTTAAGCTCTTCTGACATCTTGTCCTGACTTTTGAGCTGCCCCCGGGGAGCCACAGAGCATAAGATTAAAGGGGAAGGAGAGGGAGACTTCGTCTCCTGGAGCATCTTCTTTCTGCTATGTGACATTTGGTGGGTGCTAGAGAGGGAGGGGCAGGACCAAAGGAGAGTCAGTGGGGCCTGGGGTGGAGCCCTGGCTCTGCCCTGTGATCTCAGGACCCTTCCTACTGATGGATATTTTGGAGATGTCTCTTAACTTCTCAGAGCCTTCACTATCTGCAAACTTGAAAGTTCTGACACTGAGCCTCAGTTTCCTTTTCCAAAAAATAAAGAGCAACCCAGCATGCTTCACCGGGTTGACTCTAGGAGAAATGAGGTCATGCATGCAGAGTTTAGTATGACCTCCGGCGCACAGCAAGCACCCAGGAAGCAACAGATGCTCAAACTGTGGGCCTAGCCTATGAACATCTCTTAGCTACAGGAAAACAGGCCTTGTGCTAGGCCCTCGGAATACACAGCTTCCCATGTAATCTTCAATCCCACTTAATCCTTGACCTTTGGGGAAGTATGATCATCTCTGTTTTGTAGGCGGACTTCAGATGAAGTCAATTGTGAGGTCACAGCTAGGAGTAGCAGAGCCTGAACCCAAGGTCCTGTTAACCTGGTCCTGCAGTCCCTGTCCTCCCAGGACACTGAGGCAGCTGGGCTTTTCTACCTTATTTATTTCAGTAAACAAAGGAGACAGGCAGGTACAAGTTTACTGTCCCCTTTCATTACTTTCAGGGAAGAAAGTGGAGTGTGACACTCAGGTGTGGGTGGAATTCCTGGGGGCCCTGCCTCCAAATCCGATCCACCAGGAGGAGGGCTCAGGTCACCTCTCCTGTGGTGCTGGCGCCCCTCAGGTCACCTCGTCTGAGGTGTTTTCCTCAGGACGCCGGGCTGTATAAATTAGGTAGCGCCGTGATCACTGCCGCAATGAATGTAACTGTTTGATTAAGGCTGTGCGCCAGCTGCGTTGTTTGTTTCACAATCCTGAGCTGGGCTGATTGGATTTCGTTCTGTTCCTTTTTTAACATAAGTAGATTCTGAAATTGGAAAAATAAAATATTCCACAGCGGAGAGAGAAGAATTAACTAGGGAAAAGAGCCCAGGAGGTGCCCCCAGAATGTATGCTTCCCATACTGAAATTCAGTGGTACCGACTGCACCCTGGCCTGCGCTGCGGGCTGCCCCTTTGCCGTGGCAGGAGGAGGGCAGGAGCACGCAGCAGCACCTCGGGAGGTGTTGGCAGAGTCGCTGCTCTTCAGGAGACCGTCCTTAAACAGGCCGACCGCTACTAATGGTAACGATGTGCCAGGTGGACAGTTGGAAAGTGTGCAGAGAGTGCCGAGGCCATCAAGAGCAGAGGGCAAAGCTGAGAAAGCTTGGATTCCACCCGCAGCGCCGAATGCAGCATGAGCAGGTCCTGCCTCTGAGCCTGTTTCTTTTTCCTAAAGATAAAGGTAGCCATGACACGTGGTGGGTGCTTACCATTTGCATAACTCTGCCCACCCAGCCCTTTGACTGATGTGTCTGTGTCTGGCTTTGGGAAGATGGAGCCCTCGAAGAGCTAACTAAGTGTCCTAACTCAAGCACAGGCTGGCCTGCTACCATGGAACATGTGCTCACACACCAGCCTCAGAGGACTCTTGGGAAGATGCAGTGGAGCAAAGAGCACTGAAGATGCCCCGTGAAACAGCAGGTAGCCAGCCTCACGTGCTACGGAGCCATTGTTAGTATTACCCATTTCTGAGGCCTGGGGACAACGCCAGCCACTGTGCAGAGGACTCCAGGTGGACCAAAGTCCTACAGTCTGTTTCCAGTGGGACTGGGCCCCAGACCCTGATGGATGGAATACCTGCCCAAGATCTCCTGACCCACATGTGGTCTCCTGATGCCTGATGAGCCGCAGCTCTCTGATCTGTCCAGTTTGGCAAATGCACTGAGCCTTTTTCCCAGAGTTCTTCTGGGGGCTGAGGAAGAAGATGAAGCTCAGTGGAGTGGGGGTACCATGCTGCCTTCGACTCAGGGCTGGTGGCGCTCCTGGGTGAAGTACAAAGGGTTTGCACACAGGCCCTTCTAGAAGGGTGCAGGCTGACCTGGGCTTGGTGTTCCTGTTTCTGCCCAGGTTTTGCTACCCGGACAAGCCATGTAGCTCTCAGTGCTGGCTTCCTTTGTAGGTGCAGGATAACAATGCCTGCCTCGTGTGGAGCTGCTGTGATGAGTGTCTCTCAGGCAATAGAACTTTCTGTGGTATCAAAAACATTCCATCCACAGAACTGTTGATGTGACTGTTGTTCAGTCATAACAAAAACAGATGAGAGGCTTTGCGTTTAATAAGTCGCTCATTTCACACAGCTTTGGGCCTCAGGATTCGTTCGTTTTCTTTCCTTTTGCCTCCAGGAAGCACTGGGAGTAACAAGAGGGATCAAAGAGGCCTTTGTTGGCATCGTGGCTGTGCCAGTTCCTAGTGGTGTGATGATGGGTAGGGTTCTTGTTTTGTTTGTTTGGCTTTGAATCAAGATGTCACATTTAAAATAAAATCTCAAGTGCTAGAGCCTAAGAAGCCCCATTGCTGAAAAATAAAACTGAAAAATTTTGTAAAACAGAGAAACTCGGTTTCCTCATCTGCAAAATGGAGAAAAAGACGTAGAGTACAAAGTTGCCCTGAAGATAAAAGAAGCAAGCCCTTGTCAGAGGCCTGCTCGCAGTCACGTGCCCATACACACTCATTCTTCTTGCAGACGACCTTCCAGTGCCCGGACCCAAGGACCTGGCACGGAAAGGAAGTGTTTTATTTAGTTTCATTCCACAAACATTTGTAGAGAGCATAATAATTCCCTTTTCCATAGGGAAGGCAGCTGAAGGTACAGGTAAGACAGACAAGTAGAGGAACAGACAGTTAAATTCTCTGCCCTTGAGACCCCTTAGCCTAAAGTAGTGGTGGTGAATCTATGGTGTGCATGTTGTCTTTCCTTTTAAGACAGAAGATGTTAATGTACAGGTTTGTATTTTTCTAAACTAAAACCTTAGTGGTCAGGCTGGATTGCAGCTTTGGCACTTTGCGATCCAGAAGGGGCTTGGGGGAGCAGTCGGGTGCCCGCCTCTGGAAGCTTCGCCATCACTGGCCCAGGGGAAGTGGCATTGCAGTGATGGCAAACGGCTCCAAGAATAAATTCATTGTTAGCCTCAGCTCACGCCTTCCTTCTGTCTGCCAGCCACTGTCCTGAGCACTCAGTAATCCTTAGGACAATGCTAAGAGGTAGATGACACCATTTCCCCCATCTTATAGATGAAGAATCAAGGTTTGTACCCCAAACCACAGAGCCCCTAAACAGCAGGGCCTTGCTTCTCCCTGAGTTCTGTCTAATTCAGGACTTGTCCTCTGGGCCACTGCACTGTTTGAATGGGGTCCAGGGAAGCTTGTGTCATGTAGCTCTCCATACAGCAGTAGAGGAGGTGACAGGGAAGCTGGGGCCCAGGGAAGCTTGTGTCATGTAGCTCTCCATACAGCAGTAGAGGAGGTGACCCTTGAGCCTGAGTCACGGTGCTCACACCCTTTGCGGCATCGCTCTTTGGGTTCCAGCGACCTTCGAGCCAATCTGTTGCTGTCATCAAGGAATGACTGTGTGGCGCACAAGAGGAAGCGGTTCCTTCACAGTTACCCATGGGGATAAGCAGAGGCAGGAAGAATACCATAGGTGGGGTCCGCATCGCCCTGTGTGGGTGCTGAGCCCCCTGCAGGGCCCGTGCTCAGGGCCACGGTTAGGGAAGCAACCTGATAAGCTGCTCTGCCCTCAGCACTGGCATGTTTCCACACAGTAGGCTGCTCCCTGCTGGAGCCTCGGGATTTGTGGCCTCTATCACCCTTCCACAGCGTCCTTCCCATAGGAACACAAAGAGCCATGCCTCCCTCTATTGTTAGCTGTCTGCCGCATGCATTCTAGAGCTTGTCAGGTCAAATTTAAAGCAAAGGCTCCGGAGGCCTCAAGCTCCGCGGTCCCCTATCCTGAGACTGGGGGCAGTGGTGAGACGCAGCTCATGGCTGGGAGCCCGCAGGGACCGCGGAGGAAAGCATCATCTGCTTCTGTCCTCACAGCCTGTGCTGCATTAGGATGAGCCCTCTGCCCTGGAGCGTAGTCTGGCAGAAGAGACAGTGCTGAACAGATGGTGACTGAGTGACTGAGAGGCTCAAAAAGCAGGAGGAGGAGCCTGTAGCCCAGCCTGGGGTGAAGGGAGGGTCAGAAGGCTTCCAGAGGAAGTGATTTTTCGTCTGGGTTAACCAGTGAAGCCTTCCATGCAGAAGAGCATGCGCAAAGCCACGGCCCCAGACAGGCAGCGAGCAGCCCCGGGAGAAGCTCATGATTAGCCTACTACCTGGGCCCTTAGGAGGGTGGTGCAGACTGTGGGTGCCACGTGCAGGCCTGGTAGAGGGGGATCTTCTCTGGTGTGCAGGATCTTTCAAGGGGGAGTGACCCGATCCAGTTTCCTTTAGGGTACTCGCTCCAGCTGAAAGATGGCCTGCAGATGGGACACGTGAGCCCACCTAGTGGGACACTGGTGCCGGCTCTGCCCCTGATCTGGCTGCCCACTGGTGAGCACCTGGAGCAAGGTAGAAGCAGGGGGCAGCAAGGGCCCAGCAGCTGCTTGGCAGGTAAAGCTAGAGGACCAGGTGGGCATGACGTCGGGAGCCCGAGGGCAACCGGGAAGCCCAGAGGTCTGGTTTCATGGAGCGGCAGCGGCTGTTAGCACCAGAGCCCTCCCAGAAAGGTTAACCCCAGGGGTGGAAAACAGGGAGGTTCGTGCCTTAACTGGTTCTGCATTAGAGCCTGGATGTTGAGGACAGATAGGATGCCTCTGCTGGAGTGACAGGACGCTCACAACCTGGAAAAGCAGCCTATTCACGTAGAGCTTGACAGGAAGAAAGGATTTCTTCAGTTGAACTGCTATAGGCTCTAAATGACATCCTAGCCATGGTCCTCATTCATCTTTGAAAGCCCTGTGGAACAGACCTACTCTTCTTTCTACCCAAGAGTTCTCTCTTCTCTCTTCTCTCTCTCCCTCCTCTCCCTCTCTTCTCCCCTCTCCCCTCCTCTCCTCTCTTCCCTCTCTCCCTCCCCTCTCCCATCTCTCCTTTCCCTCTCCTCTCTCCTTTCCTTCTCCCCTTTCCCCTCTCCTCCCCTCTCCCTTCCCCTTTTCATCCCTTCCCTCTCCCCTCTCCCTGTTCCCTCTCCCATTTCTCCTCCCTTCTCCTTTCCCCTCTCCTGTCTCTTCCCTCTCCCCTCTCCCCCTCCCTCTCCCTCTCCCTCTCCCTCTTTCCTCTTCCCTCTCTTCCCTCTCTCCTCCCTCTCCCCTCTCCCACTTCCCTCTCCCTACCTCCTCCCCATCCCTCTGCCCTCTCCCCTCCCCCTCTCACCATCGTTCTCCCCTCCCCCTCTCCTTTCCTCCTCTACCCTCTTCTTCTCCCTCTTCCCTCTCTCCCCTCCCTCCCTCTCCCCTCTCCCCTCCCATCTCCCTCGCCTGTTTCCCCTCTCCCCCTCCCTCTCCCCTCTCCCACTTCCCTCTCCCTACCTCCTCCCCATCCCTCTGCCCTCTCCCCTCCCATCTCCCTCGCCTGTTTCCCCTCTCCCCCTCCCTCTCCCCTCTCTCCTTTCCCTCTCCCCTCTCCTGTCCCCTCTCCCCTCTGTCCTCCCCTCTCCCTTCGCCTTTCCCATCTCTTCCTTCTCCCCTCTCCCCCTCTCTCCTTTCTTCTCCCCTCTCCCCCTCCCTCTTCCCTCTTCCCTCTCTTCCCTCTCTCCCCCCTCCCCTCTCCCAGCTCCCTCTCCCCTGCCCTCCCCACCCCTCTTCCCTGTCCCCTCTCCCTGCTGTCTCTCATCTCCTTTCCAGAAGGTCCCCTGTGAGGCACAAGGAAGCCATAATCAGATTGCCAAAGGGGGGAAGCGACCTTAGAGACCCTCTGTGTATAAAATGGAGAAATCCCATTTTTCTACTGCACAATTGCTATAGAAGGTTACTTCTCACAGTCTCTGAGTGAGTTAGTGCAAAGCTGGCAAGTTCTTTAGACTAGAACTGTTGACTACACTAGCAGGCGTTCCACTTGCTGTGCCTGAGCTGTGTGGGCACAGACCTGGGAGGCGCAGAGCTGCGCCCCAGGCGGCGGTAGGTTCTGCCCAGACGCCCAGACAGTCTGTCAGCCCACCCCTCCCTGGGCTAGCGCAGTGGTCTGCCTGCTCCCACAGATACAAGACTCCTAAGGCTTCCCCGTCGGAGGAGGCTTCAGGGAGGCCCCACCTGGGAATCTGCCTGTGGACCACTCCCGTTGGTCATCACGTGGTGGCTGCCACCTCCTCCTCAGTGCTGTGGCCCTGTGAATGCAGCCTACCTGTGTTCTAAGGCGCCAAGCACCGCTGAGTCCTGTTGAGCTGAATTCACACACACACACACACACACTCCTGTCACAACCGTCAGCTCTTGCTCCTTGTTGATTTGGGGATTGACCTAACTGTTGATGGGTCAGATCATTTTTGAAAGGGTAAGACAGTGACACTGGAAGCAAAGAAATCACTTGACAGCCAGAAAACTTTCCCAGGACAAATTCTGCCTGGAGACAGTCACGGCTCTAAGTTGGAGAAGAGCAAGTACCTGGGAAAGACCCCCTCTGGCTGCGGCTGTCCTTTTCCGGCAAGTCTGTTCCAATTCACAGGCCAGAATCGACCACTGCCAGGCCTCCAGTGCCAAGTACAAGGCCCATGAAGCATGCGGTTTGCAAGAGCCAAAAGCCAAGGGAGCAGGGAGGGAGGAAGGCCACCGTGTGCCCCCTCCAGCCCGCCTCTGCAAGTTTGGGCCCAGGCCATGCGGGAGGCCTGATGCACAGCTGCTGAGCACGTATTCTGCAGGCCGACGTTCACCAACGAAGGCGCATCTGCACAGAGTGAAGGCAGTTTCGCACTTAGTGTAGGCGACTCCTGCCGCCGCCTCTCATCAGCCGAGGAGTCTGTGACTCAGCCACGTGAAGTCCTTGCCCGAAGTCACACGGCAAATTAGCTGCTGGCAGAGACAAGTGCAGGGATCAAGTGTGAGTGCATATCAGGAGATTTTTTACTTCAGGGTTCCAGAGGTGGTTCAGCTAAGCTTGTCGTGTACCGCACTTCAAAAACATAGGCTCTACTCAGCTTGGCTGGGCTGGGCCGGGCTGGGCTCAGTTCAGTTTGGTGACAGGGATTTTACTGTGTAGTTCAGATTGCCCTGCAACTTGCTGTGTGGCCCAGGCTGTGGTCAAACTTGTGATCTTGCTTCAGGCTCCCAAATGCTAGGATTAAAGGCCTGTGTCACAACGCCTGGCTAAAAGATAGGATCTGATGCTCTTAGCTTGGTTCTTCTGTGAATTTAAGACCCTGGAAAGACAGCAGTGCTGGCTGCGCCTCTCTGCTCTGCCACTTGCTATCTGCTTAGAGGCAGCAGGTCCTCTCCCTCGGCCGCCCCAGAAGGACTTCAGTGCTGGACAGGAGCCCATGCACATTTAATGAAGCGGTGGGGCCTTGCTCCTGTGACTACTTTTGGACGTAAAAGACTGACAGCTAAAGTCAGCCCTCTGAACACCTCAAAGTTGCCCTCTGACCCCAGGATCTAGCCTCAGCTCTGACCTCTGTGCAAAGGGCCCAGGTCCCCTGCTGTCCTGTTGGCCTAGGCCTTCGCTCCTGCCAGCACCTCCCCTTCGATGCGTCTCCTCTGCCTCTCCTTCAGTGCCAGCTCAAGGCCTCGCTCTTCCAGGAGCTGCCCAGCCATTCCTTCCGTTAGCTTCATCACCTGAGGGACGTGGCAATGCCCCTCACTGTATGAGGACTCACTTCCTGAGGCAGTGAGCTGAGGCGAGGCTGTGCTGTGGGCTCGTTAGGTTGGGGGTGCCTCATCCCCTTGGTTCTGCCTCTCTGCATCCTGTTGGGTTTGCAGTGAGCCAGGCTGCTCCAGAAGCCAGGGACAAGGGAGGAGGAGACACTCAGTGTGCCTCACAGTAGCTGCTCATCCTCCCTGCTGCCCCTGGGCCCCCCACAGGCTCCAGCTGCAGGCAGCTGGGCTCCTACCCTCATCCTACCACGTGCAGTGTAAACACGAAGGCCAGCTAGCTGCCCTGTGACCTCAGGGTGCTCATCAGCTCCCTAGCCAGCAAACAAGACCGTGGCTGAGGGAAGCTGTGCCATGTGCTTTGGAATCAGCGGCCTGGCCCTATCTGTGAGTCCGCTGAGTTTCAGGCCCAGGACCCCTTGGATCCCCTGTGTGCTGGCCACTAGAAGGCCATTGGGGAAACTGAACAGACGCGTCTTGCCCTGAGAGCAGATGCGTGGGCAGAGAACGCATCCCAAGCGCCCAGGCCAGGGCAGCCCAGGGCTCGCACTTTGCATTTCACCAGTCACATCCTCTCGAGGCTCAGGTAATGGTGGTGGTAACTGGGATCTCTCACTCCTGCAGTAGACTTCTCAGTTTGCAAAACATGTTCCACATTGGATGGGTGAAGAAACTAAAATTCAGAGCTGTTAAATAAATTCTCAGAGACTGCAGCTTGAAGGAGACAGAACTGAGTTTAAAAATCAGACCATCAGATTCTGCCTGCCGACGGGGGTGACAAAGAGCTTCCTAGCCTCTCTAAATTGGTCTTGTAGGGCAAGGTTCATTAGCTAGGCCCTCAGCACCACTATATCACCAGCCCGAGTCAGTGGTAGTCGATGGCATTTTAATGGAAGCCGAATAACTCTTTCTGTTGGCATTCTTAGGCAGGTGGAGTTTTGTGTTTTATGATAATTAAATACCACCATCTTTCATATCTGACAATCTTTAGGGCCCTGTTAATTACTGCAGTGCATACCTGGTCATCATTAACTGCACAACCAGGAGAGCTCTGTGCGCCTGCCTGTCCTGTCCCAGGACTGGGTGTGAACCCCCTGCCTGCACCTTTCCTGGAGTCGGCTGCTGGCCTTCGGCTATAGGGCTGGTGACATGTTCCCGTTCTTTGCCTGCGCCAAAGCTCTGAAAGCTTTTCTCCAGTGATGACGATAGCAGTGACGCGCCCCACCACAGTCTTCCTCCAGCCAGGCGCCCGCAGTCAATCTGCCCCACACCTGCAGGCTCCAGGGGCCACCAGGGCTTTCCTTCAGTCCTGAAGAGACTCTGGCACTGCCTCTCACCAGCCCAGTGAAGACAGGATTCTTCAGCCTGGTACTGCCAGCCAGCTTCCACCTAGGCCCCTCCCAGGCCATCTGCATTCCCTGGCCACTCCACGCACAGCCATCCATTCTGGTTGGAGCAGCCTGCTCTCCTCTCCTTCTGAGCTCTCACACGTGTATGGTCCTCTGACTGCCTGATCAGCTGTCCCTCCCCAGCATGTCTGGCTCTGCACTGCCCCCGAGGATAAGGAAATGAGTGGAGCTGGGCCTTTCACATGGGGCTTGGCAGGAGCCCACCTGTGCGCCTAGCCCTTGCGCAGAGGCCGTTGTTACTCACCCTTTTCTTGCTGTGACAAAATACCTAACACAGATGAAGGAAGCAAAGGCTCTGCTGCTCTCAGTTTCCGAGATGCAGCCCATGGCCACTGGCTCCAGTCAGTAGCCTCACGTCAAAGGGGCAGGTGGGGCAAAGCCTCGATCTCACCACAGCCAGGAAGCAGAGTGGAAATGAATGAGTAGGCAGGACGGGGCTGGGGACAAGGGTGCAGCCTGCTTCCTGCAGTCAGGCCCACCTCCTAACAGCACGCCCAGCTACAGGCTCTCTGTGATTGAATCCCCTTATAGAAGCCCTGCCCCTGACCACAAGACTCTCCTGGGCACAGCGCTTTTACTACAGACCATAAAAGTGGACAGCAGGACATGAATCCCTTTACCCTGCACAGGTACACTGGCCAGGGACCAGGGAGGAGAGGGGAGCTGCAGGTCGCCCAGCCGGTAGATAGCAGAAGAGAAGTCCTATAAGCCACAGTTGTCCTGTTCATGGTTTCATTTCCAGCACCCCATTTACAAGCCTGGCACAGAAGGGGTACTCAGTGGATGCTGAGTGCCCTGGAGTCTGAGAGTCCTGCTAGCGAGGAGAGCGCATACTGGGGAAGATGAAGGAAGACCCCTCGGTAGCTCTCCCCATCTTCCCTCCTGGCCGAGGATCAGAAAGCACAGTCCCTGTAGGCTAGAGGATACATCTGCTCCTTGGGAAGGTCCTATTTCCTTCTGAGGTCTATAAGCGAGACCTCTATTGCTAGCTCTCAAATACAGGGCCTTTCCCTTGGAAATCTGGGACACATCAAGGCCCTTTGCTTAGGGTTCTCAGACTAGGAGGCAGAAGGGAAGGATAAGGAAGGGCCCATCTGGAGCATCTGCAGTTCTACCTCAAGGCAACTTATGGACCATTGTGGGCCCACAGCTAGAGGTCCAGGTGGTCCGCCCTTGTTTTCCACATGCCCACAGTGCACTGCACAGGAGCCCTCCGATACAGATGTTCGGGCCACTCACGGTGAATCTGCTCCATTCTTTTTTTTTTTTTTTTTTTTTAATTTTTTTTTTATTTATTTTGTGTGTGTGTGTGGCCAGCTCAGCCCACCAGGGGGCGGGGCTGGCTGGCATGTGGTGCTGGGGGATTGAACCGCGGTCCCTGTGCTTTGCTAAGCTTGTTCTAAGTAGGTGCTTTAGACCACTGAGCCATCTCACCAGCCCCAAATCTGCTCCATTCTATGACCTCATCATCCGGCCCAGCAGCCACAGGGACGCTCGCCCCACAGGAAGCCAGGGGCGTAAGTGTGCATAACAGGGTGAAGCAGAGACAGGTAGGAGATGTGGGTTGCTGCTGTCAGCTTTTGGGGGAAGAGAGCTTTGAGGGGGTCCTCAAGAGAGGCTTTCTGGAGAGGGTCACAACTGAGTAAGCTGAACTCGCAGAGGGCTTGGGCCAGAACATTCTTAGTCCCCCCCAGAGAATTTCCTTCTGGAAGTTTGTCTTTAGGTCTATGATGAGTGGCCCTGTACTTGAAATCTCCCATCAGAACCTTGGTGAGGCTTCCAGGCAGTCAACAAAGCAGAGCCTCTCGTTCTGCCTCAGTCTCCAGTGGAAGTCTTATGGCCTGCTGGGCCAGCTGGCCTGCCCTGGACTTCGGACCCTCCTCTCTTCCTCGAAGGCATTTTCACTGTCTGTCCACAGACTAAGACAGTCTGTGTTTTATGTGGTCTTGGAAGATAGAATTCAGATTTGGATTTCAAGAACCACTTAACAGCTCTGTAGGCCTTGGCTTTTTATTTACAGAACAGGGGCAGCCCTGCTACTGTCCTCCGGGTCCAACACTGTTGTTGGCATCAGGAAAGCTAAGTATTTGACACATATAGTGGGTTCTCCAGTACATGAGAGCCACTATTAATGACAATTAAGTGCCACAGGAGGAATTCTAGGGCAGAGGAAAGATCCTAGGTCTTCGTGCTCTGCTGGCATCCTGGTGAGCATCGCAGCAGTGGATGGTCACTGTGTGGTGCCTGGGGCTCTGGCCAGAAGCCAGAAATGCCAGTGGTGCAAGGGGAAGGGGGTCCTCAGCCCGCCGGTAAGCTGCTGCTTCTGGCTTCTGTCCCAGGTTCTGTATATTTCTATTAAAACACTGCCTAAGGACAGCTGGACAAAGCCAGTAGTCCCGCCCTTCTCCTGACCCCGTTGGGGCACCACTCAGCTGGGCTAGGTTGTAGGAGCTCCCAGGTTCTCTACCTTCCCATGCAAGCACACCTCGCAGAGCTCCCTTTTGGCTCAGGACTCCGAGGTTGCTTACCTTTTGGGGTGTCGTCCACATTCTGTGGCCTTGCTGGGGATGCCCTCACCAGAGCTGAGCTTTTAGCCACCTCGTTGTCTTGGTGACCTCCAGTCCTCTGAGGGAAAGGGTCACTGAGGGGTGGGTGACAGGCAAAAGCTAAGAAGAGGTGAGGCTGGGAAGCAGAGGTGCACCGATGGGCAGACTCCGACCTCTGGACCTGCGGGTGTGGGTCTGATGTGGGCTTCTGCTGGAGGCGGCAGCTTGTGAGAAGGAAGTGACCACATGGGTACTTGTCCCCCCCTCCACCCCCAAATCACTACCAGTTTTGCTTTATAATTCTTTGGCATAAAAGATTGGATTGCCAAAGAAGCAGCGAGCAATGTGCCCTCCACTACCGGCGTCCCTCACGTTGGCAGCACTTTGCACCCGGATGTGCCCCGTAGCGTCCACAGCCAGGACGCTGCACACCCTTTGGAATCGAGTGGCTGTGCTGCGGATCCTGTTCTTCAGGCTCTCAGGCCCCCTACACAGTACTGGGCTCTGATGTGGAGGCGAGCAGCAGAGTGCTTTGTACACTGTGCCCTTCAGGCCAGGCCCATCGGTTGCCCTATTTGAGTGCACCACAGTCTGTCATCCCTGTGATACACTTTCTCCCATTTTACAGATGAGAAAAACAGGCTTGAAGATATTACAAGACTTGACCATGGTTAAGTGGCTAATAAGTGACTAAATTTAACTGGATTTTCTAGCTTCTTCACCCCCGTAATGCATGCGCCTCAACAGATGAGGCTCTCTGCACATGGCTTACATGGATGGTGGACTTATCTGCCGCCAGGACACGCCATGTTTATGGTGTCACCAGAGATTTTATTGGCTTTAGTGCATTGTAAGCAGCATCTACTTAGCCACACACCCAGGGGACTTCACTTACGGCCTCTAAGCCTTGAGTTCTTCATGTATAAATGGATGATGATGATTACAATACCTGTTGCTCTGGGTAGCTGAAAGGAATAAATGAATTAGTTATCTCAGTCTCCTCATCAGTAAAATGTGAAAAGCGGTACATATTCCTGTGAGTTGCTAGGACATGGAAGGCTCAGAAGAAATGCTGTGTGTTAGAAGGTGGTAGTGGTGATTTTTCACCATTCTGATGCCAGCTGAGCACTCCCCTGGTCCCTGAGGTCACAAGGCGCGTGTTCTCCCCACTTCCCCTGTGTGTACAGTCTCCTTCCTGGATGCTTGGGTTCTTGGGTTTATCAGCATCTCAGCTAATTACGTATGTTTACTTATTTACCTTGCTTGTTCTTTGCGGAGCACCGCTCTGTGTGCCCAGGGGCAGGCCTCAGGGGAGCTCACCCAGAGGCCCTGTGGGGTCGGCCTCCTTGGCCTTGCCCAGCGGTCTTGATTCACAAGTCTAGGCTGGGCGGGAGAACCTTCTTCTAAAACGCATTTCCAAGGGAGGTTAAACTGAGGCCGCCACTGTGCTTAAAGACCAAAGTCCTAATGATAGAAGGTGACACTGGTGACATGGCAGCTAGTCTTTTTTTAAAAAAGCTTCTATGTTATGTCCCTTAGAGAACTTCAGCTCAGCTCGGGGGAGGTGGGAATTTTTGTTCACCACCCCCACGACTAGGTGCTCAGTAAATGTCGGCTGACTAAACGCTGATTAAATGCATTGAGCTGTATAAATTGCTGTGTGGTGCACCTCTCCTGCTCCCCGTGGTCTTGCTCAGCACCCAGTGACCCCCTCTTATTGTGCTGTCTGTGCCCTAGATCACCCAGGCCTGCAGAACCACCCCCGGCTCCGGACACCACCGCCCCCACTTTCCCACGCCCACACCCCCAGCCAGCACCACGCAGCCTCCGTCAGCTCCTTGAACCGGGGCAACTTCACTCCACGGAGCAACCCCAGCCCAGCCCCCACGGACCACTCGCTCTCCGGAGAGCCCCCTGCCGGCAGCGCCCCGGAGCCCGCACATGCCCAGGACAACTGGCTGCTCAACAGCAACATCCCACTGGAGACCAGGTGCACGCGGAGGGCTGGTGGTGGGTCTGGGTCGGGGAAGCTGAGATCCCCATCCCGGGGGGCTTGTGGAGTGTGTGCCCCTGTGTGGCCAGCAAGGCTGGGGTCGGGTGCGCAGCCTTGCGGGAGTGATTCTCTGACCACCTGAGAGAAAGGTGTTGGGATGGGCAGAAGGAGCGCGGCTCTGGGTCCACCAGGCCTGAGCCCTGGAAGGGCCTGCAGCTCACTGAAGGTCCAGCTTGGTTAAGGTGCTAGGTGTCCCCAACCTGTCGCTCCTGCCCTTTGTTTAACCAATCTTCTACTTTTTCCAAAATGGAATTTTTTATGATTACAACGTACAACTTACTACAAAAAAATAAAGGTACGAAGAGGAGGATTAGATGTACCCATAGTCATTCTGCTCTTGTTTCTCTGCCCTTTACACTGAAGGTGTAGCATCCTAGGCTGCCGTAGTGGAAACTTTTCATCTTACACTGATGTCTTTAAGTAGTGGCAGAGTACGTTATTTTCCCTAACTCTGTGATTTACCTGTGAGGAACACTGAAGTCCCACCACACTTGAGGAAGTGAAATAAGCACTGGACGCTGAGCTTGAAGAGCCCAGCGAGAGAAGATTCCACACCCTGCAGCACCATTTTACCTAGCTAGTGGCCACCCCAGCCTCTCAGCTTCTGTCGGCATCCCAAGGCTTGCAAACAGCTCCTCCTTCTGTGCTTCCTCTGCGCCCATCAGGTGCAGAGTGGGGTAGCCGCTGTCGTCCTGCCCTGGCCACAAATCCGGTCTCCATGACTTATAGTGTACCTGTTGAGTGGCGCAAGCCTGGAAGAAGCCCACAGCTGATCTAGGGCTCCAATTCTCCGTGAACCACGGCTACTTCTCCTTCTGCTTGGACGTTCATTTTTTCTCACTTAGGAGCAAAGCAGGACTTCCTACTTGGAGTCACCAGGTTTTCCCAGGGAAGCTTTCCAAATGGCTTCCCCTGGCCAGTGCCTCTGGCCGGTATCTCTGACCGTGTAAAGCAGTTGTGGCTTCCCTCTCCGGCCTCATCAATGTGTTACTTGGCTCCCCTGCTGATTCTCCATCCTGCTGTAGCCATTCTCACGCTTTGATTTTTTTTAATATATTTTATCCCTCGAGTAATAAATGTTCACTGTAGATAGTTAGCCAATGAAATATACAAGAAGGAAATCTAGGGGCCAGGGAGGTAGCTCAGTAGAGTAAGTACTTGCCTGGCAAGTGCAAGGCCCTGAGTTAAATCCCCAGTACCACAAAAAAAAAAAAAAAAAAAAAAAAAAGAAATCCACATCTACCACCCAAAGGTAAATATTGTTGGCCCAGGAGATAGCTCAGTGGCTAAAGCTCCTGCCTGACAAGCACAAGGTGGTGAGTTCAATCCCCAGTACCAAAAAGAATAAATACTATTAACATGTCATTATATATCAGCATATACAATTTCATACATATATCCATTTCTATAACATAGTTATATAGCTATATAGTAGTAATGTGGTTAAATATGCTTAATATTCAGTGTATGTATAAATAGGTATTTATAAGTACCCCCCACCCCTAAAGCCATTGGTGTCTCTGAGCTGTTGCACATATTTTTGCACGTACTCTTGCGAGCCTCTGCCAGACTTTCTCACTTCGTGGTCTAGCTAAGTCCTACTTGTTCTTGAAGCCTCAGATTAAATTTTTGGAAAGCCTGTTCTGTGGTTCCAAAGTTCTGTGCACCTACAGATAGCATGCCCCTTAGAAAGCACAACAGACTTCTCTAAATTTTAGTGGCCTAGAAGACATCCAGCAGATTCACCTCTACAGCGTGACCCAGGAGTTCAGGAAGGGCTCAGCTGGCTCCTCTTCTGCTCTGTGTGGTATTGCCAGATTCAGTCCATGGTCTTTCACTGGCAACTACAGTAGTCCAAAGAATGCCAAATGGCATTCGCACGCTGGACACCCATAGGCGTGGGGCCTCTCTACATGAGTCTTCCCAGCAGGAGAGTTGCACTTCATTCTCAGGGGCTCGGGGGTTCCAGGCCCTGAGCCAGAGCCTAGGGGCTCATCCTGGAGCTGCCGTAACATCACTCCTACCGTATTTCACTGGTCAAGGCAAGCATGGGCAGCCAGCTTCCAGGGCAGCAGAAGCAGACCCTACTTCTCACGGGAGAAGCATCAAAGAGAATTTGTAACAGTCTTTTTTTCTTCCACATGTTCTAAGGCTGTTGCAGCAATCACATTAAGATAATATCTGAAAATGTCTAAGCGCTCTACTACATACCGTGTAGTGCTTATTATTTAATAGCTGTTCACTGAATGTCAGTGGTGTGTCTGACAGCTAAGGCATTGAAGAGAATAGGCTCTTAGAGTAGGGCAAGTGCTGAGGTAAGCACTGGAATGCGCTGCGGTTTCATTGCTGCCCCCCAGCACATGACATAGTGCCTGCCGTATGTTTCCAGGACACGATAGGTGCTTGGTTAATATTAATATGCAAGTGAAATAAACCAGAGAGTTCACTGGGGCAAAGGGACCATTCTGGGACTGAGCTAAGGAGGAATCAGAAGTCATGCAGGTGCCAGAGAGGAGAAAGAGAGGGTCTGGCACAGGCACAGCCTGAACAGAGGCCTAGGGGGCAAGAGAACAGGTTCTGCTTGAAGTAGTTGTCCTCAGCAGCTGTGGCCAAAACCATGAGAGACAGAGCCTCCTGGTACCAAGAAATAGTCACCGGCCCTTCCCCGGATATCAGTCTAAGTCCATGTTTAGAGTTTGCAAGCAAATCACTACACAAATATCATAACAGCTGGTGGAACAGCCAGAGGGGATTGCCTTTCATGCTGGCAGAAAAAGAAAGACTGGCAGAAGGATGAAGGAGGAAGAGGGCTTTGGTAGACCTGCCTCATTCTCTGCACCCGCTGTCTCTCTGGCAGGCTCCAGGGTTTACTGCATCCCCCAAGAGGAGCCTGGGTCCACATGTGCTCCCCAGAACAGGGCATGATGTTACTTGAAGCCCAGCAGATGTGTCTGCAGTCCGTTCTTCCGGGAGCCATGTGTTCCAGGTCCCCAAACTGATCCACTACTTTCCATGCTGCAGCATCACACACTTAATTGATTTCTTGGGGACTGTCTGAGTAAGGCTCCTGTCAGAGGAAGGGGAGGCCAGAGCAGAAAGTAACCAGCCCTGTGCTCTAGCTCAGCTGATCTGAGGCCTCATTTGGAGAGCTGGGATCCATTTTATGGTCATACTGAATGTGGGGGACAGCTTGTCTACCGCCAGGGGTGGGGCCACCTGATGTTCTCTAGGCAAGAGCTAATGTGATACCAGAATGGCACAAGTCCCTTTTCATGGGCCAGACCAACCGTAAGCATTGCAGAGTCGGGATGGACTGTTGTCTGTGTCATTTGGCGATTCAGTCACTGACGAGTATAAGACGCAGCTCCCTGCCACATAAGAGCTCGCAGTCTGTTGAGGGAGGCTCAGACTAGGGAAGCAAAGACAGCCCTGCAGATGGTGCTCCAGTAGAGCCAGCGGGTGGCAGCCAGCAAACTCTCGGCCCTTTCTGGTAACAGCCAGGTGGTGTTCTAAGGACTTCAAGCTTTGATCCCACGGAGCTCCCCAGACCCCCACCCCCAGGTGTGATGACTTGCTGCTTGGCCTCATGGGAGTCCACATAGAGCCAAACCAATGACTCTGATCTGTTACAGAGAAAGGACACAAAGCGAAGTCAGCAGAGGAAAGGTGCATGGGAGAAGTCGGAGACTGTAAGCCAGGCTTGCATTCCGTGCCCTCACTTGTGGACTCCCACAGAATGGCAGGCACACTTAGCTCCCAGGCCATGGGCTGTGGTCATACAGAAAACTCTGCCAATTGCGGGAGCTTGTTAGAAACTCACTGCCCAGGGGAACCCTGGGGGTGGTCACATGGGCATTCTCTGCCTGGCACACACCCAAACTCCAGGCTCTCGGAAGCGGAGCAGGTGCTCAACATAAACCACACTGCTTCCCCAGCTAATTTAAGCACAGAAAATCAGCCCCTCTTGTCCACTCATGGTGGCCACTGTACTGAGAGCCAGGCTCCAGGGTGCTGACCAGGAGCCGGGCCAGGAAGCAGATGCTCACAGCAGTCAGGGTGCATCTTGGCTCTGTCCTGCGAAGGGGTAGGCTCCGTAGCGTCACATTGCAGGGGTGCGGGAGCAGAATCACAGCTCAGCACTGGTAGGACTGGGACACTCAGCTCGCTGGCTCCAGAGCCTGCACTCAGCCGCTGCCCAACACCAACTACCTGATGATTAAGAGTAGCTTTTCCGGGCATGCGCTGTAAGAGTTCTCAGGAGAGAACACAGTTCTCAGCTGCAGGACAGTGGGCAAAGGCACAGCACCAGGAGGGAACACAGTGCTTTAGAGAGATGGCACACAGTGGGTTGAAGCAGGTACAGACTTGTGAGCAGAAGAGGAAGGACCTGCGCGAGAGTCACCTGAAAAGCTTGCACTTGTACCTATGGACACAGGGGCAGAAGTGATCCCTATCCACAGCTTTTAAGTTGGAAAGTGGCCTTTCAGAGGCACCACCGAGGCCTGAAGGTCTGGGTTCATGTGTTCTTCATTCATTTCTTCAGATACCAGGCCAGCTCCATTCCTGTGTGTCCTTGGCAGGGTCATCGGTCCCCACACACTTGGGGTCTTAGCCAGCAAATAGAGGGTATGAGTCCTGCCCGTCCTGCCCTACTGGGTGACTGGAGAATTGGACACTGTGATGGTCATCGCTGGACTCAGTGGGCAGGAGCGTGCTCAGTAGAGCAGGCACATTGTGAGAGGTACTACTGGGGGGCCCCAAGGACCCACAGCCCCCTCAGCTCCTGGGTGCTCCCCTGCCACGGTCGCACCAGTGGACCTGGAAGCCCCAGCCTCAGCCCGCGCTAGTCCTCCCCTCTGTGCAGACCTCCAAGAATGGCACAGTGCTCTGCTGCAGTTCATCTCTAAGAACTCAGCGACCCTTTCCTGAGATGCAGCTGGGACTCTAGGTCAGGGAGATCTAGTCTGAGTCCCCTCCCTGCCTTTTCCTTGCCGTATGACCCAGGGCCATCGTTTGAGCTATCCAGCCCCAGCTTTCTTACCTATGAGCATCAAGTGCATCACGTCCGTCACCGTGAGGGTTAAGTGAATGAGGTGCTCACGCCTGAGCTTCATGCAGCAGTGAGAGACAGACACGGAAGGCATGACCCAGGTGGCCTCCACAGCTGAGGGCCTCCGTGGAGAAGTCCTTGTGCCAGGATAGCTGGACTCCCAGAACGTGGGAGCGGAGGGGAGAAATGTAAGTGGAATCCTGAGCCAGGACCCAGGGTGCCTGGGTTTCGCCTCAGCTCTGCCCTTGACTGACTGTGGGCATGGAGGCAGGGCCAAACCCACTCTGGGCCTCAACTTCTTTGTCAATGAAATGAGGCAAAAGAATTTGATCCAGAACTAAACTAAGCTGTGGAAGCGCAGGCTGAGGCCGCTTCAAGGCAGCGGAGGCATCCTAAATACCCTTCATTTTCACAAGGGCTCACCTTCCCAAATTCCCTGGCAGCCTAGACAGTTAGCATCTGAGGGAGAGCGCTTTCTGGAGCTCTGCCCCCTGCTGCTTTAGAAATCCTTTATTCTGTAGGGTTACCCTTCCTTAGCCTAGCGGATCTGTATTTGGGGGTACCTGTCAGTTCACTTTGTTCCAACTATTCCTTTCTAACTTATAAAAGTTAAAAAGAAAATCACTTAATCCAGCTACTTGAAGATCCCCACTGTTCACCTTTTGATCTTTATCCTTTAAGGGTTTTTTCTCTGAGTTTATTCATGGTTTCAGTGTGCCTGGGAGGAGAGGCTGCCAGGCTGCCAAGTGGTGGGGGAGAGGGGGAGGGAGTGGGTGGGGCCTGCTCAGGGCTGGGCCCCATGGGCTGTAGACAGGCTGCAAATCCCCCTTGAAATGCAGGACAGTGTAGAAGACAATGTAAGTGCCACCCTCTGCTGTCTTCCCTTAAGGATGACCATGCACCTGCCCTGTGCGAGGTAGAGCTCCCCAGCACACCCCGAGTCGAGCAATGTGCAGTACACGTTTAGTTCCACTGCTCTGTGGCCGGCATCCTGTAAGACTGGGCACATAGCAGTGAGCAAGCAGATAAGCTGGTGGAAACTGACTAGCATTAGGAGGAGGCACCGTGAGCAGATACACATATGTGCCTATGGGTTCCCCATCAGCACTTGCTGACCCCTTACTGCCTCATTTTTCTTCATAGGACTTGACTGTGTAGGTGCATGCAAGTGTGTGTGTGTGTGTGTGTGTGAGAGAGAGAGAGAGAGAGAGAGAGAGAGAGAGAGAGAGAGAGAGAGCGCAAGCTCAAGCATGCTAAACCACAAGAGGCCTGAAAATGACGGGAAGACTGAGGTGATAACTTCTCTAGTCAGGGCGAGGAGAGGATCCACACTGATGTCACAGGAAGACAGTTTGGGCGGACGGAAGTGAAGGCTCAGCTTGTATGAAAACAGACAAGGAACCTGTGTACCTATACTGTGGCCAGTGAGTTTGAGAAGTGGCAGGGAGCCAGACCTCACAAGAGCTTGTGGGTCCTGCTAAGGGTGAGGAAGGCACAGAAATTACCTGTCCACATCACACAGTAGGTTCTTTAAGGCACACAGTGATCCCTTGTATGGATGCTCGGAGTCATCAACTCACCTCCCGAGGGTGGGAGAATGATGTATCTGGGACCTGAATCCAGCTGGGTCTGGCCTCAGAGCCTCCACGCTCCCCACCGGGCTCTCATCCGCAGAGTCACCTGCCTGGAGATAGAAATGAAGTCACTCTGATTTCCACACCTCTGCAGCTCCCCACAGCTACTGTAGCCGGCCCAGGGCCCTGAGCACCACCTGCCTCCCCGGCTGTGTGCCGGGAACCGGCCCTGCTACAGTGCCCTGTAAGCAGGGTCCCCCTCTGCTCTCAGCATCCCAGGATGTTAGTAAAGCGGGCTCTAGCCAGTCCTTGCAGCTCCGCAGCTTGGTCTTGGAGGCTGATCAAGGAGCGAGAGTTTCAGGCAGTACAGAAGAAACAGGGAGACCTGAGCACTGGGCTCTAGTAAGACCTGGCTCTGTGCCTGCTTTGCTGGCTTGGCTGATAAAACCTCAGGAAAGTCATTCCTCAGACATCGTAGAGTGGCTTTAAGAAGTGAGTTGTGCAGTAAGCCACTGCAGAGGTCCTAGAGTGGCAAAGGTTGCGTGGTGAGTGCACGAGGTGTGGCCTGCTGCCCTTCGTATTGGCGCTTCTGTCTCACTTATGTGACTCAGCAGTTCATCCAGCACTGACCTGGCCGGTCCTTCCAGTAACCTGGTGGGCTTAGACTCAAATCCCCATTTTCCAGAAGCAAGTAAGATTAAGAGGGTTCCTTTTAGGAGCCGTAAAGGGCTGTGAGTCTGGTAAGTATTCTCAAGACCTGTCGAGTCAGGGAAGCCCCTGGCAGGACCCAAGGCCGGCTGCGAGCTGCAGCTCACGCTCATGAGCTTGCTAGAGCTGCTGCACTGCGAGGTCTTCTGGGTGGCAGCAGTCTTGCGAATAGAGCTGCTCACCTGGGTGCGCACAGCAGCGTCTCGCAGGCACGCGCAGCACTAAAGGGACAGGTGGCTGCCCTCACTGGGGTGAGGTTTAGTTGACATCACATAAAGCTGTGCTGCGCTTGGGGACGGAAAGCCCATGCCCCCTCTCTTTGGTGGGTGCCATCCTTTCTGATCAGTCCTCACTTGGAGCCCCATGCAGCTCAAGGCCAGGAGTCTGCCCACAGTCAGCCTTAACCTGCAGGCTGGAGAAACACATACATCCAAGCCTGCCCCAACCTGCCAGCTCTGAGTCTCTCCAGACAGCTCCGCTGCGTGCTCACATTTGAAGATGAGGCCCAAAGATGCCTGGCTCTCTTTCTTTAGGCAAGCCAAAGGAGCATCTCTGGCTCCACTTCAACAGGAAGTAGAGGAGAAAACCCAGGACGTGGACCCGGATGAGCCTGAGCCCAAACTCTCGCTGTGAGCCCTGCTCGCTGGTGGCCTTGGCAAATTCTGGTGCTGCTCCATTCCTCTGTCTTACCGTCTGTGAAATGGGGATGACATTGCCTTCCTTGTGTAGCCTATGTTGAAGATTTGGGAGAATGGATATAATACCCTAATTCAGTGCTGGACGCAGGCCAGGCGTCAGGGAGAGCAGTGATCTGATGCACGCGCTTGCCGGACGTTCGGGTCTGTACAGCGAGTGCTCCCTCCCTCCGATGCTGCTGCGAGCCCGGCAGGCCCCTTGCATAGTGCCTTGCACACTGACCCATTGCCTGCAGTCTGTGTCCCGCTGGTCTCCTGCACAGCTGCACCAACAGCCACTTTGTTTGTTTCTTGATCTCCCCTTCATCGATGCATGACTCATTGCTCCATTCATGTCTCCATGTGTGTGTAGAAACCTAGGCAAGCAGCCCTTCCTAGGGACATTGCAGGACAACCTCATTGAGATGGACATTCTCAGCGCCTCCCGCCATGATGGGGCTTACGGTGACGGGTAGGTGACATCCCCATGCTCCTCCTCTCCGCGTGTGCTGTCCCTGGGGCTCTTGCCCTTGCATGCATACCCTGAGACTTTTCCTGGGGTTCTCTGGGGGAAGTGGTGTCATGTTGCATGCCCATTCCCAAGCCCACGCTCGACTTCAACAGTCCATCCTTGGGGCGTCCTGTCCCTCCTATTGCCATCCATCACTGGCTGCCTTCACCATCCTGAAAACCATCTCATGTAGCAGTGTTTATGCAGCACAGTCTCTGCATTGTGTGTGTTCTGGCCCTGAGTGTGTATTCTTTGGCCCAAATCAATTTGTACCCCAAAAGGAGTGGGTTTACTCTAAGTCTTGCAGGGGCATACAGTGTGGGCAGTGCACCCCACGTTCCAGCTGTAGCCGGTTCTCGCATGGCCATGGTTAAAGCCACACTGTGGAGGAGACTTCCTGACGTCTGATTTGGCCACAACCGTGTGCTCTGACCATCCTCGCTGCCCGTAGGCCTGCGGCCAGGCTGTCAGGCGCAGCTGCCTGGCCGGCCTGCCCAGCGCTCACCTGGCTCTTGCAGCAGCCTGAGCTGCTTTGCCTGCACTTGGAGCACCCACACAAGGACGCCTGGCTACGGACACACCTTGTGGTGGCTTCTTGGCTTCTACCCCGACAAAGTTTTCATTAAAAATAAGGGTATTCTAGCTGGATATGGTGGCACACTCCTGTGATCCCAGCACTTGACAGGCCGAGGCAGGGGGATTCCAAGTTTAATGCTAGCCTGAGCTATTTAGTGAGACCTTGTCTCAAAAAACAAATACTCATAACAAAGTTCAAAGTATTCTAATGCTTCACCAGGGTACACTGGCAATGTGGGTATCGGAAGAGAAGAAAGCTGTTAGGTCCCAGTTGTCACCAAGGGACACGTAGATTTCAGGCACTTTCCAACTTACTGCAATAATTTCAGAAAACAGGTAGTTTTATTTCCTAAGACATGTCCTCCAGCCCACCTTTTCCCAGGAAAAAGACCACGGCCGGTCTCTGTCGAGTAGGTGGCGCTGCCTCGGCTTGGGTGGGCTCTCCCGTGGGAAGGGCCGTCCCATTCGTGTTCGTGGAAACCCGTCTCCCTGTGCCCCGTTTGTGCTCCGCCCCTGCCATCTTCTCTGTGGTGACTCTTCCTCTCTTCAGGTTCCTCTGCATGCTCCTCCTGCTGCCTCGCCTGCCCTGCAGGGTGCCACTGGTGCCTCGAGCCAGCCAGCACTGACGAGGTCTGCCTCTCTCTGTCCACAGGCACTTCCTCTTCAAGCCTGGAGGGACCTCCCCGCTTTTCTGTACCTCGTCTCCAGGATACCCCCTGACGTCCAGCACCGTGTATTCGCCTCCACCCCGGCCCTTGCCCCGCAGCACATTTGCCCGACCGACCTTTAACCTCAAGAAGCCCTCCAAGTACTGCAACTGGAAGTGCGCAGCTCTGAGTGCCATCGTCATCTCGGCCACACTCATCATCCTGCTAGCGTACTTTGTGGGTAAGCACCCCGTCTCCCCAACTCCCCTCAGCTCCCCTTCAACCCAGAGGTAGCTAACCGGACACCGGTGGGCACTGCAGTCCCCTCCAGCCCAGCAGCCCTGCGTGCTGTGAGGCCGGTCGCCCAGGTGCAGCAGAGCTGTGCTCCCCAGGCTATCAGGGTCAGCTCCCTGAGTCCTCTCCCTTCCTTCTGCACTTAGACCAAGAAGGAAACTACAGTCTGTGGTTATTCGGGATGCCTGGCATTGGGGCAAACGTGCAGTAGGACTGCCTCTGTGGTGGGGGTCGGCAGCATGCGTGCCACAGACAGGACTCAGCACAAATGACATGACAAGGTGGAGAGGCTGACAGTAAGCAGGCCTCTCCTGTTGGCACTGCTTAGCCGCAATGAAGGGCAGGAAGAAGGTGAAATGCCCTGGGACTCGAAGGACGCTGCCAGGAAGCGTGCCCCACGGTGCCGCCTGCCAAGGCAGTCTACCTGGAATTAAACCAGGGTCAGGAAGCACAGAGAATCCCAACCGCGGAGCAGCACATCCCCACGAGCAAATAGAGTTGCTGAAGGAAGTCAGAGACCTCCTCCCTGACCTCAGGGTTCGCGTGTGGTGTAAGAAGCTGCTCGGGCCCAGCTGCCTAGCTCCCAACAGGTGGCTCCCTCTCCACCCTATTGGGTGTATTTTTCACATAATCTGGTTTCCCAGTTCTGGCCTCTGTTTTGGGTCCTCTCCAGAGAAAGTGATTAAGCCAAAGAGAAATTGTGTACAGTTTGTGGCCCCAGAGAATGCAGCCTGTTAAGAAAGGTATCCAGAGGGAGAGGGCCTCACTGTTGGTGTCCTTCCAAGCTTCAGGTTCTATAGTTCTAAGACTGAAAGCAGGCCAGGCCAGCTGGAGAAGGTCTGAATCCACACTAAGAAATTCAAAGGTCCTCTCGTAAGGAAATGGGGTTTTTGAGGGGGGGAGAAAGAGTATAGCCCAGCAAGTAGTGGCCCTACCTGGCAGAAGCCGAAGAAAGGCAAAGCGCTGCCCACCGAGAAAAGAGAAAGGACATTTGTACCCACCAGGCAGCGTCATGATGGGTGGATGGGTGAGCCAGTCTGGACAGGCAGGAAGTGCCACCTCAAGCATGTTTAATAGCGCAGGCCACCTCTTGTTTAGGAAGCAGCCAAACACTTCACCTGTGTTGGGGATTTGGCCACTTGCGTGTCAAAATTCTTGAATTTTATCACAACAAGGAATCAGGCGGACAGTATTCCTGCAAATAGGGAAGCCTTACGTCTCAAGCTACAAAAGCCTTGCTCCATAAGGCCCATCTCTTTTCTCCTTGTGAATACAGGCTCCGAGAATTGCACGGCCCCATGGCAGGACACCGTCCATATTTTGTCCTTCCAATTGTTTCGTCGTTGCTTTCTAGAAAGTTGTGTTGAGAAGGATCGTGGGCTATACATATGCAGACTCACCAGTAGAGTCTCTGTGATCGATTAATGATGTCTGTCCTGGTCCCAAGAATGGAGTGTATAGATCAGGTACCAGCATTTTCCACTCCTTTACAAGAGGAACAGCCAGCTGGGAGCACTCAGGCCTACCGAGGCTCTGTGCAAGTGACATCATTGATGTAGGCTGGGTTCCAGGTAGGAGTGCTCAAACTGAAGAGCTATCCCCTGAAAATTTCCTCTGGCACTATCAATGCTGTAAACCCACCACCCACCGGCACAGCCCTTGCTTTTTCCTGGCATTATAGTATTTCCTAAATGAGTGGACCTTTAGACAGGAACTGTTAGTTTGAAAAGTGAGGACATTCACTGAGTATAGACGACCACTGGTGTTGAGGCCTTGAGGCTTATACCAAGTAGCCCACTTTAGGGAGAAAACAAATCTTCACATGGTTAAAGGAATTATTTTCTACCCCACAGGTTCTTCCTCTCCCATTTAATAAGAATGTGTGTTCAATCTTCATCTACCCCAAGGTGGAGACTACTGTTGAAAAGCAGCAGGCTCCCTGTCATAATAAGAATACAAAAGAGCTCATTGACAATTTGGTAAATATAGGTTTGCGTGACCTTTAATGTTCCCTTCAAGCTAGGTGGCCTTTGAATCTTTAATAATTTTGTGAGTCATAGCTTTCATTCAGCAAGCCACACAGAGCACCGCCTTTGAGCCAGAGGTTGTGCAGAACACTGAGGTGAAGGATCTGGGCCCCTGCCCCACGGTGCCCAGAGCTTAGAAAAGTGGTGGCCCATGGGAGCAGGCAAATCTAATTCTAAATGAAGGACTCATTTTCCCAGAAGCTCAGGCTGTGGGAATACCCAGCCTGCGCCAGGAAGACTCGGGAAGGTTTCTGGGGAAAGCGATGCTTGCCCTGAATCTGCAAGTAGGAGTTAGCCAGAGGTAGGCATGCGGGAGGGTCATGTCAAGCCCAGTGAGTCCACAGGGACTTGAAGGAGTCCACATGGTGGAGTGGTTTTGTCTGGGGCACCCTCGGAGCCAGGGTGGAAGTGTTCAGTCGCTGGGGAGGCCACTTGGTGCCAAGCTGCGCTCCTTACTTCATGGCAGCTGGGGAGGCATTGGGAGTTGGAAGCAGCGGTAGGATATCGGTATTTCAGAAAGTTAGGGATGGAGGAAGGGAGGAGCAAAAGGCAGAGCTGCGAGGACACTTTCAGGAACTCAGTCAGGACAAGCTGAGGGCCACAACTAAGACAGTGCTGTCCTGGAGGTGGGGAGGGGGACCAGCTCACAGTCTCAGGTTGTGGGGAGGCTGCTCTGTGATGATGCAGCCTGGCCAAGAACACATGTAGTCTCCTGTCAGTGTGGAGACCTTAGGCCTGGATGCTGAGGAGCTCAGCAGCAGGGGCTTGGGGAAGCACGTGGCCTAGGTGTCTAACAGCCCTGGGTCCCCTGCTGGCTCCCCACGTGGCAGCTGTTCTTTAAGCAACTCCCTGCTAAGCCTGCCTCTGATTTCCTCTTCCGGGAGACAAGCCTGACCAGCTGCTGCCCGGGTATCTGGGAGGCTGCAGCAAGCTGGAGAGGTGAAGGCCCCACAGGCGGGGGAGCCACACCCTTCCTTCAGGGCCTGAGGAGGCAGCGTGGTCTCTGCCAGCTGTGGAGGGCAAGGCCCCAGCGTCTTGTTGCTTGGCCACAATTACAGGCTGTGATGACTAACTTGTAAGGAACTATCAATTATTAAAAATCAAATTAATTGTCTCAGCCAAGTACAAATATCCTTAACAAAGAGTCTTTTCCAACAAACCAACTGATCTAATCAACAGGCAAAAGCACAGATATTTAATTAGATTTTTGATGAAAAATTGTGTTTAATTTCAAGTATAATCAATTATTAATTACTGTAATGAGTGAGTCTGACTGGGTTTACTAATTAACTCATTTAAAAATTATGAATAACCTTTTCATTTGTAATTATTTTCTACATCCTATCAAGTTCCAGATAAGCATTGCATCACCTCCCCAGCCAGAGGGGAGGCAGCAACAGAGGGTGGGAAAGAAGTGTTCTTCCACTGGTGTCTTCCCAGGCTGCCACGTGTGGATGGTGACCCCCATGGTGCCTCTCGGTGCTCACTTTCTTAGTCAGGAAGTGTTCTTGAGAGATGAGCCACCAGTGACCTTTCATTTGCAGAAGTGTTGACTGGTAATTTCATAGGAAAATAGATAAATTAAAGTCAAGGCTTGCCAGCCACAGAGACTGCAGCAGGCTTAGAGCCTGGCCTTCTGCAGCTCTTTCCTCTCCACCCCCAGGTCATGTGGCCACCTTCACGTGGCTACCCTGGCGTGGCTGCTGTGGCGTGGCCTGGGAACCTAGGAAAAACCCTCTGATACCTGTGGGATCTCTACTGAGCAAGAAAATTTGAATTCTTCTGCCCATAGATTGGCCAGTGAGAGAAATAACATGGAGGATGACTTTTGTTGCTGCATTCCCAGATTCTCCCTGCTAGGAATCTTCTTAGTTTCCACTTGGTGCACCCTGCCTTCCCTTTTCAGAAGAAGTCCATTCGAAGGCCAGCGTGAGGGGAGATGACGAGAGGAGAGGGGCAGGCTGGGCTTAGGGCAGAGCACAAGATGTGTGCCGCTGTGGCCATCCCTGCTGCATTTTGTAGCACATTCTTGTCTCTGAAACATTTTGAAGGGGCAAGGAGTGTTGTGGGGTAATAAAAGTACCATTGGTCATTGCTTATCGTTCGTAAGTTCAGTGGCTTCTATCGTGTGATGACCGCATGGCCGTTTCTATTCTGAGCACTGTGCTCGTGGTTTTTCCTGGAAATCTGCCAACCCTGGTGGACTGTGAGCTCCATATTCTGGTCAGTGGCAGGGAGACCCCATGCCCTTACAGGCATCACATTATAAATGCAATGAACGCGAGCACCTAAGTCCAGGCCCTGTGGCTCGTAGGCTGATGCCTTTGGTTTCGTCGTTTTGTTGTTTTGCGTTAGAGTTCATATTCTCAGCTGTTGCACTATAAATTCCCCTTCTTAACATTGGTTTTGGGGAGGTTTTTGTTGTTCTCAGTTGGGATCACGTGCCTCGCACTGGGCCAGGCCCGTGACGCGTGTCGTCTCTCTGGACCCTCCCAGGGGTTCTGCAGAATCCGGTCCCGAGCTTCAGCAGGTGATGAGTCTGAGCCCCACTTTGGGTTCTTGGCATCCCTTACTGACCTGAAATGTTTCTGCCCCGCTCTGCCCCTCAGCCTGTGCTTTCTTTAGGATTCTCATAACAGGCACGGCTGGGTTGGGGGTCCCACCTGTCTTCTTCCGGGAACCTGAGTAATACGCTTGGTGAGAGCCTGGGCCCTGACTGGAGCAAGCTGCTTCCAGCTCTCAGCTGTGCTCCTTGCAAGCTCTGTGGTGTTAGGGAATCTGTGGCGCCTCCCCCAGCCTCAGTGTCCCTACATGTGAAGTGCAAATGCCAGTGGCTATCAAATTCAGTAAGATGATGCGTGCGAAGTCTCTAAAGCACTTCCTGGCCTGGAGTTCACACCCACCAAGTGCTGTTGGTGGCGGCCACATGTGTGCTGCTGCAGCCCGTGTCCAGGTGCTGGTGGCTCCTGTGTGAGGACGACTCGCTCAGGCCTGTCTTGCTGTAGCGCCAGCAGCTCCTGTCCTGAGTTAGTCACAGGTCAGCCGCCAGCACCCAGGGGACCTGTCAGAACCATCGGTAGGGACGTCTGGCTGTTCCAGGGGAGCACCTACAAGATGAAACCTCACCTCCAAAGCACCGCACATCATTTCTCTAAGTTGGACAAAAGCTGATTGTGCTTCACCGACCGTTGCCTCTGTGGAGATGGAACTGACAGCTTCCTCCTCATTCTGAGCCTCTGTAAAAGGCAGAACTGAGCACCACGCAGGCGCTGCCATTTGTGTCTCAGGGATTCCTCAAGCGCCTGCCTGGCCACATTGTTCTTTGGACTAGGGGCTCAAAAAGGCTTGTTATTGACAGGAAAACTGGGGGTGGCTCTACTTTTCAGAAGGCCCGATTGCCCCAGGACACTGGATTTCCCCCGGCAGGTGTGGCCTCACTGTGCAGGGCAGGGCCTTCTTGTACTACAGTACGTGAAGCAGGCAGGTGCTTCCCCGCGGAGGCAGCCAGGAGCCAGGGCCTGGCCCGTTTGGTCCTGTTCTGCTACTCTCCAGCAGTTGGAGCCTTGATTGATCTGCCAAGAAGAAACCATCACGAAGCTACTGTCTTATGGTTATGGTGCTGATGGCCCTGGAGGACTGTCATTGTCACCTCCTGAGCTCAGTCATGGCAACCCAGCCTATGAGAGAAGTACATGACCCTGTGTAGCCCTTCCCCATCTGTGGTTCCCTGTAGGGAATTCCAGCAAGGCATGGAGGGTACAGCCACAAATGGGGGCTGCAGCAGCCTCCAGGTAACCACAGTAGAATGTGCCATCATGCTCGAAGCAATGAGAGACTTTGAAAAATTAGGTCATGTGTTTCACCTCTACCAGAAGCTGATTATGAATCACGTAAAGTACAATAGAATACAAGCAGAGCGCTTGGGTGAAGTGGCGATGGTTTAGCTTATAAATGACAGTGCTGCCACGCTTAATGATTACTCTTCAGAAGGTGGCTATTAGAGAGCTCTGCTTGATGGCGCATTTTGCAGTACTCTATCTGGTGGCAGCTGGGTCATCCAGCTCCAAACGCTTCCTGGGCATATTGGTAGAGGTGAACGTGGGCATCAGGCAAGCTCTCCAGCACCGCTAATGCGTCACCCTGGAAACTGGACTTCA
Organism: Octodon degus; assembly: GCF_000260255.1. Lineage (NCBI taxonomy): Eukaryota > Metazoa > Chordata > Mammalia > Rodentia > Octodontidae > Octodon > Octodon degus. Next base: position 5,014,206 of record NW_004524625.1, on the reverse strand, counting down.
GCAAGGCAGTAACCCCATCGAGAGGACGCCCTGACCCCTGCCCCTCCCCATCCTGGTGGCTTCCACTCAGGTGCATACTCAAGCCCCTGCACAAAGCCTGGTTTGAGGCAGCTCTGTTCATTCAATAAGGCTTGGTCGAATAAATGACCTTGCAGGATATTTAAGGCTGTCAAGGGAAGTCTTGGCAAAACAGTATGGATAAAAGCACGGTGGCTGAAATGTCTGTTTTGTGTCCCAGGGTTTGGGCAGAGGTGAAGTGAACATGAGGTAAGTAAAGGAAGAAAGCCCAGAAGCCCAGGTGGTTTGCAGGCCTCCCCAGCCGTCCCCTGCGTGTTCAGCCCATAGAGTAGTAGGCTCTCAGGTGTCATTTGGCTTCAGAGGCACAAGCCTGCTGAGCTTTGAACCTGGTGTGGTTAGTGAGTGGGCTCATTTTCTCTCCGCTCTCCAGCTTCACATCAGGCCTTTTGGGCAGAAGCCACAGATTTAGCGTTATAGCCTGAAGAGTAGGAGATGGAGATGATTGACCTTGGTCTTTTAGAAGGAGGAAAAAGTGATAAAGATACAGGCTCCTGTAGTAATGCCTTTTTCTCCAAGATTGATTCCTTCTTGCTGCTCTCTAGGAATTGCTAAAAGCATACATAGGTTGTGCTTATTTGTAACAGAACCCAGACAGACATCTCCCAGACCCTCCAAAGGAAAGCTTAAAGACCACCATAGCTCTCTGCAATTGTCTGAGATGCTGCCGTGAGGGAAAAGGACAGACTCGATTTGTTAGGGGTGGGTGAGGGTGTCAGGGGCGAGAGCCAGGCCTGAGGGGTGAAAGGGATGGGAAAACCCAAGCTGGCTCCTGGGAAGCAGGCTTTTGTGGCCAGGGAGCTTCCCGGGGTGCAGTGAATTTCTTGTGGGAGGGAAAACCTGTGTCCAGAGTGAGTGGAGGGGGTTAAATGCCCAGACTGTAGACTCTGGGTCCATCTGTGTCACCTGCTGCCTGGGCAAGGACTTATTCTGCTTATGCTTTGGGTTCTTCATTGTAAGGTGGGAATAACAGTGAACAAACAAGCCTAAATGAGATTATGAGTCACTCAGCATAGTTTAGCCCCGCATGATATAAAAGTGTCCAGCGTTCAGAGCTGCCCCTGATAGAAAAGTTTAGTGGTGATTTTCTGAGCATTGAGGTTATTAGGCAGATTTGTTGCTCATGTGTGTTGGGTTGCTCCTTTGTTTTCAGATTGAGAAGAGTGTTATAAAGAGGCTAATTACAAAGTGAAGGCAGATGTCAGGGAGAAGCCCTACCCAGGCTAATGACCCCTACTATCTCTGAGTAAGATGGATGGGGAGGGAATGCTTGCCAGGGGCTGGAAAAGGCAGCATAGGAGAGGGCTGCTAGGGGCCTTCAGCAGAGCAATGAAGAGGATGGAGGGAGCAGGCCATCAGCTCTCCGGCCCCTCCCCTTGTGGAAGCCAGCAAGCAACCAGAGATCCAAGGGAACTTGACCCAGGTCCTGAGAGGAGCCTAGCAGTGCGCGGAGCCCAGTGGAGGAAGGCAGAGTGGATCTGAGGGCAGATGGGTGATGCCAGCCCCGCGCTCTCCAGAGCTCCTTTGTGAACCACGGGCAGGGCTCTGCCTTGTCCCCCGAGCATCTGACCTTGGGTCCAGGCCCCACCTCGACTCTGGCCTGGCTCTCACCTTCACACGTTCTCAGACTCTACCTGGGCCTCTTCTTAAATCAGATTTATTGAGATGCAGCCTACATTCCGACAGTGAACATGTTTCAGGCATGCCATTCTGTGAGCTCTGATAGACAGCTGTGTGGCCACCTCCGCATCAAAGAGGACACATCCCCTGCTCTAGAAGGTTCTCTCCATGTTCTCACTGTCTTCTCTTCTTCACCTGGTGCTTTCATGCACTGCTTTTGAGTAATGTAGCAAAAAAGTAATTTATTTACTGAATCCAAATTAGGAATTACCTAAATAATGTCCAAGCTCTAAGACATTTAAGTGCTTCTGAGAAAATTTTAACATATAATTTAGAATTCAAAATGTTAGAGCAAGCAATGGAAACATCACAGGACTTCTTACACTTCACCTTTTAATGGGTAACACCAAGGCCGCCTGCAATGGCGTGATGGAAAGTGAGGGCAGCAGCGGCTCCTAGAAACTGGGGTGGGGGAAGCCAGAACGCAAACAGCACTAGAGGTAGTGCTGAGCTGCAGGCTGCCCTGGGACAGGCCTGGATTCTAGCCACATCGTGCCTGATTACACTGGGACACTCGACAGGGACCCTGCTCCCACGATGCCTCAGTTTCCTGGCCTGTGAATCTAGGTGACAGACTTGCAGGGATGAAATGACCATCAGGCGTCCATTTCTCACCAGGAAACTGCTAGCAAGCGCAACCTGTCGTCTTCTTGCCCTGGCCAACAAGTCACCTTGAATCTGAGGACTGAGCAGCTCCTGCCTTTGAAATGTCTCCAGAAAGAAAGGGCCAGCTTTACTAGTACATTAATGTCGTATAGCACAGCAGCGGCTGCAGGGGACAGGTCCTTCTCCAGGGCTTCCAGGCCGGAAAGCTGTTCCAAGGTCTCCAAAAGGCAGCGTAGGGCAGGAGGGTGAGGAGGCAGCTGCAGCTGTTGTCCGGGTGATCCTTCCACAGCTCTGCTGCAATGGAGTGGACTTTACAGATTTTTAGCAACCCTAGAAAGAATTTATCTCCCAAGTCTTATTTTTATCCCAGACTAATTACTGTTCAATAACATAATTTAATTGTACTTAGGTGGAAGACAGACAGAGAGAAACATGGAGAGAGAGGCAGGTTCCCTGGAGGCTGTCCCTTTGCTCTGGGGGTACCTGACATCCACGGAAGGGGGAGCTGTTACAGACGGGCCATACCTAGGGCCCCAGGGCCTAGGACAGAGATAGGGGTGCCAGGCTCAGCTGCTGTTGGTTGTAGGACGTGAGAGAGACCAGTGAGAGCAGAGGTGGCTATGGAAATCACAGTGCTGTTCTTTCTCTCGGGGCTTCCTCAACAAAACAACAAAACCATAGCTTGACAGCTTCATCTTGGAGGGATAGCAGTCCGCAGACATAAAGCCAAGTAGCACGCGCTCTCCAGCCCCAGTGCACATGGGGTTTTCCAGTTGTCTCAGTCTTGATTTCCTCACCGGTAAAATGTCAGTTAATATCTAAGTGGCCCTTTGAGGCTTCCAGGAGGGAACGTCTGCAGGGTTCTGTGGCCTGTAGCAGGCACTGAATGCATCAGCCGCGTCCCTAGAGGTTCAGAGAAAAGCGTCTTGGGCTCAGCAGCCAAGGGCTTTCCCCGCATGCGGATGGTTCATGCAGTCGGGGTCAAGTAGAGTCACTTCTCCACGCTCAGGTTTGAAGTGGTGGAAGCCCCTGCTGAGCCTGTCCGGCGGATGTGTCCAGGGCTGTGGGTGCATCACTGCCTCAGAGTCCCCTGGGGTTGCAGGGACAGCCAGATGTGTTAGGAGCTCGAGGCAGTTCTATGCAGATGGTGAAAGTGTGCTCCAGGATTTAAACCAAAGGACGCAGAAATTCATTCTAGCCAGGAAGATAGATACAACTGCCACAAGACATGGAGCTTTGAAATCACATAAGATACTGCAAGAGGAGAGGAGTGGTTTCTGCAAGATGGAGCTGCCTTCACGAAGGCAGAGGGTGGCGGAAGTGGTGGCACTCTGGGCACCTGTGCCAGGAACAATGCTCCATGTGGCTGTATACATGTTGTACCCTCTCTGGGCCTCAGAGCCTATTTTATTGAAGGCTTTGAATGTAGAATGACAGAAATCCCAAAGATAGCGCTGGACCCTGGCTGCCCACCCTCTTTTTTTAAATGTATTTGGTACAGGGTCTCACTATGCTGCTTGGACTCATAGTGATCCTCCCGTTTTCAGCCTCCCCAGCACTGGGATTGCAGGTGTGCACCACCATCCCTGCACTCGGTGCCAGCTCAGCATGCCTGGGGTTAGGACCAGTGAAGCATGTGGTGCGGGAGATCGAACCCGGTCCCTGCACGTGCCTAAGCAGGCGCTTAGTTCTCTGAGCTACCTCGCCAGCCCCACCCTCTTATAAGAGAGGCTCCACCAGGCAAGGGCATCGTAAATTCTTACCTTTGTGTGAGGCCGTTCATATCAATCAATCCTCTCTAGCCATCCGTACACTAAGTAGAATTATTAACAGCCTTTCCACGGTGGAAACTGATGTTCCCAGCTGCTGAATAATTTGTGCAGCTAGACTGTTGATAGCAGTAGAGCAGGATGTAGGAACCAGATTTTCTGAATCCACATAGATCACATTGCTTCCAAATGTCACTTTGTCCCAAGCCTGAGGCTCAGAGCAAAGTAAGGGCTTACTATCTGGTTCGGGGCTTTCCTCTGCCCTGTTCCCAGCCGCCCCAGCAGGTCTGACCGGAAGTAGCAGAGGCAGCCGCTCACACAGATGGAGAGCGAACACCTGCCAGCGGGCACTGCTCCTGGCATTGCCTGTGTCTATCATTCCATGTCATCCGTGATTTAACTCATCCAGTGATTATGTGACATTTGCCAGTCATCTGCACTGGGTTGTTTTACTTTCATTTTTATAGATGAGAAACTAGGCCGTGAAGGTTAAGCCACTTGTTCTAAGCCATGTCACGTGTGACGGAGAGCTGGCATCCTCTGCTGTACTATAGCTGGAGACAGGGAAGCCTGGAGCTGGTCTCTTCATCTGATCTCTTGTGGGTTGTTTTTTTTTTTTTTTAGGAACTGGGGATTGAACTCAGGCCCTTACACTTGCCAGGCAAGTGCTTAATCTACTGAGCCATCTCCCCAGCCTCTGATCTCTTGTTAAAGAGACAAGCAGATTGGCTTGCCCCTGGGAAGGCAAACTAGCACCCCTGCCCCGTGCTGGGCGCTGTGCTTGAATGGCTGTGGTTGCACTCGAAGGTCTCAGTGTGCAGGGCAGCTGGGTGGCAGCGAGACCTCAACATCCACTGCTCACTGCGCTCTGAACCCCGTGGACTCTGATTCTGCCAACCTCGGGCTTCATCCAGCATGAGCAGGCTGTCGCAAGACACATTTCACTTTGGAGAAAGACCTTCCTGCTGGTGTGTGGCAGCCAGCTAGATTTCTTGCGCCCTTGAGCCTGGACTTAGATTTCATTCACACCCTATAGTAGGGAGAGAGAAAAAGTGCCAGGGTCGTTGATTTTGCTGTGGCCTCCATTCTGTCACACTGCCCCACCCTTTGCCTTTGTGCCTACCTGTGAGTCCTGCAGGAAGGGCCTGCGCCTCAGCCTCCTGCGGTCCTGAGGTTATGAAGGCATGCACAGTGTCCCCAGCTGTGCTTGTAGGAAAGGTATTTAGAGGAGATGGAGTGGGGGGTAGTAGGCCTTGAAATGAAAATGTGGGATAGGTAGCATTTTTCTTTTCCTGAAAACTGGAAAATTGCAACTTGTTTACGTCCCCTAACTTTTCTGCAGTGCCTTGGGTCCGTTAGCAGTGCTGTGTTTACGCCTGCTTGCACAGGTCTGAGGCGGTGCTGCTAAGGGCACAGACGCGTGTTTGCAGCCATCTGCCTCGTAAACGCTGGATTAAACTGGAGCGTGCAAGTGTTCTTCCACTCACAGCTATTGAGCAATGTAATAATAATGACTTGCATTTTCAGTACACTCTGTAAGGTACTAAATTTGATCTGTACAAGCAGCTGAAGGATAGTTTTATATTATTTCTCTTTGCACAGATGAAAACCTGAGAGTCACAGTGACCAGGTGACTTATCGCTGACATAGGTAGGAAGAGGCAGAGAGGGGCATCTGAGGTCTTCTCTCTGTGTCTGTCTCTGTCTGTCTCTGTCTGCCTGTCTCTCTCTCTCTCTCTCTCTCTCTCTCTCTCTCTCTCTCTCTCTCTCTCAAGCTGCTCCACTGAGAACCAGGTGGGACAAGGCAGGAACCTCAGGACAAAGCTTGTGGGAGGAGTGTCAAATAATGGGAAGGGCCCAGAGCAGGTCACAGTTCCCTGGGAGTGTGGCCTGCGTCTTTTTAAGAGAGGTTGTATTTGAAGCAGACCTTCAAGGATGGGGCAGTCTTCTTTAAAAACAAGAGGGGCCTGGGAAATAGCTCAGTAGAATAAGTGCTTGCCTGGCAGGCGCGAGATCCTGAGTTCAATCCCCGGTATCATAAAAAATAAAAGAAAAAGAAAAACAACAAGCAAGTGGCCATTCCAGGCAGAGGGCTTTGTAAGGGTGGAGCCTGAAGGGCTAGACAGGCAGGTGTACCCTGGGGACAGGAAGGCCACACTGAGAGACTCCCAAGTGGGAAGACGCAGTGTGGACCACTGACACCGTGCCTGACAAGTGCTGAAAATGCTCTTTGACAGTCATTCCTGCTCTGCAGAGCTATCATCTCAGGTGCCTGTCTCCAAGGAACTGTGGCCAAGAAAACTTGAGTGGTAAGAAAGGACCACGTGAGGATCAGACTGGGTGATTTCCCCATTGTTACGCTTTACACGAGAGCACACCAAGCAGCGTAGCAGGGTGGCAGGGCGCATTCGGATCCACCTGGATTAGACTCGGTCCTGAGGGTCGTTTCATTCTCTTATTGAATAGGCACCTGGAGCAAGTTGTTGGGCCTCCTTGAGCCTCAGTTTCCTGATCGTGCCAGTGAAGGTAGTGGTGATCCCCACCTCAGAGTGCTGCAAGGATTCAGTGGCTCTGTTTATGAGCGCTCAGCACAGGCTTGGCACAGTCTGCCTGTCACCAGCTAATGATGTGGCTGTTGTATACCCTCACTGTCACAGTCATTGTGGTGCTGGGAATTCTATACTGCTTTATCTTCCCTAACTAAGGAGCTGGCAGTATATACAAGGTACAACAAAAGCATGGTGAATGTTTAAGTTAGATAAAAAATTATAGGGGCCGGGGAGATGGCTCAGTAGAATAAGAGGACCTGAGTTCAATCCCCAGTTCCACAAAATAAATAAATAAATAAATAAATAAATAAATAAATAAATAAAAAAAATTTAAAAATTATAGTAAAAGACACATTGTTATTGATCCCTCTGAAAGTACTCGCCCTTGCTTTAAACACACTTGCCCCATCAATCTCCCCACTTTCTGGAGTGGCTGTGGGAGCCCCCTTCCTGTCTTCCTGTGTGCTGTCATGCCTGCTTTGCTGCCCTGAGGTAGTTCCCCACGTTCACCCTTCATGACTACTTGACTTTGAGGAAGGGTCCGAGCAGCAGGCCTGGTGAGGAAGGCATGCGGTGCTCACCTGAGGCTGTCACGAGCCCGCCATTCTGCTGGTGGCACCAGGCAGCAACGTGCCCTGTAGCTCTCTGAACAGACTGTAATGACAGTCACGAAAGAGGACGTCCAGAACCACTTCAGAAGGGGCCAAGACGGCGAGATAAGCGTGCTCACAGCAGCGGGTGGGTATTTCGAGGGGAATGAATGGCCGTGTGTCTTTTACGGTACTGAATGTTTAAGAATGTACACAACAAGCACACGGTTTGGCCAAGAGCATGAGGCCGCTCACATCCCTCAAGCACCTGGCTCTGGCACGACAGGGGCCTAAAGGTGCCACATGGTCCCCAAGGGCTGAAAATGACGAAGGCGTGGGATCCTGGGGCTCTGTGGGGGGGCAATCAGATACTCTCCTGTGAGATTTAAAGCTCTCTTCCAAAATGCTTCTCATTATGGAGAAGTGTTGTCTGAGTACTAAGCCAGGGACAGGCTCTGGGTTCTGCTGTCTGCCCGCTTCCCTCTCACTGAAGTAAATGTTCCAGGCAAGCGTGTGCCCTAGTACTGCGTACACAGACTAGAGCTCCATCTGGGGCATGGGGGAGACAACCTCCTAATCCACTTGGATCATGGAACGAAATCGCTTCCATGTTGACGTGCCAGAGGAAACCAGGCCGTGGGAGGTTGGCCCATAGGACCACGCCACAGATTGCGACTGGTCGTTATGGGAGTGAGCAGAGTAGTGGCGTCCTGCCCACCCGGGGTCTCAGAGGCACACTCACCCATACTCTTCTCAGGACTGTGTGGTGTTGACATCAGTGACAGAGGAGAGGGTTTCCACGGAGGGAAGCTGGTCCTGAGCAAGTGAGAACACCTGGTGCAGGGGCACCGTAGGCCAGTAGTGTCCACGTGTGCCACAGAGGACTGTTCACTATCACCAAAAGCTAAAAGGTTCGCCATCGCTGCCTCAGATGGCCTTGTGATTAGTGGTAGCACTTGCATACCCTGCCACCATGAAGAAACGAGTCTGACTGGCAGAGCTTGAGGCCAGCGTTCCCTCTGCTGGGAAAGAGACAGGCCCTCTCCGAGACCTGGCACCATGCGGTGTGCTGCCTGGCGGTGGTGCTGAGCAGCTTCCCAGAACACAGCAGCTGCAGCGGCCCTTGGCTCTGTGACCCCCCAGGCCACTAGTGGAGCCTCGTAAATGCAGAACAGATGGCAGGAGCCCCGCCTGGGCAAATGAGGCACTTAGCAAGACCCTGTCACAGGACAGAAATTAAAGTGCTGGGGATGTAGCTCCCTACGGAGGTCCTGGGTTCAATCCTCAGTACTGCCAAGAAATAAAAATAAAAGGAGCAGATGGCAGGTGCCCATTAGACTTAAGTCCCTTTTGTAGGGTCACCCCCGGAAGTTGGCAGTGTTCGCATAGAAACTGTTCCCATCAAAGCCGGCTGGAAGCCTGTTCCACACTTCCACAGCAACACTAAGAAGAACTGAGGGTGTGGGGCTGCCAGAACCTGCCGGGGATGGTGGCCCTGTGAGGGTGGCGCCATTGTGGAGAATTCTGGAGCCTTGGTTTTGCAGGGATACAGAATTAGGTTGATGGCACCTGTTTTGTAGCTGTTTTAAGATACCTAATTCTCAACATGGAGTTAATAATAGTATCTACCTTCAAGAGGTGTTTAAATAATGTAATGAGCGTGACTTCAATGTTTTATCATGCCCAGGACAAAATCTTAAGTGAAAGCTGCTGATATTTTACTAACAATCCTTATGATATGTTCTCCCTTTCCTTTCTTGCTCCTCTGGACCAGGCGCTGGGGACCTCTGCCCTGGCAGGGCTGGTGCTGGGGGCTCATTTCCCTCCTGCAGGCACCTAGGCCTGACTCCCCACAAGGGAAGCTGAACCTGATGGAAGAGCAAGACAAGAGCGTGGCTTTCCTGCTCTTTGGGGGCTTTCTGTGTGATTTGGACACAGGACCACCAAGTGGAAAGAGCACAGAGCAAGGGGTGTGAAGGTGGGGGCTCTGCGCAGGCCCACATGGAAGCACTGCTCCAGCCTAGGGCTCCTCGCCTTGCAGTAGAGGAGTCACCCGTGCAGCCACAGCCCAACCCCAGACCCTGAGCTAGGCCCCGCATTCCTCCTGTACTGGTAGGCCCCGACTTCAGTGTTTCAGGGAAGCCTTCATGTAACACAGAGATGACCGTGATGATGGGGCGACACCACGCAGAGGCCACCATCTGGCACTGTAATGCTTTGGTAAATAGAAGGCACTATAGGGAACACCTAAAACATGCCACTGCCTGTCACCTCCTTGGAGGTAGCCATATTGTCACCACAGTATTGATCAGGAAGCAGAGTAAAACAGTCACACAGAGGGGACCTGAGGGCCAGCACGGGCCTGGCTGGCTACAGAGACTAGGCTCATAGCCCTTGTGCTTCAGGGCCATTGTCCTTACTGTGCAGTTGGTGCAAGGCTGAGAGTCCAGCAGGTAAGAATAGGGGATTAGACTGAGGCCGCCATCAGGGTAGGGTGAGGTAGCCAGCCTCAAATCAGGGCTGTGCAGAGAGGCCTTGGTGGAACTTGTTGCATGGACAGCGCCCAGCAAAGACCACGCTCTTACGCTGTTACGCAGCTGCTTATTCTGTACAGAGCACTGCCCTCGGCTCCTGTGTCCCTGCAGTTTACTTCGCTACCGATGTTCAGTTCCCCAGTTAAATCGATATTTCCTCTCCATAATGACCGGGGTGCGCCTGGTTCCCACTGTGTGTCCTCTGCCTTCTGGCCCTCTCCACGGGGATGTACACACACTAGGCAGCTGCCTGCGACCCATGGCAGAAATGCTCCTCGCCCACAAGCTGCCGTGGTATAGGAAAGTGACTAACAGTGCCAGGTCCACACTCCAGAAAGCACTTAATTTGGGAATGAGAGACAGCAACCCTGATCGTGGCAGTCAGGCTTATGCAGAGACAGAGGAAAAGCAGTGTACTCCCTTGATTTAAAATTAGCTCCACGTACTCACCAGTGGGGTGGGATTCTGTCAAGCTCTTTTATAGTAATTCCACTTTTAAAAGCTGTTTTATCTACTGGGCAAATATCTTGTCCCTGTGCCCAAAGTCTGTCAACTCATGAGAAGGAATAGGCGAGCACCCTCAGCTTACAGAGATGTTCCAGCTGAGAATTACTAGCATAGAGAAAGAAAAATAGTGGTAGAACTGAGTCGGCTTAGCACACTTTTTAGTGGATGCAGGAGTGAGGGAAAGGCTCAGCAGTGACAGTGATGTTGACAGTGGCCATTCACTGACCTGCCACTAGGCACCAGGCATCGTCTAAGCAAATCACACGTGCTATCTCATTTAAGCCACTGAAGTCCTTGTATCTTCATTTTACAGATGAGGGGCCGAAAGCCAGAGAAGCTAAGTGCCTCGCTCAGTGCCAGGAAGCTAGCCAGCGACATGCGCTGGGGGCCTGGGGGGATTCCCTGCCCGCACACTGGCTCTGCCTATAGGCACGCTGGTTACCTGTGATTCTGTTGTCATCAGGGTATGAAAAGATGGAGACCCTCTGTTTTATCTCTGAGAAGGACCCTTACAGCAAAGCTAGCGAAGCTGGCAGCTGTGGCTTTGCCTTCATTTTGAAACTGTGATTTAATTTTAGCCATTGGGGCTCATCCGGGGTGTGATGCAGCAGGAGGAGAGCCTGGACGTTGGGGCCACTCGGGGCCGAGTTTAGATCTCCTGTGTCACGTCCTAGCTTTATTTCTTTGGGCAACCTGAGCTTCTCCGAGCCTTTAGTTTCCTCATTCAGAGTTTACCAGAGAATGACGGGTTACCTAGCAGCAGGCCGAGATAGCTCAGCTAACTGCCCTGGGCCTACTGGCCAGGGTCTAAGATGGCACATGCTCCCAGGCAGGACCCTTTCCTCATCTATCCTGCCAGACTGTACGACTTTGTTTTTAATATAAAACGGTGCATTAAAAGAGTGGGTTCTGAGGCTGAAGAGCAAAATTTATTCCTCATTCTACCACTGTGATTCAAAGCCTAATGTCCTTTTTATGTATTTCTTTACATATTTTTTTTCCATATGCATACCTAGTTTTACAGAAATGCTGTCAGGATAAACAGCCCATGTCGTGTCCTGCTTTCTGCACCCCCCTAACGTATCTTAAGCGTTTCCTTCATTGCTGGTTGCCATAGTTATTTTTTATCATGATTGCCTTATATTCCATCTAGACCTGTACCCTCATTCAGCTCTAAGTCACTCCCCTATTTTTAACAGCTAGGTTGCTTCCGGTTCTTTTCCTCTTGCACAGAACTGCATCGGTGTCCTAGCTTCTGGTCTAGGGCTTTTTGAATGTTGTGGTTCTGTAGCAAAAGCAGGACTATAACCCGGGAGAGGAAAGCCTGTTGTTCTTACTGTTCTGCCTTTTTGTTTTCCTCATTAAAAGGTCATAATTCAAAGGACTCCAGTGACTTCAATTTTATAAAAAGAACTTTATTTAAAAATAAACCAGAGCTGGCCAAATAGCTCAGCGGATTAAAACTCAGGGGCTGGGGGTTTGATCCCTGGGCCTGCCCATCCCTAGGATGCGCTGAGATGGAGATTGAGACTGGGTGTGGTGGCTTGCGCCTGTAATCCCAACAACTGAGAGGCTGTAAACAGGCAGATCACTACAAATCTGATCTAGTACTGAGACCCTGAACACCCTGTGGACCCTCCCTTCCCTAAAAATACAGAAAAACAACCCCCAAATCTGAACACTGCTATAAAACAGAAAGGTGGGCAGCAGTGTGGCTGGCTTGGACCCACTGTCTTTTGTAATCAAAGCTATCCCTTGGCTCTGCCATTCCTGGCGGGGCACAGCTGTCTTCTTTCACTCCCCAGAGATGCCAACTACAAGTGTGCGTTGGTTCCTCCGTTCAGTTTCTGGAAAAGCTCCATGACAGCAGCAGGAATTCTCCTGTGCTCACGTAGGCGACACCCACATAATGACATTGCTAATTGTGTCCTGCTGGCCGGGTGCTGCCGGGACCTTCGGTGTCTGAAAGTCTGCAGAAGCCTTTCTTAAAAATGTCACGATGGAGCTTGCACTCTGATGGAGCCGGCTCTCCAGTCTCACTGGGCAGGAAAAGGCAACCGGTAAATGTCATCCTTGGATCAGATTGACCAGAGCCCGGGGGAGTCAGGGCTCCCCCACGCTGGCTGCTGGCTTCTCGAAATCATTAACATTTCAGTGTGGGTGATCCTGTGAACCACTACCTTTCCTAGCCTTTTTCTGAACTCTTTAGCATTTTTTCACCTTTTCATTGAATTACAAACTAGTCTCTAGGAGAGCCACTATCGAGTTTCTTGTGTAGGTCACTTTCAGTGTACTGGAGCAGAGTTTTGCACTGTAGTTATAAATTCACTCCTCAGAGTGAAATTTAGATAATCCTGTGATGTAGTGGGTGGTGGGTGGCTGCCATTAATTCTTCAGAGAGGGAGGACTGCAGTAATTACAGTTTACCTTGTTTCAGTGGTCTGGTCCGTCCTTAGCAGGCCGAGGAGAACCACTTCTGTTTCTTAGCATTTTTATTTTCTTAGCTTTTGCTTTTTTGTTGTTTGATCCACGGCTGCTACCTCCAGATCTTTTTGCTAACATGAGTCTACTGCATTCCACAGCTTTGAACGACAGCTGCTGTGGGCCAGGGAATGTTTATAATTGGTATCACTGCCCTCTCACCCAAATACTTGTTTCAGCCTTTTCTTGATGGTAGTTTTCTGTTGCTGCCTGCATTTTGTTTCTAATTAAAGCCAAGTGTGGAAATGAGGAAGTGTGATTTGGGAACACGGGTTCCTACGGGATCATTGAGTTTGGTATTGCAGTGTGGTGGTCTTGGGTAACTTACTGTACAGTGTATCGGTGTAGCCCAATTCCTGCTCCAGTTCCATTACCCATATCACCATTGGATTTTGAGCCTACTTTTATCTGAGGATCCAACTTTGGCGTGAGCTTCACCTTCCAGTGACACCAGTTTCTGTGTTGCTCTTGTGAGTTAGGTGACCCAAGGAGAAGGCTGACCCTGAGCTGGCTGCTGTAAGGACTGAGTTATGGAGGAGAGCAGAGCAGGCCACCCGCCTCTCTCTCTCTCTCTCCCCCTCCCCTCTCCCCCTCCCCCTTCCTCACACCCTCACCCAAGATCGCAAAACCAAGCACCCACCACACGGTGCAGCAAAGGAGTCAAGGGGCCACTAGTGTGATTTCCACTGAAGAGCCTGGATCATAGACGGAGGTCCCTTTGGTCTGGGGTTGAAGATAATGTCAGCAGCCAAGTTCAACATGGCTCAGTCCTAATCATCCAGCTCCTGTCTGTTCACCCCAGCCATCGCTCAGCCCGGACTTGGAGACTCCAGGGTCTCTTCCCTAACTACCAGCCTGCAGAGTGACTTCTGGACATCTAGAGCTGGGTACAGAGCTTTGCTCCCCTGGGTGGCTTTCTGGAGAACCTTTCTCCCGAGTCACAGTGACCCCCGCCAGCTTCACAGCTGTGTGAGCCACAGGGGTGGGAGGCAAAGCAAAGAGGAGGGGCTGGTGTTCTGTGCCTCAGCTGGAGCCTCCTGTGGGTACCTTTCCCCAGGACTCCAGACCTGGGGGTCATCTTCACTTGCTTTTCACCTCAGTGTTGTTTGTTTGTTCTGGTGGTGGTGGTTTTTATCCAAGAACTTGCTTATGCATCTTCTTAAGAGAAAGCCTTGGCAATAAAAATGTTTCTCTTCACAAAGCTGCGAGAGTTCTGTTCATTTTGGGATTCATTAATTCTCCTGACCTTTTAACTAAACGGCACTTTGCACACTGAGGTGAGACAATTCATCCTAATGGGGAAAGAAGTGCTGCTCATTTAGGTGCGTGCATCTGAGCTGTCGCGGCCACGCAAGTTCCCCATTACCTTGAAGCTGCCAACATATAGAGCAAAAGAGTAAGAAGATAAGCAGACGTGTGAGCCAAGTCACCCTCAGAAACAGCAGTTTCCCTTCTTCCAGGCAAGTTAACTGTTTTATTCTTATTATTATCAACTACTCAGAAAAAGTACAGAACAATGTAAAGAACCTCACACATACCCAGCATTTAAAAAGGTGTCTGGCAAGCGTAAAGTGGTAAGTTTGATTTCTAGTCAAAAAAAAAAAAAAAAAAAAAAAAAAACCATGCCCAGTAAATGTCGCTCCTATTGTCATTATTACCAACAGCACAAATACAATGGCTAGAAAGTGGAATAGTCCTGTGGACATGGACTTGGCAAGACAGTGTGCCGCGGAGCATCTTCTAGGTACTGTGATCCTTTGCAGTGAAATTAGTGCACCTAGGCCAAAGCTGTTGGGATTGAAAACCAGCTTTCTCATCTCTAGTTCTGTGCCACAAGAAGAGATAAATAAATCTGAGGGTCACCCATTGCCTGATCAAGTGGGTGTGTCCCCTCCATGGCCTGTGTTTGGACCTAAAGTCAGAAGCATGTGCTCAGTGCATCAGGCACCCCTGAAGGGGTGTGTGTGTGTGTGTGTGTGTGTGTGTGTGTGTGTGTCTTGAAAGCAGTCACAGCGTCTCCAAGCAGCTGTCTGTGTTGTCTTCCATAACCTAGGGCCAGGTAGAGGAGCTGCCTCTGCTTCACAGGCCCTGCATTGTTGCCTACCTAAGAAGAGGTGGTAGAAGCAGGGAGGCTCTTTGATGCGGAGGAGAGATGTCTGTACTGCTGGCCTTGCTGATGCAGCACGGTGAGAGGCACCAGGGCAGGGTGGCTGGAACCCAGACCCCCAGCCACAAGACACACAAGGCAGGTTCTTGGAATGCGAATGGACTGGGATCCTAGACCAGACTGTGCCGCCCATCAAACACTTAACCTTGCATGTGTCAGTTGGTTTTGTATCTGTCTCTTCAGCTATAAAATGGGGTTGCTAATACCTTTAGAATTGCTGTGAGTTACAAGAAATACTGCTTTTAATAGTCAAGACAGTGCATGGTACATAGTAAGCACTCAGAAATAATAGTTTGTATTTGTCACAATTTTATCTCGCCATTCTGAGACTTTTTTGTTCAGTTTTTATTGAGTATATCACTTTTGCCTCTTTGTGGGGCAGAGCATTCTGATTCAGGACACATGTGCATTGCATGATGACCAACTCACAGCAGTGGCACCCTCCTCTCCTCAAGCATTCCCCGTCTTTATGCGCTGGCAACTCGAACCGCGAGTGCTGCCTTGGTCACACGGGCCCAGCACATTGCGAAGAGGGCTGGACGTGGTGTAGGTGGGGTGCCGCGCTGCCCGCCACACTGGGTCTGCAGGCTCCCATCTCTGGAGATCTTCCTGTGTTCCCATGGACCTCTAGGGCCTGGTCACCCATCGCTCTGGGCCTTGCCCTTTGAAGCCCAGAGGTGACGTGTTAAATACACTCTTGTGCCTATTACAGTTTTTCTTGCAGGAAAATGCATAAAGAACCTCCTCTTTTTTAGGGTTCCATATTATTTTATGGGGGGGAACTTATTTATCCTCTTATTGGTGGACTACTTTAAAACAGTGTGTTATTGCAAATTATGCTGCAGTGAGTAACCTTACGTACAACTTTGGGATATGAGTGTGTGTGTGTGTGTGTGTGTGTGTAGAGCTCAGGCCCTGAGAGCTGTGACCCTTAAGCCCAGGGCACAGGCCACGTGCATTTCGCATTTGTAGGCTTCACCAAGTGCCATTTTATGTGCACGCTGGCGAAGTCTAAGTGTGCTTGCTTCCCGTTCTGTGTATTTCCGTCCTTTTGTATCTTTGCCAAACTGTATGTAAAAAATAATATTTCAGGGCCAGGGAGATGGCTCAGTGGAATAAGTGCTTCCCTGGAAAGCACAAGGGTCTGAGTTCAATCCCCAGTTCCTGCAAAAAAAAAAAAAAAATAATAATAATAATAATAATATTTCAGAGTGCAGCTTTAATTTCTTTCACCATGCAGGATGTCAAGAGGCTTTTCATATGATTAAGAGCCACTCGTATTTCTTACTATAAATTGTCTGTTCTTATCTGATGCCGGTTTTCCTATGGAGTTGTTGGACTTTGCGCATTATTTGTAGTTCTTTTTTTTAATTAAAAAAATGAACTATTTGGGATATATATTACAATTTCCTCCCTGGATTGTTATTTATCTTTCAAAGCATAAAGCCCCAGTTTCCTAAAACTCTTCCCTGCATACCCTTTTCCATCTATGCCAGTCTGGGAGCCCCAGCCCTGGTCACCTTGGTGTCCCCAGCCCCGACACAGGGCCAGCACTTAAAAGCTCTCTTAGGGGCTGATGTTGAACTGAACTGAGTGTCTGACCTCCCTACCCCCACCCTTCCCTATGGCTTGGGAGTTCCAGTTCCTCCTCCACCAGAAAAAGATGACTTTTCTCATTGCTCACCACAGCCATGCACCTGTTTGGCCTAAACTGGCACCTGCAGCCGATGGAGGGGCAGATGTATGAGATCACGGAGGACACAGCCAGCAGCTGGCCTGTGCCAACGGACGTCTCCTTGTATCCCTCGGGGGGCACTGGCTTAGAGACCCCTGACAGGAAAGGCAAAGGAGCCGCAGAAGGTAGGGTTGCTGCGTTGTCCGTGTCGTGAGTCCTCTGTGTCTCCTTTGAGCCAAGGAGACCTCCATCACGTGCGTCCTGTGCCTGGCTCGCAGCTCCATGCTCTGGCGCTTGCTCCATCCTTCCACGCTCCACGCCAGCTGCACGTCTACTGTGTCTTCATTGCGGTTTCTTGTCATTGTGAGCTCGGAGTGGGGCTTGGGCAGATCTCATGGCGCTCACCAGTGTCCCATCCCATGCCTCGGGAGCATTCTGGGTGCTCAGTGTAAGGTGACCATCTTTGTGTGGGGTCAGATTGCCTTGGGGAGACTTCGAAGGATGAATGGGCATCACAGGAGTGAGGTGTGGCAGGAGCAGGTAGACCTCAGGGTCCAGGACTACACTTCCAGGCTCCCACTACAGTCATGTGACCTGGAGCAGCTCATGTGATTTCACCTGCAGTAATAACCGTAGTCATTAGTGTCTGCACAGCATGTCTGCTTCACAGCTTCTCATCAAGAGCACCTCATTCCCCATTTAATCCTCACAGAAATGTGAGGTAAGTGTGACTGTCTATGCCACTTCTAGATACAGAGGCTAAGAATCACGTTAAGAAAGGACTCAGCCAGAGTCCCACAACAGAAAACAGTGAGGAAAGTAAGCCCAGGCCTGCGACTCCAGACTTCTTGTTCAGCCCCTAAACTTTCCCACCTGAGGCAGCCCTCGGCCACATGACCGCGGCAGGGGTGCAGATGTGAAGTCCTGTCACGCATTGCGATGCAGAAGCTTCTTGCCATGACAGAAGCGATGATGGCAGTTAGAGGCTTGGCATTCGTCAGTGGGAACCAAAGACCTGGCTTCTGTGCCTGTGGGGGTGTTTCCCACATGCCATCACCACAGGGCCTTTCACTGTCCACCGAGAGTGGCACCAGATCGCCACAGCTGGCCATGGGAAAGATGTCTGAGCACACAGCCAGTCTGGAAGTCGTTCTGGACAGTATGGCCCTCTTGTCCCTCTGTCTGCTGCAGCTTGCACTGTCCCTGTGTCCTGCAGCCAGCAGAGTGGCCGTCCTCACCTGCAGCCTTAACTACATACACTGTCTTTCCTCTCATCTCGGTCATTCGCAGAGCCATGGAGCCTCTATCCTTTCAAGGATTTGCCTCTTAGCAGTCGCTTGGTTCACACGGTAGCAAGTGCTTGGTCATGCTGTCTTCTTGTGACCACTGAAACGATGATCCCATTAAGGGAAATGAGAAGTAAGGATACGGCCAGAGTCAAATCAGAGCCACTACCCTCTATTTTAAGGAACAAAGCTAGTCCTCTCCTTTGTCAAGATTTTAAGGCTTAAAACATTGACTAATTTATGCTTTCTTCACCCTTAATACAATATGGAGGGATGCAGCCTGCATGGTGCCATAATAACTGGTCTGAGGTAGGAGTTGGGAGTACTGAGTTTGAGTTCATGAATTACCCCTGACCTGTGGTACAAGGTCAAGAAAGTCCCCTGAAGGATGTCCTGGACTTCATTTTCAGTAGACTCTTGAATTACAACCAGTCTGCCATACAGACAGCTTGGGTTATGACCAGAATTTTAGTTCTAACTTATGACCAATGTCTTGAGTTATGTCCCAAATGCTGGCTGCTTGTGCCTCTAGATGGTCCGAGATACAGAATTAACCCTTACAGAGTTCTGGAAGGCACATTAGAGCACCCTTTCCTGTGTGGGTCCACTGTCTCTCTAAGGATGCTGAGATCTGCCTTTGTACAAGACAGCCTTCGAAACCCAAGTCTTCAATTGACAACTTGAGTCAAAACCAGCCCTCAAGAGTAAATGGAGTGAGTCCAGGCTCCATTGTGGCTCTTCTTCAAAATGGCATTCAACTAGATTCTCTAGAAGGGTCATCACAGTTTGTAAAGTCTGCATATGCAATTAGTAATAGAATCATCTTATAATTAACTGATGGAGCCTCGGGGTTTCTCCATGGTGGCCTTGTCCATGGTCCTGCCTGTTGGGCTGCTGTACTCACGTGTGGTCAGATGGCATACATGAAGAGCATGCAGGAAAGCCCATCTTTAAGTCAGTGTAGGCAAACATAGGTTTAAATATGTTTAACCCTGCAGAAGTTGGCAGAGGGCTTCACCTAGCAAAGTGCAGTCCCCTCAACCCCCGTGATCTCTCGCACACATTCTTTAAGCAGGAGCTGGATCCATCGGAAATCTCCCACTCGAATGAAATTAGTTTGTAGGTTGTTGAGGTTTTGTTTAGTTTTTCCCAAGGAGCTCAAGGTGCAGATAAGAGACAACGTAAAATTGTACCAGCTTATTGGTTTATTTTAATTGGAGTATTTTTGCTTAAAGGGATTATCCGTCATTACTGATGCAAATGGAAATCCTGTTTACAAATCCTTTAAATGCAGTGCAGCCCTGGAAGTGGTCAGCATAGAAGGAATTATTGTTAACAAAAAATACATCAGCCTCAAAGACAGAACCACGTGATTTGTGGGAGACGGCATGAGTCTTCATTTTCATTTTGTTCATTTTATTTTATTTTTTGTTCTGGTCAAGCCAATGTCTATTCAGTTTATATTTTTAACTGCAATGTTAAAAACTCTAATTCCTCAGCTTGCCTCGAAAGCCAACATCTCCCTTCCTGCTGCAAGTATGTGTGTCTTATCTCTTCAGGGGTATCAGGAAGGAGAGCTAATCTAGAACTAGCCTTGGGCCTTGGTCCACAGCGATGGGGAGCAGCGTGCCTGCTGGAGCCGGGCAGCCGTGCCTCGGCGTGAGATGCTCCCGGATCTGGTGCTTGGCCCTGCCTGCTGGCTCCGATATGTCACACCAGCTCTTCTGTCTCCTGTGGCCTTCGCTTTCTCATCTGTAGAATTAGGAAGATAACTCCCTTTCCGAAGTCACTGGCAAACACATGCCCATTCCTCTCTGCTGTACACTCAAATCCCCAGTTATTGCATCTTAGTTATTAAAATCGCAGAAGCTCAGACTAATTAATATGTACCCCGCATATCCTCCTAAGATTTGGGGTACTTTTTTAAAAAAAAGATTTATTTATGTATGAATATGTATGTATTTATTTGGCACAGAGTCTCATAGTGATCCTCCTGTCTCAGCCTTCCCAGTGCTGGGATTACTGGCATAAACCACCACACCCAGTTTCTGTGGCTAGCTCGGCACAGGCTGGCATGGCATGCGTACCGGGTACCAAACCTGGGCCCTTGTGCTTGCCAGACATGCGCTTAGACTGCTGAGCTGTCTCCCTGGCCCCAAGATTGGGGTACTTTTGAATATGTTTAAAGCACATATATTTTAATGATGCAAATTAAATATATGATAATCCTCCTATTGAAACTATTTCACATATCTTTGAGAAGAACATGAAAGCTACAATTCGCCTTGTGTTTTCTAGGTTGTCACAGGACAGAAACGCAATGTAGCAGGCTTTCAAAGCAAAGCCACAAGAATTTGTGCTGTTCATCAATGGGGAGGGGAGGCATTAAATAAACAAGCATGTCTGGTGGCTGAGTCGGTGGGCAAGGGACAGCATCTTCTTTCTGTGGTGAAATCAAAATGGCCTACTGCGCGCAGGCTCAGCTGGGCTCTCCAAAGTGGAACAGCTTATTTTGATAACCAAATAAATTTCGAACAGTTGCTAGGGAAACCAAGGGATTCTTTGTGCAAGTCATTGCCTTGAAAAGAACCAAAAAGGTAGAGAGAGGGGAAGATGGTTAGTTGATTAAAAATTTAGAACCACGTAGATAGGTCTCAATTCAGGAAAGTGGAGACTGCGGCTATGAAGCACGGCAGGTTTAGTCCTCCCGCCTCCATCTGCCTGGGCTAGCCAGTCTCTCCAGCAATTGTCAAGAGATTTCTTATATAGCCATGATTGCATATTTGCACAGCTTTGCTATAGGAAGCCTGCATCTGTGTTCTTACCCAAAAGATGGGGGGAAGGACTATTGCTGGTCCAACTGCCTTGTAAAACCCAGTCATGCTGGGGATCTGCACTCCGAGCCGAGCGCTCTGTGCTGCTTGTGAAGCCTCTGGGGCAGCCAAAGGCCGTGTGGTATGCTTTTTGTGAACATCTTCAGACCATACAACTCTGGGGTCTGTTTGCAAGTTCCTTATTCATAAAATGATCAGCTTCTTGAAGCCTCGAATGCCAAGACACTCTTCAATGGGCCCGGCCAAGCCTTGATATTTCAGCTGCAAGGGCTGCAAATTCCACTGGATGCTTGCTCTTTAAGAGGGTCAGTGCCTGCCACCATCACTGAGAATGTCATTTTGGAGTTTTACTCATTTACCAATTTAATCCTCCTAGAAGTCATGTCCTAATAAATGAAGAGAGATCCCCAGTGGTTCTATCTCTGTCTGGCTTCTTACGCTTTTTGAATCTCAGCATATAAATGGTAATACTGGCATAGAAATT
The DNA here is from genome assembly GCF_000260255.1 of Octodon degus. Taxonomy (NCBI): domain Eukaryota; kingdom Metazoa; phylum Chordata; class Mammalia; order Rodentia; family Octodontidae; genus Octodon; species Octodon degus. The sequence goes on along the minus strand of NW_004524625.1, from coordinate 4,992,970 downwards.
AATGGAACTGATAAAACCAGGGTCTCCGCTAACATAGTTGGAACTTATCAAATGGTAACTAATACAACCGCACTACCTTTGTTACTGTGTTTCCTGCTAAAAGTTGTTTTATCTTCCAGAATGTAAGCACAGAGAAGAGTGTTGACAGGGTCTTTTCTCCTCCAGCTGCCTCGGCTTCTATCCTCTGCCCTCCCTCAGTTCCCATCGGTGGCAAGTTGGCTCTGTGATGGACGTTTTATCCTGCCTTTCACATTGGCGGTCAGAATTAAGGTCAAACAATTGCATAGGATCTGTAAAGAGGAGAGTAGTAGGTGTTTCTAAAGTACAGGAGCGGGGAGAGGCCTTCTGCTGCCAGCCTCCAGCCCAGCCAGTCTCTGGCATCTTTCCCACCCAGCAAAGATGTTCCGCAGGCTGTTCTGTCTCTCCTCTCCCACCCATCCCTGTCGTTGGCACAGTGTGGAGACCACTGGAGACCAAGAACTTCACAGATTCAAGGTCCCAGGGGTATGCCCCAGACTAGAATTCATTATTTTTGTTTTATTGCATACACTGGAAGGACAGTGTTTCTCAAAACAATGGTTTACCTGACTGAAATACTACAAGATGCTAGAAAAGAGAAATCTCTTTTGACAGCCCCTATGGGCTGAGTGATGTACTCGGGCCTCCAGCTGCAGAGCTCTGGAGGGTGTCTCTGGGCGTGGCCTCCGGCCTGTAGAGCTACAAAAGTTAGCTGGTATGGCGGCTGTCTCCTAAAATCTGCTCACTGAGAAGAAAAAGAACTGTGCAGCCCTCCTACCAGCATAGGGAAGCAGAGAAGGATTTGCCGGTAATTTTCAGACACAGGAACTATTTGAATACAGACTACCCTCAAATCCCCCCAGTACTCACTCCCACCTACTCACAAAGGAAATGAGTCCTTGGAATTCACAGTCCCGAGAGTCTCTCTCTCTGTAGCTCTTAGGAGGAAGAGGTTCAGAATTCGTCTTGGTTTTATCTGACTCTTCTTCAGTTCTTTTTCTTAGCTGAAGTAGAAGCTGAAGGCATCTCATTTTCTACCTGCCATTCTCAGGACTGGGGTCCTGGGAACCCACAAATCAGATAAAGGAGAAAGTGGATAATCTGCTCCCATCTTACTTCCTGCCAGTGTGGCTTCTGTCTTTGAAGTTTGTGGCTCATAGTGCGGTGGTTTGTGTGTCTGTGTTTTCAGTGTACCAGCATAAGCACATTCCTTCCGTAAGGGATTAAATGCAAACTCTTTCCCAGGCTAATGATGGAATAGTAGTGGTGCTTTTATTGATAGCGTGCATTTTAACTTTTTTGTTGGCACATTTTTAATTAAAATAACATTTAACGGTTTGCAGCTAAAAACCTGATGTTTCTGCCTAGGAGTTTATAAGGGAATGATAACATATGGAGAAGTTTAACATTTAAATTGAATTTTATTATTTAAAACAGTAAAATATTTTATGACTACAACAATGCCCTGCCAAGCTCCATCTCAGCATCAAATGTGCTTTGTAAGGAGGCTTACAAGGCTAGGGAAAAAAGACACTTTAATTTCTTATTCTCCAAATGCTTTTTATAAAAAGTTCTGCAAATGTGTTTTCTTTACAAATGAATTCTTGTTCTCTTCTGCATCTTCAAACATCTCTTAACTGCACCAAAAAAAGCACAACAAAGCCTGAGACCAGGATGCCCCGGGGTCCTTGCTGATAACGCAATGCCTCCCGACTTGATTTTGGTGCTGCTGGTCCAAGGCCTTCCACGGGCCCCTGCAGTCTCCCCCGCCCCCTCCCCTAGCCCCTCCCCACTCTTCAAAATGCTCAAGTCTGGCAGGAAGTCAGGGTTTATCTCTTTCACTTATGAGTATGCTTAATTACCAAGGACAGGAAGCCTGCTAGGCGGCCTTCCTTCCTGGCCCTGTGGTGCCCCTGGAAGCAGGCTCCTGATCCGTGCAGCGATGGACAGGAGACCTCCTTCCTGGCCTCCAGAGCCTGGGAGGCACAGGCCTGCATGCCAGGCTGAATTTCCAAGCATGGCGTGGGCTTATGCATAAACTTGGATGAATTCCTTCAGCTTTACCCACATCAACATGAAAATGACAGCCACCCCCACCCAGAGAGGAAGGGCATTCTGAAGACAGGCTTCCTCTAGGTAGAAGGGTCCTCTTCCTCCTCTTCCCTACCCACCCCTGCTCCTGGCACAAGCCTTCATCCACCTGTCTGGCCACAGGTCTGGAATTTGGTTTCCAGTTTCTACATAAGCCAGTAAACTCTTAAAATACCTTTCTGCACTGGCATCCCGCTTCTCTCTGCTGGGAGAATCATTCCAAGCTGGAAACTCAGTAACAACACCTCACCCCCTCTGTCCTTCCTATTTTACCATGCAGCTCTTTACACGCACACTCACCAAATCACACAGTTATTCTCATGTGACTGCAAATGATTATTTTTAGGATCAAAACATATCTTAACAAGCTGTGGAATTATGCAGTAAACAGATGGCCCTCAGGGAGGACCCATCGTGCTTTGGAAGAATGCATATTTTTAGCAGAACAATTTGAGCATCACTAGGGGATAAAAAAGAGCTCTGGACCTTCCTCCCATGGGGGGCGTGGGCCAGGATGGGGGAGAGGGCTGCTGGCTGCACAGTATTGCCAAGGAGTGAGGGTCTGAGCGTAGTCCCGTGTCCCTTGTGGCTGACCAAGACGCTTTGTCTTCCCTCCCCTGTGTCTCCTCGGTAGGAAAGCCCAGTAGTTTCTTTCCAGAGGACAGTTTTATAGACTCTGGAGAAATCGACGTGGGGAGACGGGCTTCGCAGAAGATTCCGCCTGGCACCTTCTGGAGATCGCAGGTGTTTATAGACCACCCTGTGCATCTGAAGTTCAACGTGTCTCTGGGAAAGGCAGCCCTGGTTGGCATTTACGGCAGAAAAGGCTTCCCTCCTTCACACACTCAGGTAACCAGAAAGGGCTTCCCTTCCTCACTCAGCTGACCAGAAAGTGCTTCTCTCCCTCACACACTCAGGTGACCAGAAAGGACTTCCCTCCCTCACACATTCAGGTGACCTGATCTGCACACCTGTTGACCTGTGGGCACCTGCTCAAATCTCTTAGCCCAAGTCAAGAAACCCCACCCAGATCCTCTAGCCTGAAAGGAATACTCCAGGTTTTATAGGTCATTCATTTGCTTGCCTGCTCCTAGGCCCTGCCTTTCAGAGCAGGAAGGTGAAGTCCCAGGGGCTCATTAAGAGAAAGGAACTCTGAAATTTCTTAAATAGCCATGCTGCTATTACTTGATCTCCTAAAGCTAAATGATCCCAGAGATGTGATCTAGAGAAAAGTCATGTGCTGAGCTTGAGCCTTCATCTCATCCTGTGTAAGCTTGTGTCTGTTACTCTTCCTTTCTGAGAGAATATCCTAATCTATAAAATCAGGACAGCCATACCTCCTTTGCAGGGCTATTGTGAAGAATGAAGAATAACATTTGCAAGGCAGCTAGAGTAGGACTCGGCCCAAAGCAGGTGCTGCTTGTAGTCTGGCACCTTGCTTCTGTCCTTCCACATCACACATTTACTCAACAAGTGTGTACCATAAGCGCAAAGAATTTGCCCATGTGGATGGACAGCTCAGTGGTAGAGCATGTGCTTAGCATGTGTGAGACACTCTTCCATTCCAGCAGCAAGCATAGATACATATAGATACACACATACATACACACACACATATACTTGTCCAAGATGATTGACCTGTCACTAGTCATAAATGACAAGACTTTATTCATGGTCTTATTGGTAAGACCAGGGCAATGGTGAACTCCAGGCAGGTGCTCTCTTCCAAGCTCTGGGAGCCAACTCAGATTTCTGACTAACAGCTGGGTGCCTGTACCTTCTGAGGACAGAGCCACAGAGAAGTAGAGGGGCCTGGGCCCTAGCTGGCATGGTGCTCTTCACTTGCACCCAGATGTTTTTACATGATGTTGAATGAACAGATCTATCTTCTATGTGCTTCTTAAAGAGCCATCAAGCTAGACTACTACCTGGAGTAGGCCGGGAGGACTTACACACCTAGCTCTTGTTGACGCTGCTTGACACCCTTCTCTGGAGCCCCACGCTAGTAGTTTCAGATCTTGGCACAGCGTGTAATTACTGATAAGAGTTCTGGACTAATCCAGTTTACCTCTCCTAAAATTGCTTCCTGAAACTGGAGATTTTAGAAAGGATCACTGACAAAAGACGAATAGGCATCAGCCAAACCTTTGTGTACTCACGAGTGATACTGTGTTCTTGTTCAGTGCCTCAGTTCAGCTCTAGGCTCTGAAGCTCCTGTTGTAGCTTGCGTGGGGCTGGCTCGTTAACCACAAGGCCACCACCGAGAAGGCATGGTTGTCCTGGCACATGCAGCTGGATGCAGACTCACCATGCATACAGAAGGAAAGACAAACGAGACTAGAAAATAACCCATGATTATGCCTGCTCACAAGAGAGTCAGAGAACATCATCATAGAAAAAAATGAGTTCTAGGGAAGTTTGTGCTGGCTGACCAGCACCCCCCCAACTCCTGTGTCTTCCCGAGGCAAGCCCAGAGAAGGAATGTGGTGGTGGTAGAGCAGATCCACTCCTAATGACCCTCTCTTTCTGCCTTAGTTTGACTTCGTGGAGCTGCTAGATGGAAGGAGGCTCCTGACCCAGGAGGCGCGGGGCCTGGAAGGATCCCAGCGCCAGCCCCGGGGTGGCACGCCCCCGTCCAGCCACGAGACCGGTTTTATCCAGTATCTGGATTCGGGCATCTGGCACCTGGCCTTTTACAATGATGGGAAGGAGTCTGAGGTGGTTTCTTTTCTCACCACTGCCATTGGTAAGAAGCTCTGGGTGGGAGGGTACAGGGGACTCTGGGCCTTGACGCTTTCAAGGCACTGTGTCTTGCTGAGAGCCATTGGTGCCACCCTGGCATGGAGCGAGGCCACCCCTGCTGAGCCTGCTGGCAGGAGGCAGGCCTGCGATGCCAGGCGGGGAGGCTGTCCTTTCTCCTACCATCTGTGCAGCGATATGTGGACCTGTGGCTGGCTCTCTAGCCTGGGAGTGGGCTGACGAGGCGGATATCCTGGCTGACAAGCACTGTGCAGGCGGTGTCACACTTGGCGTCTGCCCTCCAACCTCCGTGCTCCTTATCCTGAGGGTCTCACTTGGTTCAACTCACTGATTTGTTATTTGGGTTTGGTTTGGGGTTTGCTTGTTTGGTTTTGCTGCTTTTGGTGCCAACAACCCTTGGCGGAAAATTTTTTAGAAAGGACCAAAAAAAGGCTTGAGGGTGAGTCGCACAGCAGGGGGCTGGGTGAGCAGTGCCACCCATCAGCTTGGGGTCTTCTTGAGACAGTCTTTTCTTGGGCAGAGTGCAAGCCCTGGGGTCTTAATGAGACTGAACACAATCACTGTCCCTGCAGTGGCAAAGAGCCATGGCCACTTGGGAAGCCTGTCGATGTCTTGGTAGCTTGGCCACCTGTTGGAAGAATTTCTTTCTTTATCAACACGTGCCACAGAACACATGTCCTCCTGAGATGACCACAGTGTGCCGGAGGACATGACAGTCTTGGTAGCCTGGGTTAGAAACATGCTTCCTGAGTTTGCATTGGAAACACTGAGACAAAGCCTAGAGAAATCCCCTAAGAGAAGTAAAACCTACAGAAAAACACGAGTCCACAAACCAGAGCGCTTGGGAATGGAGTTTCTACCTAATGAAAAGCTGTATGTGGTTTAGAGTTCACCTGTGTGGAATATGTGCGTCTCTGTCCTCAGCTGGGAGTCTTTGAAAAGTGGGCTTTAGAGAAAATCTCTTACTTTGGCTACTCCTTGCAAGACTGGTTCTTCCCCGTACACAGCAGTTGCCCTTGTCAAGCCTTTGGGCCCACATCACAGTGCTGTCCTTGGTACTAGGGACATGGGTGAGAAGCTTCTGCTATCATTTAGCCTCCAGACACCGCCCTTGTGACAAAGGGAAAGAGGCGGGGCCAGCACAGGCCACTCAGGTGAAGGAAACATCTGTTCCTTGTGCTGTCCCTGTTCAGGAAGTGTCACTCCTGGCCACCGGACTCTGAGTGCCTAGAGGGAGGAGCTGCTGGTAGCCCATATGTCCCCAGCACCCTTCCTAGCCCCAGCATGCACTGACCTCCAGGTGGTAAAAGAAGGGGCTGCGTGCAGCCTGGCCCGTCGCACAGGTTCCGTCCTGAATCTCTATCATGAAGTTGGATTTTAATCACCCAAATCACTGGAGCTTTCCAGGTGGTGGGTTTTTCAGGCTTCTGGAAGTCAGGCTGTGGCTCAGTGGCTCCTGCTAATACTGAGACAGGTCCCCAGCGCACCCCCTCAGCAGAGGCCCAGTTCTGCCACTCTCCACCAAGTAGCTGTTGCTTTGCTGGATTTCCTGGGCCATGGTTCCTGTGTCTCCTCTCTTTCTAGACAGGGTGGCTTCACTTTAAGCACAAAGTTATCGCGTCACGGTGGTGCTTCTCGATCCTGCTGTCTGACTCCTACGCACGCTTCACAGGGAAGCACAGAGCTAAGGGCTCTTACACTCAAGACTTCCGTTTTAATAACTGAGTATAAATATGAAACGTTATTAATTGAAGCCCCAAAGAAAACCAGTTTTAATTAGGATGTACATCTTAGAGAAATAATGTGGGGGTACAGTGAGGCACCCTTGCCAACTCGTGCTTGTCGCAGTTTGATGCTTTATTGTAACTAGGAAGGTGGTCTGGCTTTCCTCCCGGCTCCTGTGTTCCCAGCTAAGGGGTGAAACCTGTGTGCACTTCTCTGTAACCCTCCATGACTGTTCAAACAGAAAGGCTTTCCTGTGCTTCTCAGTGACCAGTGTATATAGGAAACGCTGCGGGTCTTGTTAAATGGCAGGTCCTGCTCCAGCAGGTCTGAGGGGCTGACATTGTGCTTTTCTGACCAGCATCTGGTGATACTTGAGTTCACATTTTGAGTATCAAAAGATTGTGACACTTCCTGGGTGGTTCTCGAACACCACTGAATGAAGGGTGACTGGGAGGCAGGTAGAAATCCCAATGCTTGGGCCCTTCTTCAGAAATTCTGACCCAGCGGACCGGTCTTGGAGCTGACATGACCCTCAGCTCGTCTGTCCACAAAGACCTGAAAGATGTCCTCCAAGGCCTCTCCCTTCTTCCCTACTCTCTTGCGGAGTGTTGCTCAGCCATGAGCAGTCCTGTCACCTCTCAGCACTGCTTTTTCTTTCCTTTTGCTTTCCTCTTGTTTGCTTTGGGCCAAGAAAATGAAAAGTAGACCATCCCCGCTGAGGAGATTAGAGAAAGAAACAGGGCCTGGCAGGGCTTGGGCGCCACAGGCACCGTGCAGAAGCAGTTGGCATTCTCCACCCTCCTCTTTCTCCTTCCCCTTTCCTCTGCTGCCTTTCTGACCTGTCTCCCTTCAAGCTACGGTGATTGTTCAATGAACACTGGGGTTTTATTTTTTAATACAAAAACAGACTGATTCTGATGTTGCTATTAATCCCTCCTCCCTAAGAGTCCCTGGCTTTGAGTCTCAGCTGCCTGTGATCATTACCTGTGAGCTGTGAGTTGTAATTTGTCTTGGCAGGTTAATTAAAAGTTTAGGTCTTGTTTTAGTGAAGTCATTATGGTCCCAATATACAATTGTAGCTCTCCGGTTTGCTTCACACACAAATTGGAATATGACCCTGCCTTCGTTACATGTCAAAATGCAGATCGAGACTTTAGAAAGATCTGAGATGTCAGAGTCCAGAGTATTTATGTCTGCTTGTAATTAGGTAACAAGAGAAATAGTTGTGTTTAATGTAATGAATGGCTGTATTGTATATGTTTTTGCTTTTCCCTTCATTTAATGCAATCCAGCTGATGACTTTAAATTAAACGAGTTTATCTTTTGCCTTGGAAAAAAACCCAAGAGCACTTTACAGACTGCACACACAAATACATCCATGCAGAGGCTTGAGGTTGACAGCATGCCCACTGAGCTGGATTTGTGCTTGCGGAGTTCAGTTGACTCCCCCAAGTTAAGAGCAAGGCCCCGGGCGGAAGCCCGACTTCTCGGCCCACAAGGCCGCCACTGTGCCACGGAGTCTTGTTATTTCTCACAGTTACTGTTCTGTGTCGGATTCCTGTTTGTGTTGCATGCTGCGCAATTTCCCCCTTGTTAACTTGCATCCAGTTATGAGTAACGTCTTGCATAAAGCCAGGAGGTCTTGAGGAGTCATTATAAAAGCCCCAATGAAAATCTCACAGCAGCTGAAACTTTAAAAATAAGAATACCTTTGCTTGAATCTCTCGCTACCTCAGGGCTGAATGAGCTGGCACTGCAGCATTTGGGTCTGCAGAGAGCATCTCGTCCTTTTCTTTTGGTCGATGCTGAAGCATAAAGGACAGATCAACCTGATACTGCAGCAACCTGAGCCGAGCTGGAAAGTAACACAGGTGCCCTGCGGCACGCTCAGAGACCCAGAGAATGAAATGAGAGTCACGGTTGGAAAGCACAGGCAGAGGTTTTATGAGAAGCATACTCTGCCTTCCTGGTTAATTGCAAAGAAGAGCACCCACTGGAGGGGTCTCTTGTGGGGCTGAGGACTGGACGCGGGCTTGGCTCCTTCCCTCCTATGCTCATTCTTCCTCCCTTCTGTCCCATATCCACCAGACATCGAGTCCTTGCCCCTTTCCCGGCTGAGGATGCAGGGAAGGTGCGGTGCGGCTCCTGGCAGAAGTGGCTCGGGATCTAAATTGTGGGAGGTGGACACTTGTGCAGTGAACGCTGCGAAGTCGAGGAAAACAGCGAGAAAGGCTGCTCCTGAGCCACCGGTGAGAGGGCCGGAAGGCGGAAGGGTGGGCTTGCTGGCCGGGCCAGGAGGGCTACCAGCACCACAGAAGGCATTCTGGGGAGCAGGGGTGCGCGCATAGGATGGTAATGGCAGGCGTGAGCCGCCAGACCGCAGGAAGAACCTGGAGATGGAAGTGAGCTGTGGGGAGGCTGTTAGTTCGTCCAGGCAAGGAAGCCTATCCACCAGTATTCGGAGTTCCAGTAGGCATGAGGGCCGGGAGTGACCAGGCAGAAGGTTGTTCTTCTGCGGCCCAGAGCAGAGGCCGCTTGTCTCTGTGGTCAGAGGAGGTTTTTGGGATCAAGCTTTGTGATTTCATGGAGGAAAAGAAAAGGAGGGGAGGAGGCACAGGGAGGCAGAAGGGCTCGGAGCATGCTTTGTGGGCTCCCCTTTGCTCTCCCATGGCATGTCCCCTTTGCTTTCCCATCACATGTCCCCTTTGCTACCCGATGCCTCGACTCTTGAACAAAGTTTCCATCCTCCTAGGGTCTTCAAAGTTGGGTCCTTGATGTTTTTTCCAAGGACAATAGACTGCAGTGTATCCATATTTCCCTAGTTTTTTTTTTAATTCTTATTTATTTATGTAGTACAGGGTCTTACTACACAGCTCAGACTCGTAGTGATCCTGCTGTCTCAGCCTCCCCAGCACTGGGATTACAGGCATGCACCACCATGCCCGGTTTCAGTAGCCAGATGGTATGGGGTACCTGGGATTAAACCCTGGTCCTTGTGCTTGCCAGGCAGCCTCTTAGCCTGCCGAGTTATCTCTCCAGCCTGTGCAGTTTTGATTGAAATTTCTCCTGTGAGTGTATTTGCAAGAATTCACGGAGAAAAATCCTTGCCCTTATATACTGTAATTTCTGTAAAAAGCAAGAAGCTAAGAAAAGTGGCTGGGGACTCTTGGTTTTTATTTTTTATTTATTTATGTATGTATTTATGTTTGTATTTATTTATTTTGGCGGAACCGGGGATTGAACTCAGGCCCTCACGCTTGCCAGGAAAGCGCTTATTCCACTGAGCCATCTCCCCGGTCCCGACTCTTGGTTTTTAATAAAGCCCTTCCCACCCTGCTCATCTCCCTTCCTTTGTGTCATGCGTAAGTAGAAATATGCCAGTGAATGACTATCCCTTGGGAATAAATTAACCTGCGTATAAGTGACATTGGTGGCCCTTTGTGGAATGTCTAACAGAAGCGCTTCTTTGCCTTGGGAATTCACCTCTCCCTGACGTAGTGATGTACTGCAGCAATCTGGTACGAGTAGAATGAAATCTTGGGCTGCGGGAGTGCCCAAGTCAGCACATCAGAGATAGATTTGAGCCAAAAACCTGTTCAGAGCAAGAGAGCCAGGAATAGCAGAGGGTTCCCCCTGCAGGCCCAATGCCTCGCCCGGCCGGCTGGCAGCTGAACCCACGCATGCAGGAGCAGGGCACCGCTGGACCTCCCTCCCCCGGCCCTTGGCATCTTAGGTGCGTGGTGAAGCCTGCAGGATTCTCTACATGGAGCCTCGAGAGCAGGGAAAAGGAAGAGACAACGCCAGGATACCACAGGCCCAGCACACCAAGCTCATCCTGCCATGGAAAACGCTTCCCACACGAAAACACGCACTCCTCACTGACGTGGCATTTCAGTGAAGTGTTGATGTCACCTGGTATCATCTCCATCCAGACTGCGTCCATCCAGGGCCAGGCCAGTAGAACATCAAGGGTGGGCTCTGTCCTCCTGACCTCTGTCCTTCTTGCCCTGGGCTGCCATTTTCATCCTTGTTATCTCATGGTCATAAGATGCCTGCTGCACTTCCAGAATTCATCTGCATATCAGATAGCAAAAGAAAAGGGAAGGATACAGGAAAGCAAACTTTCCTAGCCATTTGGCATACATTTCTTAAGCAGAGTTGTGTCACTTAGGTATGAATATTTTTAGCTTGATGCATGGGCACTCAAAAGTTAGGGCTTTCTCAGGAGCAAGGAAAATGAATGTGAGGTAGAGAATCAGGAGCGTCTGTACCACCTTAATCAGGATGGCTTGGCCCTGGTGCCACCGAGAGCCCCTTCCTATGGGCAGGACTGTGCTGTGAGCACTGTGGGGATTGCTGTGTGCTAACAGGAAGCCAAATGGGACTTGGGGTCACTTAATCAGACACACACAGTTAGAAGTCAGCTGTGGCTGCCACCTTGGCTACATGGTGCCAGAGGCCTTCACAGGCCTTTCATTTATTCAACTTTCATTATTTTAAAGGTGGGAAAACTGAGGCTTCCTGGGAGCCGGGACCATAATCACAGCAGCAGTTCTTTGCATGTTAGTTCTGTGTCAGGTCCTGTACTGGAACATGGTCCATTCCAGACAACCAGGGTTATGTTACCCAGAGGCCTTCCCTTGTTATCGATAAAGAAATTGAGATCGGAGATCACCTCAAAGTCTAGCAGACAGGGCCCACCAGGTCGGGTTAGCAGCCCCTGCATACATGTTCTTCTCTCGCTGCTCAGCGACCAGGCCTGTGTCCACATTGGGCCACACCCACGTGCATCTTTACCCACGGTTATAGTGAGAGAGTTGTGCAGGTGAACAGGACCTGAGAGGTGGTGGCCTCTGCCCTTGCAGGCCTAAGAGTGTCTGTGGCGGTACACAGCTGCAGGGACCTGGCGGTGCCATTTCGTAGCCCTTCTCCTCCCGCCTCCACTGGGGTGGAATAGGAGACATTCTACAGTAGTGGTGTTGTTTCTACAACTGATGATTACATTTTCTGGTAGTTCTTTTTCCGTTATCCTCCCCGTCCCTACCCTGCCAGCTGGCATTTCTGCCACCCCTTCACGAGGGCTGTCCCACCGTGGTATCTCTTCTCAGCCTTTGCGGTGCCCCTGGCACTAGGACATCATTGGAAGTGTGGCCTCTTCCCATAGTACCCTCCTAGACATGCCCCACTGCAGCAGGGTGACTGATGGCTCTGCCAGTGGAAGGAGAGAGTAAAGGTCAGAGCCAGGAGTGCAGCAGGGGACACAGCTCTGGCCAGCAAGGTGCATGGTCCAGGTAAAGGACAGGGGCTCCGGAGTCAGCCGGACCTGGATGTGAATCCGCATTTTTTTGAGCTGTGGGATTTTGGATAATTCTTGGCCTCAACAAAGGCCCCTGAAGTTAAGACTTAATCCTACTGTAGAGAGACCCACAGTGTTATAAAATGATACAAATACTCAGCATGTTTTAAATGTCCTAGTGGTTCCTTACTTGAAGGCTGCCGTGGTGGAGTGCTTTCCTGGCCTGTGCAAGATCCTCAGTTAAATCCCAGCAGCAAACACACACACACACACACACACACACACACACACACACACACAATCTTATTTGTCATTTGCTGAACTTTTGCTTTGGTAGCTGATTTAGCAGTAATACAACAGAAGGCTCACCCGCAGGAGCCTCCAGTCAACTAGGAGAACTAACTCATTAATCGGCAGTCCCAGTGTAATGTGTCCTGTCCTCACCGAGGTCCACGGAGGCTCCCGGGAGAGCAGAGAGGAGGCCTCTTTGTGCAGAGGTCCTAAGCAGCATGGGGCCAGCACAGACTGGGAGCCCTTAAAGGATGCGCCACGGCCTCCTGAGGTGCATAGGGCTACTTCCGGGGCCCGAGCACATCTGGAACCAGGGCAGTGCTGAGCCACGTACCACAGGTGCACTTGTTCCGTCCGGTACGTGTGGACCTGGGCTAAGTTTATCTTTTTATTTTTAAGATATTTATTTATTTATTTAGTTTATTTGGTACTGGGTCTCTACGCAGCTCAGACTCATAGTGATCCTTCTGTCTCAGCCTCCCCAGCACTGGGATTACAGGTGGATGCCACCACACCCAGTTTTGAGGTAGGTTAAGTTTAAACCATGTAACAGTGATTAACAATAAAAAGTAATAAGAAAAAAAGAATAATTGATAACAGTATACTGTGATAAAAGTTATGCAAATATGATCTCTCTCAATAGCTTAATGCCTAAAAGATTGTTTTAACGTGCTCACTGGGACAAAGAGACAAATGCTTGAGGTGCCGGCCACATGTGCCACCCTGACCTGATTACTGCAGTGTCTGCTTGCCAAAATATATATCGTTCCCTACAAATATGCAGTTATTATGTGTCAATTCAAAATTTAAAACATGTATTTTTGTAGCAATAATGACATCGTCAAAGGCTATGGAGTACTATAAGAGGAAGAGTCCCTGAAAACAAAGAGCAGAAAGCAAGAGCATGGGGTCGGGAGGGTATCACTAGGGTGGCCATGGCAAGGCGCGGCCATCTAGGCAGCATAGCACAGAAATCCCTCACAGTTCTCGGCCCTGGGCAGCCAGGGTGCACCGTGGGCCCAGCTGGCTTCTGGGAAGGCTTTTCTTCCTGGTTCACAGGCTGCTGCCTCTGCTTTGGCCTTCCCTGTGGCCTTCTCTCTCCACACCCATGAAGGAGAGCGATCCCTGGTGGCTGCAGCCACATCCCATTAGGACCTCACCATGCTGACCCCGCTTACCCTCTGTCGCCTCCCGCTAGAAGGCTCACTATGAGTCTGAGCTGCCTCCAAATGCAGACCCTGAGGGGATGAGAGCTTTTGCATAATATTTGGCAGGAGAACACAACAAAGTCCTTAGCAATGGGAAGAAATTGAGAAGATGGTAAGATCGCAGCAGTGCTCAACCACCTGATGAACTGGCGCGCAAGGGCCATTATTTATGTATTGCAGATGAGTGACAGTCCCAACAGTGACTCATGCAATCCCAGCAGCTTTTCCAGAGCCCAAGTGCTGGCAGGACTCGAAACTGGGAGACCCTTGTCAGGGGTGCTGAACACCAAGCCAGGGCGAAGTTGGCTGCTGTTACAGCCAGTCCAGAGCCTCCAGCCATGGGCATGTGCTTTTCATGGGCAGCTTGGAAGCAAAGGAGGTGCGATTGTCAGTTCTGGCTGAGGAACGCGCCTCCTCTCTCCGGTTTGCACACCAGAGGCTGCAGGATCTGCCGCAGGGCAGAGTAGTCTTCAATTGGCTACGTCCTGCAGTCTTTCTTTGCTGGTGCTATTGCAGCTCCAAAGCTGTAAATGTGGTTTCCAGAACATTCCAGAGCTCTGTTAGTCATTTGGCCGCTTTCAGGTTCCACGGGGAGCTTCTCAGTTGTCCCATCCTAGCTTCGGGCTTTCCAGTCTTTCCAGCCCCTCTGGAACCACCTGGCAAAATGAGCAATGTCAGTAGGTTTTTCGGTGCGTATTACACCTAAACATACATCACTGACTTAAGAAAGGTGGACGTGTGTTTGTTGGGGAGAGTGGCAGGAAGATGTCAGGTGGCATAGATTTGAGCTGCCAATAGAATCCCATCAGCAGGTACTGATGGATAGATGAGTAAGCAAGTCGGGACTTGGACACAGCTCTGCATCTCAGTGTAGGTGAGAGGGGGCAGGTAGCAAGAACACCTGAGGAGATGGAGACAGCCGGGGATGTGAAGGTGGAGTCACACATTCTGACCACAGGGAGAGATCATCCTTAGAGAAAAGGTAGGGCAGGGATTACAGAGGCTGCCGGACCAGTCACTTATGGGGACTGCTCCCTTAGGGGAACAGTTTCTATTGGGGTGCAGGGAAGCAGGGTCATGGTGAGTTCAGGGTGAGCAAGAGGCAGAGTGGAAATAGTTGTCTTCTCAGCAGAGCAGGCAGGAGACAGATGGGCGTAACCTGAGGAGGAGGCGACAAGTTCAAGGAAAGGTTTATGTAGGTGGAGGAGCCTTGGATATTTTGTCAGCAGTGAGAAAGGAGCCAGGAAAGAAGGCTGGGGCCCCAGGGACAGGGGAGGTGACAGTGGGAAGCAGTGGGAGGCACAGACAGGGAGCTCTGCAGGAGGTTGAGCTCTGGGAGGTGGGGGGAGGAGAAGGCAGTGCGGGCCATGGAGGAGCAACCTCAGCAGTGCAAGGAGCTAGGACTGGGTGGGCCCACGGGACCACAGGTCCTTGCAAGGAGCCCCCAGGTCCTTATGAGGAGCCCTGTGCCTGAATTGTGCCTCCTGTGTGTAGGCAGCCTTGGTGTGACACTGAGTAGGTTGCCAAGCTACCTAACCCGGGGAGTGGCAGCACAGCTCAGTGGGCACAGAGTGGCTCTTAAGCCACTGGCCTGGTTTGGATGCAGTCTCTGCCACTTACTGGCAGTGGGAGCTTGGGTCAGAAATAACCCACAAATACCTTAGTTTCCTCATCTGAGAAATGGTGATGACATTGGTAGTACTTAGCAAATAGGATGCTCATGAAGATAAAGTGAGTTGATACTTGCACAGCACTGAGACAGCACCTGTGTGTCCTTCAGCTGAGACCCAGCACCTGGCATGTACAACTCAAAGGAGGACAGGTTTAGTTGGGCTCATGGCTCAGGAAATTCAGTCTGTGGTTGGAAGGGTCTGAAGCAGAAAGCTCAGGGTGGGAGGCAGTGGCAGAGCAGAGCTGCTTGGTTCATGGTGGCCAAGAAGCAGGGCAGAGGAGCAGTGCCAGAGGACATGGGCAAGGGCCCACGTATCATACCCAGGGCTCTGGCATCATGAGCCACAACCCATGTTCAGACCTGCCCAGGGACACGAGCGCCACTCATCTGCTAGACAGATGCTCCTTGCTCCAGGGAAGTCAGTGTAGCGGGGTCGATGGCCGCAGCCTGGTGCCGAGGAGGTGCCGTGTAAGTGTTTGCTGCTGTCATTGGCAATAATGGTCACTAGTGTCAGTGAGTGCTTCGTCAGTCCCAGGAGGTATGGAGTGCCATGCAGGCATAACCTAGCTGGAAGTTCGTAACAGTGCCAAGGACACAGAAATAGATGCTATTTCCTGTAAAAAGATGAAGAAATAGAAGTTCAGAGAAATCAACAAGTTGACCTACAATTGCACAGCACGTAACAGCAGAGGCAGGATTTGAACCCAGTCCAGTCCACCAGAAGATTCCCGACTGCGTCATTATTGGTCTCTGTTCTGGGGCTGCCTGGGCAGCACCCACTTCCAGAGTCCCCAGGGTTCTCTTGGCCACTGTGAGGCGGTGTTGTGTCCACGTCTAAGGACGCTGTGCATGAGCTTCATCCCTTGCTGCCCCCTCTTCTGGCTGACAAGTATGTGCCCAGAATCGCTGCTTGTACAAAGGGCTCCTTCCAAGTCAAGCCAGGGTGTAGTGGTGGCAAAGGCCTGACTGAACTTGTCTCTTGCTGGTTCAACACAACAGAGGGGCTCCGTGGAAATGACGGGCAGTGAGTGTTACATGGAGGGTTGTAAGAAAGTGTGAGCCAGAGCCCTGCGAACATCTGGTTTCAGTTTGTGTAGCTGCTTGTTCTGCCTTTATCTGAGTACACTCATGTCCTGGGCTAATAGAAGCACAGTTTGTCTTGGTCCTGGTTCATGTTACATGTCAGCCTGACTTTTTATTTTCATTTATGTCACAGGCCAACTAGTTTGGGCAGGGTACAAGAGATGGACTGTACAGTTCAGAGAAGCGGGAGAACCATATGCACTAGAGCAGAAGGTCGGGGTGGTATCTTTCTTCAGTAGATTCTGCATGTTCTCAAGCCTGTAGCAGGAGGTATTCTGTGGGAAGCTGCATTTTGGCTGCTGTTTGTGTTGCTGCGAACTCTTTCTCTTAAGTGGCAGAGGAAGAAGGTGAAATCTGTTGAGCTTTCCGTGGTGCCAAGACTGCACTAAGCACAATAGACATACGTTAGCTCCTTTCACTTCTCACAGCCGACTGTGCGGTCGCTTGTCACCCGTACTTTCTAGTCACAGAAGGGAACCAGGCCACGTGCAGGGTCAGACCCAGGCAGAACGCGGGTCCGACTTCAGATGCATCTGGCTCACCCTTGTTTCGCATGCTTCCGGTGCCCTTAGGATGCACCACGCATGGTGCAAAGCCAGTGATGAGCATCCCTGTGGTGGTGATTCTAAGCCACGAAGTGGTGACATGAGGCACAAAAAAGAAATGGCAGCAAACACAGATTTCTAGTCAAAATCCAATATTATGCTTCCTGGTTAGATATTAGATTCTTTTAAAAATCACCAGTAGAATAAGGAGTGTATACTGGCTGACATTTTTTTTTAAGCGCTTTGGCCAACGTGAGACTAAACAGAAAGAAGAAATTGAGATGGCTTTTATTGATGTGAAGGGTGTGTTTGTATTCCTAGACAGCACAAGGGCACTAATTTGAAAACTGTGTTGCATAAGAATTCAGAGCTCATAAGTAGGGATACAAGATAGCTTTTCAAAAGTCAATAGATTTTCCATATACAAGAAAAACCAATCATAAAATATAGTGAACACTGTCTCAGCTAAGAAAATTAATAAAAATTAAAATATCATCTTAGTGAGAAGTATATGTGACCAGCGTGGCAAGCGGCAAAGTTGGACAGAGCAGTGTAGAATGGGACGTGAATAATTTGGAAATGCAGTGTGATCCTAGACAGGAAGGCGGGACACTCTGAACAAGGCAAGTACAGGAGGAGGAAGGGAGCAGCAGGCAGAATCACAGAGGGAACTGAAGAAACTTGACTGAGTGCCTGAAGACTTTATCTGGAGTAATAAATGGATAAAAGCATGGAAATAAAATTTTTAAAAACCCAACAGAATAATGAAAGAGTGTTTGTCATTAGAGG
Source organism: Octodon degus (assembly GCF_000260255.1). Taxonomy (NCBI): domain Eukaryota; kingdom Metazoa; phylum Chordata; class Mammalia; order Rodentia; family Octodontidae; genus Octodon; species Octodon degus. Next base: position 4,975,492 of record NW_004524625.1, on the reverse strand, counting down.
TCTTAACATATCAAATCTGTAAGAACTTAAGGAGAATAGGAGTCAAGCAAAGTAATGGCCTTGAATTGTCTGGAAGTTTACCAGTTACATGCAGAAGTGTAGCATTTGGAAAAGGAGGAATCGTAAAGGAAGGGAAGCAGTGTGGTCAGTAAATATTATTGGAATAAACTGGAGAATAAACATCAGATGAAGCCAGAGGCAGTGGGGTGGCTTTTAGTGGGGCAGATGCTGCCGCCAGGCACGAGAAGAGCTTGTTAGCCTGTCAGGCTGACCCACTGTTTGGATGAGTCCCATAAAACTGCAAATTCTTTGCTTCCTTTGAAGTAGAAGAACAAAACTCTTTTAGAGACAAGCCCCGAGTCCACACTCGTGTACCAGTCTCCACGGTCCATCCTCTGTCCCTGGGCTTCTTCACCTGCTGACTCTCCCTGCCTGGCAGGAGAGAAGGCTGAACTTTAGCTTCTGCCTCAAACTTCGCCTAAGTCCTGGATGCCATAATAAATTCCAGATGGAGTAAAGACTTAAAAGTCCAACCAAAGGAAGGCAAGACTCAATGTTCCATGTCTCTGGCTTGTAGAAGGACTTTTAAGCTTAAAAATCATTGAAGAAATCACAAAAGGAAAGATTAACAGTTGTTTACATAAATGTTTGCAATTTCTACATGTCTCATAAAACCCAGGAAAAACAGGTTGGGAAAATACAGTAAATATGGAAACCAAGAGTTTATGTATGTTGAGTTAAAGCTCATATGCTGGGGCAGAGGGAAGCGTTGTGATCATTTTCTAGGCAAATGGCTAAAACCTCTCTATAGAAAAGCTCCCAAAAAAATGGTATAAAATATTAACATGTTTCACCTCACTAGTGATTGAATCAACTAAAGTAACAGTGCATCACCTTTCATCAGCTTAGTAAGTTAGGATACCCCAAGTTGATCCCGAGTCCTGTGCAGACCATGGGCACTGGCACACACGTGTCGCTGGGCACTTTTTGAATCAGCACAACCCAGTAGGAAAGCCACTGACATTTTGTATTGGACTATAGAACACTCAGTTTCTCAGGGTCTCTTATGAGGAGATAAACCAATATCTAGACAGTGTTGTGTGCTAACCATAATGTCATGTATAGTTGTGAAAATGGATAATAATCTGAATGTCTAGTGAGAAGGCATCCAGGTAATCATGGGATACCCTCTCAGTGACTGTCACATAGCCCCTAACAGTTATTAGGTAGAGTCTGAAACGTGGGGAAATGCTTATAGTGATCAGTCTCAGAAATAAAACACGAGGCAAGCCGGCCAAATAGCTCAGCAGATTAAGGTACCTGCAAGCAGGCTCAGGGGCCAGGGGTTTGATCCCCTGGCCTGCCAAGGCAACCCCACCCCCAGGGCATGCTGGGAGGGCAATTGAGACTGGGCGTGGTGGCACGCGCCTGTAATCCCAGCTCTTGGGAGGCTGAAAACAGAATCACTAAGAGTTTGATCTATGTAGTGAGGCCTTGTAGACTCTGTAGACCCTGTTCTAAATACAGGGAAAAAAAAAAGAAAACATGGAAGTTGTATTTATGATACAAACACATTCATTAATAACAATGTAACTTGCCTGATCCACATAGTTTAGAGAGAGTTTGGACTTGAACTCAAGTCTGTCCACTCCAAGACCCTTGGTTTTTTTTTCTTCTTTAGTTCTGCAGGCTGAGAATCAGCAGGTTTGTCCAGTTCACCAAGAGAAGCGGTTACTTTTGTTAGCTTAGGTAAATACTTCAGAGATCCTCAGCAATCAGGGGCATAAAAGATGGCACTTTTGTCAAACTTGTACCTCCAAGACCCCAGATTGATAAGCTTCTCCTGTTTAGCACAAGCGGTAAGGTGGGCAGATCTAGAGGACAGGAAGAGGCCACGTGCCCGAGCGACAGAGACCTATTTCTTGGGCTCTCCAGCACATGCTTGTATGTGTGCTCGTATATTAGATATTTTCCTTGCTATTTTTGTTAGAAAACTGCGTGAAATTAAGGCCATGATGGCTGAAGCACACCCTGGTTCCTAAGCCAGCCTTGCATGAGGTGAAAGCAAAGACAACAGCTGAGCTCTGGCGTGGACCGCCTCATGTTAGAGCAGAGAGGGCTTACTTGGGATTCCTGTTAAGAAAGGCAATGTATTTTAAAGAATCCTGAGATTTGACAACCTGAGCCTGCTTTCTGTTTCCTGTGTCCCCCATGCCCAAAACAAAAGAATTTTCTGTGTGTCAGAGTTTACCCTACCAGTAATAATCCCTGACATTGGGTATGGCCTTTAGCTTGCTGAGCACCACGACAAGCCACTTCTAAACAGTTTTTTCAATCTCCACAGTCTTCTTCAGTGAGGGAGGATGGCACTAGGATTGTTGTACCTATTTTATAGACACAGTAGATGATGTTCAGAAAGGTTAAGGCTCTTTGCTGAAGAACTTCGTTGGAGCCACAATCACAGCAAGAATAGAGACGTGGCGGGCTCAAGTGGGATGCTCGTTGCTGGCTTCATTCATCCGTTCACTCACTCGCCCATCTGTCCGTGCATCCATCCATCCGTCCGTCCATCCGTCAGGTGATTTGGTCAGCATGCGTCTGTTCTCCTCGCACCTCCTGTGTACCTTCTGTTGTGCACGAGCGCCCTGGCCTGGGGCATCTCCAGGTCTGTCCAGGAAGGAAGCCATTGTTCTCTGAGGTGCTGTGGGAAGCTGCAGAGGAGACATGGGGGTGTGCAGATATGTTCCTGGGTGCTAACCCAGCTGGAATGGCAGACCCAGGAGGTTGAGTCTTACTGCATGACCCCTAAGCTGAGGGACATGAGGTGGCAAGGAAAGGAGGCTTAGGTAGTGCCTGAGGATAACCAACTTTCAAGGATGAGGATGGGTAGTGACCCCAGTGGTAGAACGATCAGGCCATGTGCTCTGTCTAAAGCCCGAGTAAACAAAGAGCTCCAGGACACAGGGACCAGAAGTTGTGTCAAATGCTATTGATGGTAGCTGTGGCTGTTGTAACTTTTGCCTCCCACCAAACATATGACTCTAATAAGAATAATGATTTAAAACAAACCAGGGATGAACCCACATAGAAAGAATCACAGCCAGCAGTCAACAACAGACGCCAGTGGGTTTGTGGAAAGCAGAAAGTGGTGGAGGTGGCAGCCCGAGGAAGCTGAGCCTGGGCACCTGTTAACAGAGAAAGGAGAGAATTGAGTCCTGGAGAAGCTCCGAGTGAGGTGCCCAGGATGGTGCGGGCAGGGCGAGGCACTGAGCTGGGGTGTGCATGGCTGCCCATCTGTGCGACAGAGGCCGCCACTGCCACACCCTGACCTCTCTCCCTGCCTCCCACACAGCAGAGGATTGGAGGCGTGTTCCTTAAAGATGTCAACCAGCAGAGCTCCAAGTTCAGGGCACCCAGTATCAGGGAGGCAGGAAAGGGTCACCGTGCTGAGAACAGGAAGCCAGTAGATGCTTCTGAATTTTGGAAATGACACTTCCAGACCCCATTTGTGACAATCCAACATATGTCTCCTCTCTAAGGAAGGAGATTAGAAAAATCTTCAAGGCAACCACAAGACCCTGGAAATAGCGCCTCCTGTGGATTGCCCACAGAACGCTTGGGTCCCCAGCCTACAGCGGGTTCAGGGACTCACAGAGAGCTTTTGCTCTCTTGCTCCTCCATAGGAACTTGTAGCAGAGGGTTGTCAGCACCTGAGGGAATCTTCCATCAAATGAGAGAAGGCCAGAACAAGAGAGAAAGAAAACTAGAAGAAGGTGAAAGAAACAAAAATAATGCAGCAAGCAGAAGGAAGCTTCAAGGGAGAAACACTAATCCATAAAGATGTTAGAGAAGGGCAGGGATATAGCTGAGCTGCAGGAGGGGCTGCCCGGCAAGTGCGAGGCCCTGCGCTCGATCCACAGCACCTTCCGAAAAGATACTAGAGAAAAATGGCATTGTTTCTATAAAACAAAAGTGTATACACAGAGAGGAACGAATCAGAACCTAAAGCATGCCTGAACATTAAAAACAGTAAAGGAAAGACAGTGCTAAAAATGAATGAATAATTGGGAAGAGGGAAAAGAAAAGAAAGAAAAAAAGGAAGGGGGAAAATCATGTAAGTATATACACAGGTTAGCTAAGACAATGGTAGTACTAATTTCTATTCATTGTTTGAAGGGAGCTGTTAATGCTTTAAATTTCAATTTTGACCGATTTTGCTTACATGTGTCTGGTAATCTGAGCACCTACTTTGAAGACAACAGTATACAATATAACACCCGCTGCATCCCTATCACCGTGCGTTTTCTGTGTCATTTCTAAGGTCTTATCTACTATCTTTATTTTCTTTAAAAGAAAAACTAGTAAAGTTGAAATCTCCATAAATGGAGAGATGTGCTAAAGATAAACATAGGCAAGCAAAGGAGGGAACCAATTCAGCGGCTCCAGAGGCTTGCTGTTAAGAGAGAAGAGAGAAATAACACAATCATATTCCCCGCAGTTGAGAGCTGTGACTTTCCCGATTACAAGTGATCACCACAGTTAATTTTGAATTTTTTATTGTTTTTGAAGCAGGGTCTCACTGTGTAGTTCAGGCTGGCCTTGAGTTCACTATGTAGCACAGACTGGCCATCCTCCTGCCTCTGCCTCCCAGGGACTGGGGTTACAGGTATGCACCACCACACCTGGCTGCAATTTGGGGTTTTTTGTTTGTTTGTTTGTTTTTTAGTGGTTTTTTTTTTTTTTTTTTTTTTTGCAGTACCAAAAGGGATTGAGCTCAACATCTTGTGCTTGTGCTTGTGCTTGCCAGGAAGGCACTTATGCCACTGAGCTAAATCCCTAGCCCTTGCGCAGGTAATTTTTAAAAGGTCCTTCATCTTCTTGAAAGTTTCCAAAGGGGGGGAAAAAAAATGCATGCAAGGAGTTAAGAAAACAGATACCTGCAGCTTTATCAGTAGCAGTGAGAAGCTTGAAGACAAATGACATTAAAAACTCAGAAGGAAAATTATTTCTAGCTTCTAAGATGTTATACCCAAATTGTCATCCAAATCTAAGAGCAGAATAAAGAATGCACATTCCCAGCCATCCAGAAGTCCTAAAATCATCCCTCCTAGTTACTTTTTCTCAGAAAGCTACTGGTAACTGCACTCCATCCACATAGTAAAATAACCCAAGAAGGGGCCCAGCAAAGAAGGAATCTGAGAAGGAAGGAGGTGAGATGTCCCAGCAGGTGCAGCACGGTAGCTGACCACGCTGAGGCAGGGCTTGGGACCCCAGCAGAGATGGCCCCAGGCTTGGACCACACAGATAACCCGGTGTGTGTGGTCATGGGGAAAATCCTGTATCTGAGAGACTTTGTAGCTCCCTTGAATAGTTTGGGCAGACTCAACAAAAACACAGGAATTTAGTAAGAATGATTTTGTTCCACTAAATGATACTGGACAGCAGTAGTAGGTAACTTAATGGGCAGAAAATGTCAGTGAGGAGCTGGTGAGATGGCTCAGTGGTCTAAAGCATCTACTTAGAACAAGCTAAGCTAAGCAAAGCACAGGGACCGCGGTTCAATCCCCCAGCACCACATGCCAGCCAGCCCCGCCCCCTGGTGGGCTGAGCTGGCCACACACACTAAATAAATAAATAAATAAATAAATAAATAAATATTTTTTTAAAAAAAAAAAGAAAATGTCAGTGAAGAAAAATCTGTGCAATCATATTGCATATAATTGTGGACATCCATTTACAAGTATTTGAATGCTTTTCAACTTTACAGTAAGCGATATTCATCCAGCATAAACTGTGCGTGCATTTAGAATTTAACAATATGCAATGTGTCGAGCCAGTGCTCCATCTGTAGTGTGCCGTGTTGCTAAGCTGTGATGCTATTAAACTAGGTAGAGTGTAACTTGTGATGGGTTAGTCGGGATGTTACTCCATGGTAAGTAGGGGAACGTCCATGCCAAAGTTACTTGTAAAACAAATAGCAAGAGTTGAGTGTGATGGTGCTCAGATTGGGGCTAGGGCAGAGAACTATTGTTTTTTGCTGTTAGAGTATTTTTGACTTTAAGCTATTGTATAATATTACTTTGATATGGAGGCTAGCATTTTAATGCCCACAAAGGCCAAGAAAGAAAGGATATTGGAAGTGACTCTTGGAAGCCACAGTGGGGACACCAGGGAGACCAGAGGCTTCCTGTTCCATCCGCTGCCTCACTGAGCCCAGCCTGGATGGCTTACTGGGGAGTGTTTTCCACCCAGCCTTCCTCTGTGTGGGCACATGACGATTTCCCTCCACTGAGGGTTTGTCCTCCTTAGCCTTTATTATCCAGAAAAGCCTAAGCTCAGGATGCGTGATGACTGAGGCAGGTGGAACCATGTAGAGGCTTCTGTGTGCTGTGGTAATGGTCCAGAGAACAAGTTCTGGAGCCTGGCTGTGTAGGTTCAAATTTCTCCCCCACCTCTTGTTAGCTGTGTCCTCATGACACTGTCTTGTTGGCCACAATAACAGGACAATAGGAATGACCATAGGTGCAGTCCTTGCAATGAGGATTATATGATTTAATACACTCTAAGCATGTGGGCCAGGCGCCACACTGTGTGTTCAGTGGGTGTCACTCCCAGTGTGCAGCCTGGGCACCACACTGTGTATTTAGCGGATGTCACTCCCAGCATGTGGGCCGGGCGCCACACTGTGTGTTCAGCAGATGTCACTCCCAGCATGTGGGCTGGGCGCCACACTGTGTGTTCAGCGGGTGTAACTCCCAGCGCATGGGCCAGGCGCCACACTGTGTGTTCAGTGGGTGTAACTCCCAGCACCCGGGCCGGGCGCCACACTGTGTGTTCAGCAGATGTCAGTATGATTATTTTTCCAAAGTCCTCTTTCATATGTGTTTCCCTATAATTACGAAGGTCACAGTTGTCTACATACAGATTTTTACCTTTTTGTGCCCAACTCTATTAATTCTGATTAAGATCAAATCAATTAGAACCTGTATGCATTAGAGCTTAGACACACACGTGTGCACGCACACACAGAGAGCTGTGCTGCTCCCTAGGGGAGATAGAGCAGTGCCACCCTGAGGTCCTCATCTTTCAGGAGCACCTCAGAGCCCGACTGGTAGCGTTGAAGGCAGCTGGCACTGCTGTGCAAGGTGAATTGTAGCAGAATTTGAGGAGGCCCACAGTGGGGATCACTACAGCCTTGGATGAACAAAGAGGCACTGGAGGATGTGGTCAGGAAGAAAGAAAACCACAGAAGAAAAATTCAGGAGGACAGGAAGCCTCTGCGTGTGGGGGCAGGGCTGGGAATGCGCCAAGTGGGTTCCCATCCAGGTCTGCAGCCACCAGCTTTTAGACTTTGAGAAGTTCTCCTCCTCCCAAGCCACAGGAGGACTGAGCGAGTCACTGCGGTGCACGGGCCTTCTGCCTCACGCGCAGTAGGTGCTCATTTTATTTTACTGCAGTTGTACTTTTGGTCTGAATCCCACAGCAGGGGCATCTTGCTTGGCTGAGGTTTTGAATGAAGTTTTAGGGAGAGTCCTAGGCCCAGGCTTGTGCTTCCAGCCAGCCTGATCGTGGTCAGTCTCAGAGAGCTGAACCAAATGGTTCTTCAGAGAGGACCATTTACGACAAGGTCCTTGCAGCTCCGCGAAGTCCCCCTTTCCCAGTACCTGCCAGCCGACTGCCCTTTCAAGCCCCAAGTCTGGTATGCATCCTGCATCCCAGGCCTGCTGTGCAGCCTGCACTTCTGGCGGCACCATTCTTCTTAGCAAGGATTCCCTGTGCCTCTCTGCTCAGAAAACTTGCCTAGACCCTCAGACAGCCTTGCAGCATCCCTGAAGTTTGCTTTCTCCTCTGTGCTTAACCCCTTTATTTGCTGCAGTCACTTACTGAAATCTGGTTCCTATGGAAGTATGAGAGTGGAGGTAAAAGGCTGTGTCTCCTTTTCTCTCAGCTGACTGCCGAGCCTTTACTCCTTGCTGAGCCATTAGCTAGCATCTGAGGCTTCAGCGGGGCTGCAAGGTCATGCTGGCCCTCCAGTCTGCGTTGCCGTGGAAGAGGCTGCCCTAGAGACCACCAGCTGTGTGCAGGTTCTCCTGAGCGCTCAAGAAGCTGGGCCAGTGTGCTAAGGACGCAGAGAAGTGAGCAGGGAATTCCCTCAACCTCTTGCACCCAGAACGTAGTCGTTTTCTGATAACTACTTTGGGTGGCCTGGGTGTTCTTGGCTCTGAAATCTTTTTGTTCATTTGTTTACAGGGCAGGGGGATAAGATAGTCCCGTAATGTAGTTCAGGCTGGCCTTGACCTTATGGCACTCCTCCTGCCTTAGCCTAGGGAGTACTGGGATTATAGGCAAGCGCCATCATGCACAGCTGGGCTCTGCGATCTTGAACAAGCTACTTTATTTCTCTAGGCTTTTATTTCCTCATCTGAAAAATGGGGACACTGACACTTGACTCATAATGCTGTGATTAAGCATAGAATGAATGCACTTATTGCAGTTTCCAGCACACAGTCGAACTCAAAATGTGACGGCTATGAAATTGCTGCCTCATTGCTTTATTATTAAAAATTGAATGTGCACCAGAAGTCAGTGGGGCACAGGTGGGAAGTGAGGCTGAATATTCTAGCCCTCCTCTGACTGTCACAGGATTTTTCGCAAGCATCCCCTGCCAGGTTTTCTTCTCAGTTTGCTGTCCTGGTAGCTGAGTGCGAAGGTTGAGGTTTCCCTGGGGTCTCAGAGGGAAGAAGGGTTCCGTTCACCCATCATTAATTAAGTTGTGCTCCCAAATCCCCAAAAGTCAGAGGCTGTGCTTGCCAGCTGTCTGGCATCCAGAGCAGCAGTGGCCTGATTTCTGTGGCTGCAAACAGACCTGCATCCTCTGGAACACTGGCCAGCTGCCAGGGATGGCAGGCAGTGCAGCCTCAGTGGCAGCAGGTACCACAGGCAGAACACAGCCCTGAAAGGGACAAGGCTCAGGATCAAGCCACTCAGCAGGGAGCAGTCTGTCCCCTGGAGCAGTGCGGCTGTTTTCCTGCTCTCAGATGTTCTGTAGAAGCTTCAAGATCCATTGAGCCCAGTTCTGCCCTCCCCAAGCTTCAATTCAAGCAAACAGTGAGCAGGTCTCAGGCCTGGTGGCCTCCCTGTGTGCAGGGTCTCTGTGGCTGCGGGGCCCACCCATACCCTCAGGTGGAAAGGACCCTGTCCTCAGAATTGTCTTTCTTGCCACGGGCATTGTGGATAGGCAGAGGCAGGAGAAGGAAGTCAGGTATCAGCAGTAGAACAAGAACTCATGGCAGAGGCACCGGGCAGCTCCAAGGGCTGGGCGCAAACCCTTGACCCTCATCTTTCATAAAATGGAGAGGTATTATCAGTGGGGGAGGCCAGAGATATAAAGAGACTTCAGCGGCCCCTGCCTGCATGTGCTGTCCTGGTGTAGTAGAAACACGGTTGCACGGGGACCCACCCGTGTCCTGATGCCAGCCAGAGCTGTGCGTTAATTGCCGCTTTCTCAGGCCGACAGCCAGGGTCCTGTCCACATAAAGCATGCACACGTGAGCACATGGCGCATTGGGAGCCATGGTGGAGGAGGAGCAAGCAGAGGCCCTCCAGGGGCACCCGTCAGCCCCTCCGCAGAACGCCGGCTCTGATTATTTATTTTTGGTACCGGGAATTAAACTGAGGGCCTTGCCCTTGCCAAGCAGGTGCTATGCCACTGAGCTAGCTCCCAGGACCCTGATATTGTAAATTTTTTTAATGTATTTGGTTGTTACAGGGTCTCACTACACAGCTCGGACTCACAGTGATCCTCCTGTTTTCAGCCTCCCCAGCACTGGGATTACAGGCGTGCACTACCATGCATGGACTCTATGGCCAGCTCAGCACGCCCAGGGGGTAGGGCTGGTGCAGCACGTGGTGCCAGGGAATCAAACCTGGGTCCCTGTACTTGCCTAAGCAGGTGCTTAGTCCGCTGAGCTATCTCGCCGGCCCTGATACTGTAATATTAACAGTTGGCCAGGTGCTTCAGTGGTGAGAAGCCTTGCTCAGGATCACAAAGGAAGCACACGACCTCCAGGGGTGTGCCAAAAGCCGGCATTCTTCCTGTTACATCACACAGCCTGACGCAGCATCCCCAGATGGCTTTGCTCTGTTTGCCCTGGTTTCCTTTTCCCTAGCACTAACCACTTACAGAAAGCCCCACTGAGTGCTTTCTATGCGTTGTCTCATTTATCTGTCCAGCCCTCCGGAGGTAAGTGAGCAAGGAAATCAGAATTCAGAGATGCTGAACCATCTGCTCTGGTTTGCATGGCTAGTGAGAGCCACAGCTAGAAACCCCCCCCAGGTCCAGGCCTGCCTCGTGGCAGAGTCCCCACTCAGCCATGGACTTGGAGGCCCATCTGTGTAAAGCTAATCATGTCAGTGACAGGCTCCAGTCTGAGGAACTACAGTTTCAGAGTCTTGGGTGGAACACTATACCAGGTCATCTCAATTGTCAGTTCAGCTGAGTCAGGTGACTCCCAGACAAGAGATTGATTGGCACTGTAGCCATCCGTGGTTAATCCCCCAGTAGTGATAGCCGAACGTGTTGCTGGGAGGTGGAGCTCAGATGGAGCAAGTGGAGTCCTCTGGGGTGCATCTTGGGAGGGTTTCTCTCTCAAACACTTCCCTTGAGCTCTGCTTGCTGTATGCATGAAGTAATCTCCTTGCTCCGCCATGCCGGTCCACAATGGTGGTTCTGCCTTAGGTCCTGCCTGACATGGACTGCAGTCTATAAAACCATAAGCCAAATTAAAGCTGTCCTCCTTTAATTTGTGTCAAGCATTTTGTCCCCCAAATGGGAAAACTGATCATTATAGGGACTAAGCAAGAGGGCCAGGACTCCAGCTGACCACACCAACTTAGCACTCACGTGCCAGCCAGCAGGGAAGCACAGGGACCAAAGATCTGGCTGGAGAGCTGATCAGCTGGCCTGTGGTCTAGTGCTTGAGAGGGAACAGGAGCCTTGACAGCTGTGTGTGGGAGCCAGAGGCCTTCTGACCCTCTCCGGGGAGAGGGCAGATGGCTCTGTGGTGGGCAGGCCAGTCTTCCCCTTTAGGCGGGGCTAGCATTTGTGCTATAACCCAGTCCAGTGGTGGTTTCAAATCTTGCTGCTGCGCAGGAGTCAGAGTGGACTGGAGGTTCTATAACCTTTTCACAACAGCATCTGTTCCTCAGTTCCTTGTAAGATATGTAGCTATCACTTGTGCCACTGGGCAGTTTCTACCTGGAGACTGAGGGAACGATCTATCTAGGTGACTATAGTAGCTATAAAATATTTAACTTGGACATATAATCGCATTACCATGATCTCTAATAGAATTTGGTGTCAAGCAGAAGTCCAACTTGGCCTCTGGCCCATACATACAGACCCAAGTTATTACATTGACTGTTACCCACTAGGTAAGTAAGAAAGAAATATTGTTCAAATTGGTGTGTAACTGACCCATACGCATTATAATTATTGTAAAGAGAAATCCACCAGAATTGTGGAATTTATTCATCTTGCTAATCAATTTATTGTGTTCTATCCTGATAGAAGTAATTCAAGGGTGTAATTCATAGAAGCCATCGTGGCAGCTCTTGCTAGAGAAAAGAATTGGGACCCTGCAAAATGCTACTGCCCCATGTGCCCCCAACACCTGTTAGTGCGGTTAGAGGAGAAGAGGGCCTAGTGCTGTGTTTAGCTGTGAATAGCAGGCCCAGAGGAAGGGGCATGAATGTGCAGCAGTAGGTCTATAAAAGTGAAATTCAAAAGAAAGGAGGAGGGGAAGGAAGGGGGGAGGAAGAGGAGAGGGGGAAGGGAAGGGGAAAGGAAGGACAGAGGGAAGGAAAAGGAGGAGGGGAGGAGGGAGGGAGGGGGACAAGAAGAAGGAAAGGAGATAGGAAGGACAGGGAAGGGTAAGAGGAGGGGAGGAGGGAGGAAAAGAGAGGAGAAAGGGGGAAGGAGAAAAGGACAGATGGAAGGGAAAGAAGGAGGGAGGGAGGGGGAAGGGAAGAAGAAAGGAAGGACAGGCAGAAGGGAAAAGAGGAAAGAAAGGGAGGGAGGAAGGGAGAGAGGGGAAGAGAAGGGAAGGAGAAAGGACAGATGGAAGGGAAAGAAGGAAGGAGGGAGGAAGGAGGGAGGGAGGGAAAGAAGGAAAGAAGGAAATAATCAGTCAATCAATCCGAGCCCCAGAGAAGGAGCCTGGAAAAATTTGTAAGCACAAAATTCAAAAGAGGGAGAAGGAGAGAGGGAACTCCAGGCTGCCAAGAAGGAGCCCAGCATAGCATTTGAGGCTGAGCACACCAAGGGACGTGAAATCAAGCGCACATTGCCCTTTGTCATTTGCTATTTGCCGAGTGCTGCCCCAGCAGCCATGCTAGACAGAGCAGTGTGTCAGTCACTGGGTAGCACAGATAAGAGACAGAATGAGAAATGGGTCCTGGCTTTTGAGGAATTTGCTGTCTACTTTGGGAAAAATAGCAATAGTCGTAAATAACTAGACTACAAAGCAAAAGTGGTGGGTGATCAGTGAGCAAGGGGAGTAAACTGTCGTTAGGAAGCCAGTGAGACAGGTCTGGCTAGGGGGAGTTGGAGCAGGCGCACTGCAGAGGTAATATTGAAGTTGGGTCTGCAGGAGGGATAGGACCAGGGCAGGTGGCTAAGGGGAAAACAGGACAATGGGGCACTTGCAAGGCTTGGCTCATCCTGGGTCTGGGAGTGGGGTGCGGCTCGGGTGCTGACGGCTACACAAAGGAGACCCCGCAGCAGAGAGAGCAGTGGGCCTTTTGCTGGCTTTGGTTTTGTTGTGGATAGAACCTGAAGCCTCATGCAGGGTGCGCATGCACACACTCGCACTGAGCTGCAGCCCTACCTGCAGCTTGAAGGAGGTACTACTGGGCCCAGGCCCTGGAACAGAAATGTGGGTTCGTCCTACCCACTGTGCCTTAGAGTCCTGCAGATGATGCTGGGTTATATAGAGACAGTCTCCATTTCAAAAAGTATGTATTTACATAATTTTTAACTGGAAAAGATATGATTACATTGAATCAGTGTTTCATAGTAGCATTGAATTTCTGTTTTAAATAATTTTTTTGATGCCAGGAATCTGACTGAGAACCTAACACTTGCCAAGCAGGCACTTATACCACTAACCTATCTCCCCAGCCCAGGAAATAAATGGCTCAGCCGGATGTGGTGGTGTGTACCTGTAATCCCAGCACTTGGGAGGCTGAGGCAGGAGGCTTGTTTTGAGTTCAAGGTCATCCTGAGCTACAAAGTGAGCTTAAGGCCAGCCTGAACTGTACAACTGCACAGGGAGACCCGGTCTCAAAAAGCCAAAAGAAGAAAGAAAGAAAGAAAGAAAGAAAGAAAGAAAGAAAGAAAGAAAGAAAGAAAGAAAGAAAGAAAGAAAGAAAGAGCTCAACACTTCAAAGCGGACAGGGGCAGGGTGTATGAGCACAGCGCCCTCCTCCAGGGGTAGTACTCAAGTAAGCATTGTGAGGAGGACTCTGCCCTTGGTCCTGCTGGCACACTGAGAGTTCCAGGTGGTGGCACTGTGTAGGAAGTTGCTGAGGCTCATGTCAAGCCACAGGACTGAGACCCCTGCAGAGACTGCCACCCTGCTGGGTTTCCCAAGTGTTCCCATCAAAATAAAAATTCTTTACTGAAATCTCTTGCTTAAAAATTCTGGCATTAATGCACTTATCAATATCACTGTGCAGACAGAAGTGTTCACAGGGACCCTAGTTGTGATACTCAGAGAAGGAACAATGGACTGGCGAGACTCAGCTCCCGGAAGACAGACTGACAGACAGGGCTGGAGACGGTCACACGAATGCAGAGACCAGATCAGCCTGGGGGTGACAGGGAGTGGGCACTTCCATTTCCTAAGTGAAGTCCAGGCCAGCAGAGGTTTTCAACTCACGGCGAGGTGAGTCACTTTTATGTATTTCTGTGCGTTTTCGGACCTAACCGCACTGACTTAGGAAGGGGGTGAGGAGTACTTGGTCTTCTGTGTGAAGTGCAGGCAGCTTTGTGAGTAGCTGGACGAGTGATCAGAGCTGTGAGCAGCCTCTCCTCCCACTCATGCCCACCCCTCCGTGGAGCCTGCGCCTTTCCAGTGCTGTCCTGTCATCGTGGGATAATTCAACACAAAGCAATGTTCATTAGACAGCTCTCTAGCCAGCAGCTGGGTTGAGCTTTTTAAAAAGTGATCTCTCAAGTAATTTGTCCTAAAGACAGGTTTGACGTGAAGTTGGCATGATGACTAGGAGGTCACCATGTGGAAGCAGAGAAATGACTATTCTGGATCTCGCTCTTACTCCACACCCATCCTGCCCAGAGCTGCTTTGCATTTCAAAGGGCTGCCTGTTCTCTAAGAGCTGTGCAGGGCTACCTCCTGAAGACCCAGCCCCCCTCTTTGGAACTGGTCCACAATTCCTTTACCTTTGGGTACAATGTGCTCTTTCTGTTCTTCTGGCTCATCTTTATAGACTGTGTGTGAAGTCCCGGTCTTTCTTCCAGACCTGTGATTCTCAAAGTGGTGCTTAGGCCCAAGCCATCAGCAGCAGCTGAGACCCACCCAGACCGAGTAACTGGAAAACTCCAGGTGTGGCACCCAACAATCTGGGTTTTAGCAAGCTTTCAGCTGCTTGATACAAGCCAAAGTTTTAAAGTCACTGCAATTATGCAGGAGGAAACCACTGTTTCCTAAGAACCTTTTACATGCTAGATGCGTCTAGATGACCTTAAGTAAGTGGTTTCTGATTTCACTGAGGAGGAAATTGATGTCCAGATGCAGTGATTCTCTCTCCACCTCATGCTCAGAAATAAGTTGGAATTCAGGCCCGCTCTGCCTACCTGCAGAGACCAGCTTTCCCGCCGCTTCTTGAGAGCAGGACTTGTTTGAATGAATGTATGAATGAATGGTCAGTGAATAAGTGAATCAGTAATGTTGCCTTAAGTACAATACAGTTGCATTTTGAATGCTGGTCGATGAGCCAGTTTTAAAGACAGAACTTCAATGAACAAGAAAGAACAGGTACTAGTGAGAATGGCCCAGCCCTTCCAGCGTTGTCTGTGTAGTCCCAATTCACTGGCAGGAATGCGATAGCAGGTTCTCATTTTTGTGATCTGGCTGGCAGTTGCAGGGCAGTGGAAGAGTCACCAGACCAGGGAGGACTAGAAGTCCTGGCTAGAACGTCAGCCCCAGAAATATTAGCAGCAGGGACTTGGGCGGCTTCTCTGTGCCTTTGTGTTTTCACCTCTAAAATGGGGCTAATAGAAGCATCTTTTCTTGCTACACACGAGACACGCCTCCTGGCATCCTGTATGAAGGAACATAGTCCTTTATTTTTAGGTGTTGAATATATCTGTACATGGAAATCCTTTAAAAACCCTCAGTTCAGGGCCGGGGAGATGGCTCAGTGGAATAACTGCTTCTCTGGCAAGCACAAGGGCCTGAGTTCAATCCTTGGTTCCGAAAAAAAAAAACCTCAGTTCTGTACTCGTCAGTCACCGCAGAGCCTGCGGCCCCCTAAGTACAGTAATCTGATGAGGTGGGTTCTTAAAGTTGCCAGGAGCAGAGTCATACTGAGGAGGCCTTGAGAAAGACTGGGTGGCAGTGAGGTCGTCAGAAAGGGCACTGTGGCATGGGACTGAGGGGGCCTGGAGGAGTCTGGCGGGCGTGGGAGCTTCCACTCTCATTTTCCCTGGGCGTGGCCACTGCTACCCTGCTGTCCCCATCTTCTCGGGCGCTGCTCCCTGCGCACCAAGCCCAGCTGACACGCAGGCTTCCCGGCCATTCAAGACATCTCCCCTCAACGCTGGCTCCTCCCTGGCCGTAAGGACCTGCCTGGCCCTTTCTTTCCATCCTAGCTGTTGGCTTTTCCACCCCCCAACTGCCAGGTTCTCAATTTTAAAAAAAAAATTTAATGTTTAACTGGCATAACTGTGCGTCCATGTGGAGTGCAGCACGTCATGTCCGTGCATATGTGCAAGCTGTCGTGACCCAGTGTGGGTAATTGGCACGCCCACCGCAACGTCTTTCACTTCCTTGTGTTGGGAACAAAGTCCTCCCCACGAGCTATTGTGAAATGCACAAGGGCTTGTGGTCAGCTCGAGTATGAGGAGCTCCTCCTCGTCCTGTGGTGCCTGTGGATGCGCTGTACTTTGGGCAGTAGAAAGCTGGCTGATTCTGACTTGTCCAGCGCCTGCATGCACCAGACTGTGTGGGCATTCGGCCCATGGATGGACTTTCCTTGCGTCAGGGGCAACAATAAGGTCGCCTCCCTGGTCTGCCTGCACTTGGCCACTCCAGCATGGGCAGAGCACTACTCCTCAGAAGCAGCTGTGAGCAAAGGATTGTGTAAAGGAAAGGCCTGTCTGAGTCCTGAGTGCTCTCGCTCTCGCCTGTGAGGGGCCCTGTGCTCTGGCAGTGAGGTGCTCAACAGTGGCTGCCACTTGGCACCTGTTTCAGCAGCCTCCCACATGTGCCTGAGGGGCGCCAGGAAGCACTTGTGTGGAAGCCCCTGGGAAGGCAGCAGAGGCAGAGCCGGCAGCTGCCCTGCCGCATCTGGGCAACCAGCAGCCCAGGAGAGGCGGCCAGTGATCAGCAGCACCCGCAGGGGCACCTCCCAGGGTGCGGTGACAGGGCCAACTGCTCAGTGAGCGGTCTTTTTCCCACCTTGGCTTATAACCATGTGGAGGACTTTATCAGCTTTTCCACCTATTTGTCTAATTTTCCAAGTACGAAAACTTGGTCTGATTCCGTCACTCACAGAGGTGAGACTCAGTAAATAGCCGCCCACTTCACCAGCATCCTGCCTGAGTCGCAGGAGATCTCAGCAAGTATTCAATGAATAAATGTAATGAATTTGGTAGATGGAAGACGAGAGGGATTTGGCCAAGATTAACTACCTAGTGGGCGGCGGCAGTGGCGGGAGAGTCAGAGCTTGCTGGCTCTGTGTGAGCGGGTTCTGCTTCGCAGTGGCTCATGGAGCCCTAGGATTTGGCTTGCTGTACGCTTTACCTTTGCTCTCCTCCCTGGCCGGTCCCCACCAATCACTAGGTGCCCTCTCTCTGAGTATGTTAGTGCCTGGTGGATCCTCTGGCCCATTCATTTAATCCTTCAGATAGCAAACAGGCGTTTACACCTGCCCTGAGTCCAGGATGGTACCCTTTGCAGCTGCACACCACATTTCCTGTCGCCCAGAAATTGATAATATTTGGGCAGATGCATCCCTAAAAATAGCCTGTCGCTGTGTGGTAAATGTGTTTCTCTTGCTGCCGAGTTCTTTCTCCTCCCAGCCCAAGCCTGTTTCCCAAGGACTATACTCCCTACACACTGGGGAGGTCAGTCCATCAGGGCCACAAACAAAACCTGATTCTCATGTCACACAGAGACCTTCAGCTATTTTAAACAGAGCACATACTCCTTGATCAACATTCCCAATCTTGCCAACAGTTCTTTATTTGAAGATGGTTTCATGCCAGGTCTGGTGGCACATGCATAATCCCAGCACTCAGGAGGCTGAGGCAGGAGGATTGCCAGGAGTTCGAGGCCAGCTGGACTACAAAGCAAAATGCTGTCTCAGAAAGAAAAGCGAGCACGGCCTAAGGCCCCCTGCCCGGCTGGTTGCTCCTCAGCGCATGCTCCTGCTTGGCTTATCAGTCTCTCACATGTGGCTGCCAGATGTGAGCTCCAGCTATGATCCCTGAGTGTGCTGTGGAGCTGAGCTTCCGCTCACTGCCTTCGTGCTGAGCATTGTACAGGCCAAGATGTGGGACAAAGAAACAATCACTTTCTTGCTACCTATTCTCTTGAGTGTGGGTACAGTGCCATGTGTCTCTGCCACCTTCGCCCATTTCCCCCTCATCTCCCTACCTAGTTATCAGCGTGCCAATGCTAGCAAGGAGTTTGTGCTTGAGTTTGCATATCTGCAATCAGGGAACTCTCTAGAGAACTAAGCGCCGTGCCTGTCTACAAGGGTCTACATTCTTAGTGGTGAAATTTGGTTTTCCCCCAAAGAAATAATTAACAGAGAGCTGAGACCCAGTATAATCAAAGCAACAATCTTTTCCCTCGACCCCTCCTTGGGACTGCTCCTAATAGTGGTTGGTAGACTTCTGGGTATGATTGAAAACAGATCTCCCAGTTCAAATGCCAGTGTAGAATTGGCTTCGGGCCCAGGCTGTCATGGGCTTTGTCAAATTTTTGTCATTGCATTGACCTAGACAGTTGCAGACTGAGGAGCTTTGACTTCCATCATCTGCAGAGAAAGCTGGGGTACAGACAGGGACTGACACCTCATGAGCCATGCAACAGCTTTGCAGCACCTGGCACTTGCCCAGTGCCAATCTGGAGTGCATAGAGAGGCAAGTTCTTTCAGCTGTTGGCATAAGTCTGCCTGTGCTGGGGCTGCAGGAACACAACAGGTTTCATTCGCAGTGATAGTTTTTTTCCCTCCGGGAGAAAATCTACCCGACACCCTGCCCCCACCACACGCAGGACCTTGCTTGTTTGGTTTCCTATTTGCACCATAGGGAGTTTCTCTGTCCTTTGCGTGCACACATATGTGTGTATTTATCCCCCAGGAACATTTTCTTGTTTGGTTTCCTTAGACCAAGGTAGTGTGTTGTTTTATTTCACAAATGGAAGGCATGTGTGACCCTTCCCTAAAACCAAAAGACCACCTCTGCTGGGGCCTGGGCCAGGTCCTCCGTATGCGCAACATGATTGCATTTGTTCCTCAGAATGCTTCTGGCAGGGGCGCGGTTATTAGTTCCACTCTATAGAAGAGGAGAGTTACATGCAGATGGCATCCAAAGACATGCAGCACATAAGAGACCACAAGCTCCAGAGCCCTTCTTTGGCTCAGGCTGTGTGGCATCAACTTTGACCACACGTGGAATACAGCTCACTCACTGCTTCACCATTGCCTGCCATGCAACTTTGAGAAAGTGACTTCAGCTCTCAGTCTCCTCCGGGATGGTAACATTGCTTGGGAAAAGTGCCCATTTCCGTTATCGTGAGAATTAAATTAGAATATGTGCACATGTGCCCTTGCAGTTCCGCTGGGGGAACAGAGGTCTCCTTCTAGAGCCTTCGCTCACCCTCGAGTTGTACGATTAAAACCTAGCTGCGCTGTCTAGTTTGTTTCCATCCCCGCTTCGGTTGTTAATAATAAACCTAGTCCCTGGGTGTCAGGAACAGGAGTGGCGCAGAGTGTATGCTTCCCTGGCTGCTCTCCAGGCGACGTGTCAGCCATCCCTGCAGCCGTCCCAGAGTCCAAGTCCCACCTGGGGCATTGGCGCCTGGGCTCCTGCAGCATAGTCCGGAGGAGGTGGCAGAGGAGGGCGCTGGTGGGCCGTAAGTGTGCTCTGGCTCTTCAACCAAGCACTGCCAAAGCGTCTCTGACATCCATTCCCACAACTTGAGGAGAGAGAACAGGGCAGAAGAGTGTTATATAGGTAGTGAGCGCAGGCCTCTTGAGCTCACATGCATCACAGGGAGCAAGAGGAGGGTGCTAGGTGAGGCGGGAGAGGGACGAGGCGGGAGAGGCGGCCTGACCTCGCTTGCACCGATGGTTCCTTCTGTCTTCAGTGTTCTTCCTCCTCCTGTGTTCAGTGGGACGTCCTTAGCATCTTACTGCCATGACCAAAGAGGGCTCTGCTCAGCAGGGGAGGGGAAGGAGGGATGTTGATGGCACGGGAGCAGCAGAGGAGAAGGCCCCCTCCTTGGGTCTCTGTTCCTGCCCGGTGAAGCAGGGTCCGGCAGGCAATGCGCTGCTCCGGTTGTCCTGCTCCACATGACAGCTTCCTTTGTGGTGTTCTACAAAGTAAGGTTCGGGCATTTCAGAAAAACCTGAAGGTGACAAATGCAGGCTCCTATTAGCATGGGCACATTACAAGAGAACAGGACCTAGAAGAGGTGCTAGAGAGCAGAAAGGAAGGATGAATCCAGGTTTTAGCCCTAGATCCAGAGGGACTTCTGTATTGGATGTGGCCATCTTTCACTCTGACAGTTCCAGGCTAATGGATCTGATAAGGGGCACTGAGCAGACAGGCCCTGCCATGGGTGCCCCGAGACCTCTGCAGCTCCCTGAGCCTCACGCCTCTGGGAGGGCACACCCTGCCCTCGCTTCCTTCTGCGTATGCCCCTCTGTGCTTCCAGTGTCCTTGTGTTCTGTGGCCCCAGGACAGCCCGCTCCTGACACATGTCCAGTGAATAAGCCAAAGAAATACACTCTGCATTCTAAAAAAAATTTTTTTTGTATTTTAGGGAAGGGTCTGCAGGGTGTTTAGGGTCTCACAACTAGATCAGACTCATAGTGATCCGCCTGTTTAGAGCCTACTGAGAGCTGGGATTACAGGCTGGCCACCACACCCAGTCTCAATTGCCATCTCAGCGTGCCCCCAGGAGCAGGGCTGGCACAGCATTCTAAAATTGACAGAAGAAAAACAAGTCCCTGAAATCAAATTTCCTACCAAAGCCCATTGCTATAATAGAAAATCAACAGCTGGAGGAAAGAAGCTGCCACTTTCCACCATGTCGTATACCCAGTGATGACAATCATTTATTCATAGGCAGCTGAATTTCTAATTCCAACCCAAGCAGATCTAGAGGTACATCTCCTGCTAACTGAAAACAGCTGCTGTGTGAACATGATGAGCAATGGAGGAGGGGTACAGGGGGTAGAAATGTACCACACACTAATTAGGAACATGCAACATAGTTATGCAGTAAAGTTCACACTTCTCCCAAGCCAGAGAGCATCAGTTCTGCCCTAGTGTTTAGCAGGTGGTATCTGGTCAGTGGAGACCCATTATATGTGGAATCTCCCTTGGACCCCAAGTTGCTGAAATTCCTCTAAGTGCTGGAGGAGAAACTATGTATATAAACATTTCATCAGAAGAAGATACTCTCCACGTGTCTCCCTTCTGCTGCTTGTTGCCATTTTTAAATGATTTCATGTCTCCTAAACCCTCTGCCTTCCTTGACGCCAAGAGCCCCGGGCGTTTTGCAGCATGCAGGCTTCCATTCTGTCAGACTGAGTAGCCAACACTGTACTTAGTCACAGAAAATATGCTTTCCTCATTTTGTCACTGTGAAGGTTTGGGGGCAGGTGATGCACAGGTTTATGTATTGCAAGCTTCATAAATCAGAATCCAGAAAGTATGTGACACTTATCAGCAGTTGATCCTGTTAAAAAAGCAACTGGTAATTTTAGAGATTGTATTAGGAGGTGTATTTTATAACATTGGTTTTCAGAAAGCCAACATTTTGGCCCTAGCCTTCCAAGGTCAATTAAGACTCAGGACATATGAGAACTTGTACTGTTACATCATGTACCTCAGTAGTGTCCCAAATTTTCTGATCAGGAAGATTATGGAGCCAAAGAGGAAAGTGACCGATGATGTAGAGTGTGCCTAAGGAGAGTCACATGGAGAGAAAACATTCTCAGGCTTTCACAGAGAGCACATTGGCCAAGCAATGGCCGTGACTCATCCACATGGCTGCACTGACAAAGGTTCTACAATCTGAGGTACAGGATCTCAGGTTAAATCCTGAGGGCATTTCACTGACCTTCTCAGACCCAAAAGCTACAACTCTTGTTGCATAGGTCCTGCTTTACCTTGGTCTTAACCATCCAGCAGAAAAGTATAAAAACGAAATATAAGAAGTAAAGCCATGGTGTTATGTTGAGCTGTAGGGGAGTCAGGTCAACAATTTCTGACATTGCCAATCAAGCAGAAGCCCCAGTACTATTATGGACTACTGGACTCTTTTAGAATATTTTGCTGATAATATTAAAATAACGGAACTTAACAAAAAAAGGGGATACAGATGAATGTCCATTTTGTATCTGTGTATTCAAAGTGGTTAGGATAGATATATAGTTACATTCTCTTAATGAATAGAATGATTTGTTCTAATGGTGTTTGTAAATAGGATATCATGTCCGCATCTTGTACAGCAATTAACCACTAGGAAGAATGTATGCAATGTGTTAGTTATTGAAATTGTCCTACCAATTTGGTTTGAAACTGTCTCATTGCAATTTATTTCTCAAAAAAAATTATGAAAAAAATACTTAAAAAAAAAAGCATTGGTTTTCAGAGGGACTGAACCACAGACATTTAGATCTGGGAGGGACCTGGGAGATCATGCAGTTGAATTCTTTTGGTGACAACAAAAAACCATTTACTGAGACCCTTCTGTGTATTAGATGCCAAAATAAACACAAGAAAAGCGAAGGAGGTTTCTGGACTCAAGTTCACAATCAACAAAGTAAACTCTATGACAATTTCATAGGGGTAAAGAAAGAGTCCCAGGAGTAACTTTGCCTGTGAAAACTTCCAGGAAGCCGTCTCTAAGGAGACGGCACCGGGACTGGGCTTGACAGAGGAATTGGAGTCGCCATTAGAGCTTCCTGGGGACTCAGGTACAGACAGACCCGGGGTGTGGCCAGGGGTCCACAGCTATCCAGAGCAGAGCTAAGCTGCCCCCAGACCTTCTGCGTTCTGTCCTGAGCTCTGGCCCGCAGCAGCCGGTACTATCCCTTCCCCAGCACAAGTGGCCTGCAGCTTGAAAGGAAATAAGCTTGCCTTCCAATGACTCAAAATACTTATTCCTTTAAAAGAACAGTCAGAAGAAAACGTGCAGAAAGAATGGCTTTCCTAGAAACAGCATTTAAGAGGCCACTGCCGAATGAAACACCCCAGGAAGGTACACTCTTCCAGGCCAGTCCCGTGCCGTGGGCCCCGCCGTGAGGCTGGTGGTGGCCTGGAGCCGTGGTGGCCAGCCACTGTGGGCCCGCGCAGCCCTCTGTGCAGCATGCGAGTGCGTCACCCCGGAGCAGGGCGTCAGGAAGCAGTGGACCTTCCAGGCTGACGCCTCCGCATCGGGCCCCAAGCAGCGCGGGAGTCCTGCGGTGGTGAGTCGGCCTCCAGGAGCCTGGCTGCCGCTGCAGGATGCTCCGGTTGCGACCTCGTGCATGGGCAGGAGCAGCACAGATGGATCCGCATGCCAGGGCTCCTTCGCTGAGCTGCAGAACAGCTCCCGAGCCCGCCCAGGAAGGCTCTACGCTGCGCCGGCGGGCGCCCCTCTGGCAGACGCCCGCTACAGTCTCCGGCTGCTCAGAGCCACGATGCGTTTCAGTCTTGACACCCTCTTCCCACAGTCGGTCTCCCGAGTAACGGTAGACTCGAGGGCTTCTCCGGAGGAAGCCTCCCTCCCAGGGAATCGTGTCTGCCGCAGCATCCATTCCACCACGGCTGAGGACCGTGGGGCTCTGGAGAGGAAGGAGTGGCCTTAGGTTACGGAACACACGCTAGGAGAATGACCTCTTACTCCAGGAAAGAGGCTCCTCTCCCTCAAGCGGCTGCCCAGGTTCTCCCTGTCGGCCTGCACCTTTTTTAACGAGAAAGGCAGGTCTTCTGTGGCCAAATATCTCCTTCAATGGAGCCCTCGGCTCCGTTGGAATTTGCGTCTCTTGTTCCAGGGTTGCTGAATGGCTTTCCACACATTTACTTACTATTTGTATTTCTTCGTCTGAGAAGTGCGTATTCATCTCAGATGCCCATTTTTTGGATTGGGTCTTGAAGTTGGGGAGGGGGTCTGATTTTTTTTCGTTTCTTTTTGAGGCAGGGTTTCTCCAGGCAGTTGAGGCTGGCCTTGAGCTCACCTTGTAGCCTCCCTGGCCTCAAACTTGCAGCAATTCCCCTGCCTCATCAGTTCTTTATATGTTCTAGACATTACTCCTTTGTCTGAAAAACTACTGTCTAAACTTATTTCCCACTCTGTGGGTTGTCTTTTCACTCTCTTGGTGAGTTATATGTGAACTCATGTTTAGAGCACAGTCTGTAATAGCTAAATCTTGGAAACAACCTAAATGTCCATCAACCAATGAATGGTAAAGTAGTACTTCATCTTAGTAAAGTAGTACAATGAAGTACTACTCAGCCATAAAGAAGGATAAACTCGAAACATTCCTAGGTATGTAGATACACCTTGACACTGTACTCGTAAGTGAAATAAATTAGATGCACATGTAAATATTGCATTGTCTCTCTGGTGAAAAAGCAAAAGTGTAAATAAGAGCCAAAATATATAATAGATAGCGTGGAATAGGAAGACATTGTTCAAAAGGAGAGGAGAACTTGGCAGGGAGAAGGGGGAAAAGAAAAACATGAGACTACAAGGATAAAATGGGATCAAAATTTGTGAATAAGGAGGAGAAGAAGGGTTAAAGGAAGGGGAAGGAAATGGAAAAGAAGAACTAAGATGCATCTTGTACTGGTACAAATTCTCTGTGATGAATGTGGTCATTATGTTTATCTAAACTATACTGATAAACCTAATATTAAAAAAAAACCCAGAAGCCTCAGTGGTCTCAGCTGAAAGTTGGTGCTAAGCCGTGAGCGAAGTCCCTGACTCACTCTGCAACCTTGTGGGGGTCGCCCTGCTCTCTCCAGCTCTGTCTCTTCTCTGTTAAGAAGGGCTGGGGGTCTCTCCCAGCCTTCCTGGCCCAAAGGTCCTAGAATTCTTTGCCCTTCATTAGCTCCTTTGCGGCCTTCAGGCCTGGCCTTGCTGCCCACAGCCCGGCCTTGTTCATGCCCTGGCTTTCACTCTGGAGTAAATTCCTGTGGCATGAACAGAGACTGGGTTTGAAATCAAAGGGTCTGGGTTCAAGTCCTGCCTCCATGATGTTATAATCTGTGGCCTGTAAGAAGTTCCAGCAATGCACAATACTGGTCAGATTTGATGACAGTGGGGCAAGACATCTATGTGTAGTTGTGTCTTTGTTTTCGTTCCAACCCAGCATTATTGAGAAGTGAGATGTTCCAGAGAAGCAGATTTTCCAGGTAGCATGTTCACTTACTAGAGCTACAGGACATTACCTCATTTTTTATTCTAATATTTCTGAAATTGATGCTGCATCTCCTTGATGTTACAGATGGCATTAGGAGGAGTTAGGGAAAGAAGCGTTGCTGTAAAAATAAAAAAGTTTTAAAAAGTAAGCATGGCAGCAGGTTCTGGGACTCTAAAGGGACCAGGGAAGAGACGTGAATGCCTCTGAAGGGGCTTGGAGTTTCCATCGGGCGATTGGCGGGCCACTGGCGGGGCTTTAAACATGAGGGTGACAAGCATCAGGCCTGTTTGACTCGGGCTTCTGGGTGGTAGATAAATTGGGAGAAGAGCGCAGGAGAAAGCTGGAAGGCCAGCACAGGCTTTCGCTGCACCTGCAGTGCGGGGTGTGGCAGCCTGGATGGACCGATGGCAGATCAGAGGCAGGAAACGAGCTCTGCCGATACCCAGCAGCTTTGTGCGACAACAAATTGGTGGAATGTTGGCCCCTTGTGAGACAACTACAGAGCCCCGAGAAGACGGCAAAGATCACCCCGGAATGCACTTTCTGAAGATAGCCACTCTGCTCGGGTTCAGCTTTCTCCCAGTGGTGTTTCAGCTGCACAGCTTGCAGTGCATTTGTAGAGACCAATTGGATTCATAAGCATTTCACCCACGCGTCTCCCAGTGCGGGTTGAGACGGGCTTCAGTGTAGTGGATGCAACACCATCTTAACCCCATTAGTTTCTTTCTGTGACTGGGCTGGAATAACATTGGTTCCCTTTTTCCACAGGAGACCCTCAGACCTGAGGATCTTGGTTCACCTGGGGCTGGATTCTGAGCTCCCTGGGTCATGGAGAAGTTGCTCTTTTCAGCTCTTGTTCTCTTTGTTCCCCCAGAATCGGTGGATAACTGCCCCAGCAATTGCTATGGCAACGGTGACTGCATCTCGGGTACCTGCCACTGCTTCCTGGGCTTCCTGGGCCCCGACTGCGGCAGAGGTGAGCAAGCTCAAGCGTCCAGGCCCCCTTCCAGCAGCTTAGGCTTCACTTCTGAGAGCAGGCACAGAGAAGCCTAGGCCAACCCTGTGCCCCTAAGGGTACCTGGAAGTCACACCTCAGAAGCCCACCACGCAAGGTCTGCCAGTAGAATTCTGGAGGGCTGGGTTTCCTCAGGGCAGCCGGAGTTAGTGCGGTGTCCCTTACTGGAGGAGGTGACATGGCACAGGGTCCTTTAAAAAGCTGCCATTCCCTGGAAGGGCACTGATTAGCCTTTGTCACACATCCTTGAAGTTTCTCTGTATGCAAGTGTGATTTCTTCCCATCCTGTGGAGCAGAGGCCTCGGAAGCCTGACCACACACACGCATCTTAGCTCAGACACCAGGCAGAGACCTGGCGTCTCCCTCATGGCCCTAGTGCTACCTCATGCTCTGGCCTCTGTGATGACCACTACTGAGAAAGCTCATGAGGCTGCCCACCTGCGACCCTGCGCTGGCTCGTGGCTTTGTTTCTGTGTGGAAGAATGAACAGGGACACTGCCAAAGGAGACCACGAGTCCTGCGAATCTGGCGCTTCCCTGGGCAACCAAGAGGGGCTCTTTTAGTTGGTTCATCATTTTACTCAACCGGCAGCTGTAGGTTTCATGCCCCCTGGAGGCCCAGGCCTGTGCTGGGACTGGGGTTGTGACACCATGCAAGCCCCAGCCCTGGGGGTCCACAGCATGCTCTGGGGTGCACGAGTGGGTAGGTAGCACCACCATGAGGCACACAGCAGCGCTGGAAGGGCACGTGGATCAGATCAGGACAGCTCCCAGACGGGCAGCGCTGTACCTGAGTGCTGAGGCCAGCGGAGCTGTCTGTGAGTGGAAGACAGAGATGGCTTTGGAGGCCGAGGGAGCGGCTTCCCGCAAGGGCTGTGCCGTGACGCTGCTCTGGGGATTCTTATTTTAGCTAATGTAAGTAGACTCCGCTGGAGGCAGCAGAGCTGGCAGCCGCAAGCAGCATGGTGATTACCTGCTGAGTGCCTTAAAAAGGAAGAAGCCAGGTGGGGGCCAGGGTAGGTAGGGTGGAGAGATGAGTCATCCCTCCTAACAAGAATTACTGTATCATCCCGTGTGCACTTAGAGTTAAGACTCATGGGTAAAGCAGCCTTATTGTATCTCAGTAAGACTGGCAAGTACTTCCAGCATGATGCAATATAATTTATTTTTATAGAGTGGCCTACGGCTGATTACAGAACCCTTTCTGCTAAGGAGCTGAGTGGAAAGAGAATACTGTAGCCTAGCTGGGCTCAGCTCCTCTTTTAAGGGGATGACACTATTGGGGAGAAGTCGAGGCATGAAGACCAGGGCAGCTGAGGCTTGCTGGGTTCAGGCAGCAGCAAGGGTGTTGCAAATGAGGCTGGCCAGGTGGAAATGGAGCACCATTAGACAGGGTATGAGGACAGACTGGGGCAGCAGGTGGCTGGCCACTGGCAGAGTCAGACACAGGCACAGGCTTCCAGTCCCGGTTCACAGAATATACCACATAAGTCAGCAGTGGAAGGGATGGGCAGGCAGTGTCCAGCATCCTCTGCTCTGCATGGCCTCACCTGCAGTTCCCAGCATGCTTAGGCTACAGTGGAACAGAGCAGAAGCAAATCAGCCTGCACGGGAGCTGCTGGCAAAGCACTGAGGCTGGGGGCTGAGCCAGGCAGCCCAGGGAGGCAAGGGAGGAGAGTGGCGCTCACCCTCTCTGTGCTCTCTCCACAGCCTCCTGCCCTGTGCTCTGCAGTGGGAACGGCCAGTACCTGAAGGGCAGGTGCTTATGCCACAGTGGCTGGAAGGGTGCGGAGTGCGACGTGCCCACCAACCAGTGCATCGACGTGGCCTGCAGCAACCATGGCACCTGTATCATGGGCACCTGCATCTGCAACCCTGGCTACAAGGGCGAGAGCTGTGAGGAAGGTGAGGCCCCCAGCTGCAGCTGTGCTCTGAGGGAACCAGAGCACCGTGCGGGAAGGGCAGCCAGCAAGCAGGACGCCCCAGCCACCTGTAGCACCCCCACACCGGAAGCCCCAGCGATAGGGTTAGCCCAGGGCAAAGTGGTAGGGGTGTGGCTCAGTGGGCAGCACCATGAGGCTCTGGGTTCAGTCCTCAGTAACACACGTACAGGCGTGTGCACACATGGACACACACAAATGAGTTCAGAGAAAGAGGATAAGATGTCAGGGTGCCATCCACAGAGGGCGTGGGCCTGCCGCCGTACATTTGTCATGTCCCAGACTTCTGTGCTGAAGGCCGCAGACCACTTGACTTCCAAGCCCACTAGGGATGAGTCCACCTTCACATCCAAGTTGAGGAAACCGAGCCCCAGGGTGCTCAGTGATTCACCCACGCCTGACTCAGCTGTCCAGGCTCCGGAGTCAAGTTCTTCACTCTCCTCCCCCATGAAAGCAGCTGCTCGTTTTCTGTTTCTGTTTCTGAAGTTGGGGTCTGCTGTAGACCTCCACGCTCTGCCTGCCTGCCTCTGTTGCACTCTGTGTGTGTGTGTGTGTGTGTGTGCGCGCGTGTGTGCTTGCGTGCATGTGTGTGCGTGCCTGCCTGTGTGCACGTCTGTGTCCTGTGTGGCTCATCAGTGCTCAGAGATGTGCCTTTCTCCTTCATAAAGTAATCACGTGGCTAAGCAGGCCAAGGGTAGAAAGTGACCATCTGGGGCAAGCATGACAGAAGTTCTTTTATGCAAAGCTTCACCATGTGAGACACATGAATATTTGTACTTCACAAATGAACAACTGAGACCGAGAGAAGGCCTGTGCCATGTTCGGGGTGATAGAGCAGGGCCAGGACTCAGCCTGGGCGTCTCCTCGAGCTCCTCTACATCAGCTCCTGGGCCTCCGCACAGGGCAAGGCACCTCAGTCACAAGCCCACAGACACACTTAGGAGGACACTGTCTGCTCCGGGCACAGGGACAAATTCCTGTCATCCCAGGTTCTCAGAAGGCTGAAGCAGGAGGGTCACATGTGACCCTGGGTAACTTAATAAGACTCTGCCTCAGAATGAAATTAAATCAGAAAGGACTGGGGATGTGATTCAGAGTCAGAGTGCTTGCCTAGCGTTCAGGAGCCTCTGAGCTTAATCCCCAGAACTTCAAAAAAATGTGCATTCTAGAATCAGATACACAGCTGAGCCATAGCTTGGCCCCTCACTAGCCTCAGTTCTCTCCCTCTCAACCCTCTCAATGTGAATACCATCCTCTGAGGGCCACTGTGCGGATCAAATTAAATGACCCATGTAAACATGTAGCTCAGGGTCTGACATGCAGTAAATGCTCCATAAATGTGGCTCTTGTGTTACTAGTATTGTTCTGGGGACAGTGGAAGCATGCCGCACCCTTCTTATGGCATCCAAGGCCCTTTGAAATGGATAGACCTCTGGCTCGGAGCTGGTGGGTGGACGGAGGGGCTGGAGCAGGGCTGGTCCTCTACCTCTAGCCGGGGCATAGTGCTGAGCCTCCATGTAAGGCATCATTTCTCTTGTAGGAGACAGAATGTTAACAGGCCGGCTTCTGAGCGTAGGGAACGGGAAGGGATTAGTGTCTGAGGAGTGCAGCTCCCTGAGGCGCCCCGGGTGCTTGGCTCTGATGGGGTCTCTGTGGGCTGAGGACAGAAGCTCGAGCCCTGAGACCACAGGACTTGGCTTCTCATCCAGAGCGCGGGGTCTTCGTGTACTCTCCCTTTCATTTTGGTCAGTCCAGGTCAAGCCCTGAGGACGAGGGGCAGACAAGAGCTTCCTGTTGAAGCAGTGGGCTGTCTCTCGGTCTGGCCAGGGAGGCGGTGTCTGTCCCCAGACAGAATGGCACTGGACTGTGCCCCAGAGATGCAGGGTTATTTACAAGGAGGAAAAATGTTGTTTAGAAATCTGATTTACATTATCTGCTTGAAAAGAAATGTTTTCAGTCCTTCTCTCTTTTCTGAGGAGGGCCATCTGGGACTGATTCCCTTTATTATTTTTCTTCCTCTGGTGAGGCGTCCTTGCATAGTCCTGTGTTTATGCCAGGGTTTTCTCGGGCCTTCCTCCCCCGCCGCCTGCCCCCTCCTCCCGTGGCTCTGTGCTGGACCGTTTCACTGTGTTTATAAAACATCAGCTAACAAACCTACTTTTTTCTCTCTCTCTTCCTTCTTCTGAAGTTTATTGCCCCATATTTTTTAAGGCTTGAACTGAGCCAGCAGGCCTCTTGGAGGGGGCTTAGTGTAGGGATAGAGGAGAAAAAACCTTAGACTTCACCAGGGGAGGTGAGACACTGTGCTTAGTCTGAATGTTAGCTCGTGTGGCCACTGAAGCATGTGGCATTGTGGGGAAAGGGCTGTGTCTCTAGCCTGCTTGGGCAGGCCTCAGCTTCCTGTTAAGGGGCTCAGCTTCGGCTGGGAACTTTGGCTCAAATGGCCAGCTTGGCCAAGCTGTAACTGCACACCTTATGAGGGGAAACTGAGCAAGACCCTTCTCTAAAACGAGACAGACAACCTCTCTGACTGCTTCCACCCTCTCCCAGATCATTCATGTCCCACCCCAGGC
The DNA here is from genome assembly GCF_000260255.1 of Octodon degus. Classification (NCBI taxonomy): domain Eukaryota; kingdom Metazoa; phylum Chordata; class Mammalia; order Rodentia; family Octodontidae; genus Octodon; species Octodon degus. The sequence continues at coordinate 4,945,074 of NW_004524625.1, read as the reverse complement.
CTGCCAGTTCCTCCTGAGTGCCACATGGCTCCCAGAAATTCCTAGAGTCCCTGAGACCATCCCAGTGGGGTGTGAGGGAGGGAAACGCTCTAATCCCATCACTGGGTCCCTCCCACCCCAGAGGCCTAGGTGATGGAGCCAGGTTTAGGATTAGCGGAACAGAGTCTTCTGGTGGACACCTCAGCCCATCAGCCAAGGGTGACTGGGGCGCCGGGTCCCACTCCACATGCACTTTGCCTGCACAGGGAAGATGAAACATTTGGAGGCCGGCCCAGCTCACTCCAGAGCCTCCTGATCGTTGCTCTGAGCCTGGGTTGTCTGCCACAGGGATCACAGACAGGACCGCGACACACGGCCTTTTGCTGATCTGGGAGCCCTACAGCCTGCCTCTTGGGTGCAGATTTATAGGTTTGACCTTAAGGGTGCCTTGGGCTTCTCAGAGACCACTACAGCTCCAAGCTGGAATCCAGGCCCCTCGCTGAACTGCAAACACCTTTGCAGGCCCCAGGGTGGGAGTGCTGAGTTCTTTCCTGTGAGATTGGACAGCCCTCTGGACTCAGGGAATTGTCTGGTAGCCTAAAGAGCCGCCTTAATCCTGAGGGCCTGAGATCTGAGGTAGGCCGTGCACATTTGTCACTATGGTCATTGTTATTATGTTAATTACCAGGAATCCCACCAGACCCTGCTTAGGCCATTGCTTAATGGTGACCAGAGGCTGCAGAGGAGAGTCTGTGCCTTCCTTCGGCCTTAGTGATCTTCCACATGGCCACAATTCATCCTATGCTTTGTTTAGATTTCTGTTTGTAGGGCAGCCATGTGTTTTTGAAGCTATATGCTCATGCATGTAGCTTTGTTTTTCGCTTTTGTTTTTGTTTTCGGTACCAGGGATCAAACTCAGGACCTAGCACTTGCCAGGCAGGTGCTTATGCCACTGAGCTGTATTCCTGGCCCTCATGCATATAGCTTTGAGTCAGTAAGATTATAAGAGATAACAGCAAGAGGTGTAGAACAAGAAAGAGTAACGCAGGAGTGAATTTCTCCTCGGTGTTACCGTGCTGTCATAAGTGAGTCCCTTGGTCTCGCTGCGCTTCCTTCTCCTCAACTGGGGTGGTAATGGCAGCTGCCTCACCTATAGTGGTGCTCGTACTAAATGAGATAGTGCATGTAAAAGGGTTAATGGCAAAATGTAGCACAGGGAGTGATCTAGTTAATGCCAACTATTGGGATTATTACTGCTTTTACCATATATTTGCTTCTAACCTGATCCCTTATCTTATTTATCACTTAGGTTAAGCTGAGCTCCTTTGAAAACCTGAAGATTCAGAGAAGTCCCTTAGTAAACTGCTCCTCAAGTTAAACATCCCCAAAATGTTGCCGTTCCTGCAGTCTCAGCCTATTTGTGTCCATGACCATTATATACCCAGGCCAGGCTTCTCAGACTTTAGTGCCAAAGTCAAATATACTCGGTTGTAAAATATAATTAATAAATAAAAGCAATGTCTGAGTTACAAAGTTCTGAGTTCAGCTGACAGGCTTGCCAAGTCATGCTACCCTACAGGTAGAAAAGTAACCTCTTTGCAACTCTTCTCAGTTTACCAAGTCCTTTCGTATCCTCAGTGCCATTTGTGCTTATGGCAGCCTGAGGGATGGGGTTTTACACTCCTGTCTTACAGCTAGGAAGCTAAGAGCAGGCACATAAACTGACCCTGGGCCTAGACCGAGCACCCTCTGCACCCTAACCCCAGAGTCCAAGCCTTCAGGGCCGAGGTCCAAGTTCTTCCCTCTGCAGCAAAGGGCTTTTGCAGGAGCTCCTGTGGGGTAGACCCTCGCTGAGTGTCGTCAGCACCACTTTTCCAACAGCTGGGTGGTGGGCCCCACATGACACTGTGGCCTCTCCCAAGTACAAAGTGAATGGAATCCCCTTCCTTCATAGGATGAAAACTTTGTGGTAGAGGCGAGTGAGAGCAGGAATCAGCCTCTGTTGCCAACTCTGTCTTCTCTCTGCTATCAGTCACACTTTGCCTGTGAACTGCAAGTTAATTAACACATTAATTCTCAGTAGTCTTTTATACCCATGACTCAGTGCTTTGTGGAAGGTTAACTGTCTTTGTTAATTTTGTGAGCCCCATAACTAAAGCTTTGACTTGAGAAACTCAGCCCTGATAGAAACATCACAGCCTTCAGAATCAGACAGATTTATGTTGAAATTCCTCTCTGGACGTGGATGATTGGAACTTTCACACACTATTAGTAGAAAGGAAAATAGTGGAGCTGCTTTGAAAAGCACTGTATTATTTTCTCGGAGAATTAAAAATAGAATGGCCATGTGGCCCAGGAAATCTTCCGGGCATGTGGTCATGTAGATTGGAGCCAGGATCTTGAGCAGCATTTGTACGCCCGTGTTCATGGCAGCATTATTCACAGTTACCAAAAGAGGGAAGCAACCTGCATGGCCACGTGACAGCCCACAGGACAAAATGTGGTGTATACAGACGGTGAAACACTACTTGGCCTTTAAAAGTAGGCAGTTCCAGTGCACGCCATGACAATGGGGAACCTTAAGAGTGTTCTGCTAGTTACAGTAAGTCACTCACAGAAAGGCAAACATGGCATGTTTGCACTTATAGGAGGTGCTTGGAGTAGTCAGATTCTTTGCTTTCTTTTTGGGACAGGGTCTTGCTATACTGTTCAGGCTGGCTCTCAGCTCACTTTGTAGCCCAGGCTGGTCTCAAACTTGCACCGACCCTCCTTCCCCTGCCTCCCGAGTGCTGGGATTACAGGCACGCGCCACCATACCCGGCCGTAGTCAGGTTCTTAAAGACCGTTCCCTTGGCTGCCTGGCTGTGAGCCACAGCCCCTTAGCTCCCTCACGTGAGGAGAAGCCACGCAAAGTCAGGATGTGTACGGCTGAAGAGTTGATGAAGTATCTGCCCACACAAAAGTGATAGAGTTCATAACAATCACAAAAATTTGGAGATGATGAAACCTAGTGGAATGTAATTGTGAGGGAAATAATTGTTTAAATTAAGGAATCTATTTTAGTCTCCTCATACAAATAAAACTACATTATTAAGTAACAAACAACAAAAACTTGTTCTGTGATGATATTGAGCACTTCTTATGTATTGGATGCTGTTCCAGGGGCCAGGGGACAGAAGTGCACACACCAAGCCCTGTCCTCTCTTACTGTCCTCTTGTGGAGCGCAGGCTCTAGGTGCTGTGCCGGTGCTGGGTTCACGTTAGTACTCTGTCCACCTCAGGAGCCAAGAGGTCAGGATTTCTCGGTACATCTCACACATGAGGAGACAGCCTCCGAGAGGCAAACAGCCAGTCGTCAGCAGAGTTGTGGCCTGGGCCTGCTCGTCAGCACAGGAGCCGCCTCTCCGCTGGCAGCAGCATCTTTCCCCCAGTGCCTCGTCTTGCAGTAGCCGGTACTGCTGGCCAGATGCTAACCTATTTCTCTTCCTCTTGTTACAGTGGACTGCATGGACCCCACATGTTCAGGCCGGGGTGTGTGTGTGAGAGGCGAGTGCCACTGCTCCGTAGGATGGGGAGGCACCAACTGTGAGTCACCCCGGGCCACGTGCTTGGACCAGTGCTCAGGCCATGGAACCTTTCTCGCGGACACCGGGCTTTGCAGCTGTGACCCAAGCTGGACCGGACACGACTGTTCTATTGGTAAATAAAGGGAAAGGGGGGCATTGCGTGTGGGAGGGAATGGAGGCTTCTCCTCAGGTCCTGGTCAGGGGCACAAGCCTGCCCCAGCACCTAGCAACAGACCCCTCACATCTCCAAGAACTTTTCTTCTTCCCTGGATCCTAGTCCTCTATGCCTTTCTTCTTGGATGGGCAGAGAACTCAAAAATTACCTTTTCATTTTATTCCTCACACACTGGTGGCCTATATTCACAACAGTGCACCTCGTCACCAGTAATAGTGGCACCTGTAAGTATAGATGTGCTTTACTGAGCACTGTCACAATGGAATGGCTCTCCCTGGTGGCAGGGCAGCAAACAGAGCCCCTGGCTAAGAACTGCAGGGGTGAGGCGCAGAAGCAGGTTCTTATCCCAGGGACTGCACTCTTTGATTCCATCCATTTTGAGGATAAAGTCTAAGCTCAGCGTTGGTTTTAGAGTTCTCTGGGATCTAGCCCCACGTGCCCCTCTGGGAGATGCTCTTACAGATTGTGGGCTCCATGGAGGTCGCAATCATGTACACACACAGCACAGGCTCCGGGCATAGCATGGGCCTGGCCCACTGCAGCTGCTTTGTAAATATTAATGGATGAATGGAACACATGATTAAATGTGTTTTGATCTGCTGATTCCCCGAAGGACCTGTATGTACCAAGTTCAAAGGTTGGTTGCTGCTGCTGGTGTCCTATGTGTAGTCATGTGACGATTCATAAACCCTCTTGAGGGTTAAACAAGGACGTGTATGAACCACCAGTCGGCATTGGCATGTAGTAGTTTATGTTCACATTTAATCTCCTTGAATCTGCACAAGCCCCCGGAGAAAGGAATTCTTGCCACTCCTGGTTCACCAATGTGTATAGCACATCAGCTCATGCAGGCTCAGCAAGCGCCTGCAAGCCATGGCAGACTTCCCAGCAAGAGCAGAAAACCCTGCCTTGGATGCCTTGATTTCCAGAAAAGGGAGAGGGGAGACCACAAACAGGAAAAATGAAAATGAATAAATAGTAAAGAGACTTAGGCTGAAAGAATTGTAATGAGTCCATAGCTAGAAAATGATGGAATCACCAGCTCTACTTTTTTACTCTGAATCATTGTCCTCGCCGTCCCATGTTGTTACAAGAAAGTGAAACCCAAATTAGCTCATGATGTAGTTAGTCTGTTAGCACTTCTGGTTGTAGTCAGGAAAGATGGTGGCAGTCTTTGGCAAAACAACGAAACCCGTGAGGCATTCCTGCGATTGGAGCACTATGCGCTACCTGTCCCCATCCAATGGAGAGCTGACGTTCCCTGCGCAGTCTAAATTGGACTTTTATCCTGGTTTACAAAGCCGTGTAAAGACATGATTGTGAGCACAGGTGTGCAGCATCTCAGGAATCACTCTTTTCTATGGCTCTGTTTATAACAATATAATGAATGGTCCTCTTAAAGCTGCACTGGCTTGCATTGTTCATTATGTGGCCACAAAGCTAATTTATGACAGGTCTGCAACTGTGCCTTGCACTGTTAATCCCTGCTGAAATTCCACAGCCTGGAGGAGGGCAGCATAACTTCGTGTGGGATTTCTAAGTATTCTCTAGGATGTCCTATAAAAAAGAGATGCAGCATCTTTGGAAGGGTCTTTGAATAAGTTTGCTGATCTCATCCTGTTCTGGCCTGCATCACCACTCCCATAACTGATATTAAAAAAAAAAAAAAATGGATAGGAATGTGCGTAGGAAGCATGAGAATCCTGTGTGGGATAAGCCCTGGCTCAGACAGACCCTGGTTCAAAATCTGCCCCGCTCTGTGCTAACTGCAATGTTAGACAAGTTAATTTGTCCACCTCTGCCAGAGAGAGGTGGGGAAAGGGAGAGAGGAGACAGACAGACAGACAGACAGACAGACAGACAGACAGACAAGACAGACAGCAGCAGCGCCTGCCTTCTGGGACTATTGTAGGAATTGTTCCTGACTGGACAAGAGCACCTGCTATTTGGCCCATGGTCTGAGCTCTTATGATGTTGATTAAAACAGCACCTGGTGAAAGTGCTTCATATTAACAGAGACTAAGAGGCAAGGCGGTAAGAGGCAAGGTGAGGCGCCCTCCCGGGAGCATGGATGGTGGTCCTCAATGGTGCCGCGACTGCCACAAAGCTGGAGTGTGAGACCATGCCAACAGCAATAGCAAACTGTGTTTGTTGAGGTCTCATAGCAAGAGCTGTGTTCACAGGGACACACTTCCGCAGCCACGGCCATGAGAGGCAAGGAAGGCAGGTTTCGTGGTACAGCATCTGGGTAGTGGGGCCTGAGTCGCGCTGATGGGTGAGGAAGTGGGTCCGGGCCCCAGCGCAGCGCTGTCTGCCCTGCTTCCGGCCACCCTGCACTGCCTCCCCCTAAGACACTGTTTCTCCCTACCTGTCACTCCCCCTCTGCAGGCCGCCAGTCAGAAAATGAAAGTGTCCCGTGTTCTCTCTCTCATCCTGTCTGTGCAGGCAGTACCTGCCTGGCTTCAGCCCTCCTCTGCTGCATGCTGTCTGTGTGATAGTGGCAGGAAACCTAACTTTCCTTGACATCAGTTTCCTTATCTGAGGGATGGAGGTAATAGTGCTTCTCTCAGCAGGTTTTATGATTGTTAAATGATGTCATTTTTGTAGCATGTCTGTCACAGAACAGTGACAGAACGATGTCTGTCGCAGAATAAATGTTTCATACCTTTCTGCCTCCCCCTCCCCCTGAGGGCACTTTTTTTGAGTAGAAGCTGTTTTGGAAGGACTGAGTTTTTCCCATGAAGCCAAGCATGGCCGCATCGTCTGGACTATCTATGTGTGTATTCTGAGAGGTGGGGAGCGTGCAGGCTGCAGGGGCTGTTCAGGAAGGCCTGCCTCCACCACGTGAGTAGCTCTGCCTATCCAGCCCTCAGGCACCCTCTAGGTGAGGCTTCTTACTGTCGTGAGGAGTAGGTTAGAAAAAGTGGGTGATGTGGTTATCCCCGTGTCTGTACAGCTGAGCCCCTGGACGAGACGGAGCTCTGACCACGTTGGCGTACTCTCTGCTGCCTGGCACATGAGGGCTGCAGCCAGCAGACGCACCCTGAGCAGTTGTTGCACTGTCAGCCCTGACAGTGGGCTGGCAGGTCAGCAGGGATGGGCTGACATCTGCCGCCTCCTAGGAAGCAGGACTGTCTCCTCCCTGAGGTGTGTGTCTTCATGTTCAGCACCCAGCGCAGCGTTTAATGAAGGCAGCTTAAATCAATATGCCCTGCACTCAGCAGCCAGTGCAGGACTGAAGTGTGAGCTGACAGGCCCCTCCGTACTTTGGTGAGGTGCGCAGAAGCCGTGAAGCCAGGCTCTGTGCAAGTGTTTGCTTGGCTTCCAGTCTTGTCTCAGCAGCTCCTGAAAGGCAGTTCCTCAAAGGCAGCTCCATCCATCCTCTTTCCTGACAAGCCACCCAAGACAAGGGAACACATTCCTGGGGCCCATACGAGCACAGGTTCTTTGTCTCTTTGCTGCCAACACACCTCAGTTCCCAGCTTGGGACCTAGTGGGATGTCACTTCCTAAATCATTTGGGAACATGATGAGGACAGTGACAGTGGGGTTTGCGGCCATGATGATGACTAAAGAGAGGCTGCAACTGCAGTACCTGTTGTTCTACAGAGGAGGGAGTCAGAGCAGGATGGCTTGCCCAGAGTGACTTAGCTTATGAGCAGCAGACCTTGAATTAACTCCGCACTGGCCCTTTCCGAATCCCCGGCAGGTGGCCCCAGTATCCCTTCAGGGGCATGTTCCCAGTAACCCAGGCTCTTCCACTATGGCCCACCTCCCAAATGGTTCACCACACTCAGTAGCTCAGGAGCTGGGAACCATGGCCTAACCACGTGATGCTTGAGGAGCTGCTGAGATCTGAGCTGTAGCCCTAAGCGCTATACTAACTGAGTGTGTATTGCACACCACACTGGGAGCTCCATACAGTCAGATTGTGTAGTATTCCTAGCACAGGGCCAAATGTGTTAAAACATTCGGGATTCCTTCATGAAGGACCTGCGGTCAAGGGTCAAAGTCAGGACAAGAGATCCCATTGTGAACACAGCAGGGAGGGCTGCAGCTGCAGCCTTTGCCCAGAAGACCCAGTGCACACCCAACAGGTGCACTCCCTTAGGGCTGCTTTCCTCCTGCCACGTGCCACACCCTGCCCTGCCACCTCCTGAACAATCTGCAGAGCTAAAAGCAAAGCCCTGGGCTCCTTCTCTGCCATTTTTCAGACCTCGTTCATGCTAGTTTCCTACAAGTGCCAATCAGCCAGACCTTTCTTGGACAAGTGCCAGTACCAGTTTACCTCTTCCAAGTGGTTTTCCCAGGGGCACCCCTGCCAAGTGGGGCTCCTGTCCACAGTCACACACAGTGGACATGCTTAGCAACTGAGCAGCACAACTGCCCTGCCCCACCCCAACTGCTTCGGCTGCCTCAGAGTGGAGCTTAACATCTCAGGCAGGGTCCTTGGAAATGGGAACACCGTCCTTTCAGAACCTGATGGCTTCTAAAGATGTTTCAGCCTCTGCAGCATTTAAACTCCTTATTTATCCTCCATTGGCTCCTTTTTGGGCTTCTGGGCTTCCGTCTACCCTCTCCCCATAGCCTCTGATCTCAGCCTCGTAGATCCATCTCGCATTCCCACTGCACTGAGCTCTCTTCAGGTTCATCTTCTACAAAATGACTTTTATTTGAAGGAGCCTCTTGCTACGCTTTATCCTTCTGGGTTGCTGGCTCACAGAAGCAGCACATGGCAGAGATCCTGCCTGTAAAATGCTCATACTGGTGGTTTTGATTCTTATCATTTGATTGTACTTGAGAGTCATGGAACAGGAGGTGGAGGTGTTGTAAAGGTCCAGTGGTGTGGGTTTCTAGGCAGCAAGTGCCGTCAACCAAGGTCACCTGGGACTTGGAGCAGGACCAGGTTAGGTCATCGAGATTCAGCTCATCCAGAGAATACTGCTAATGACACCTGCCTTGCAGGGCTGTTTCCAAATTAGTTTTAATAGGTATGCATAAAATGCCTAGCATGGAGGCTGGCATTCAGTAAGCACTTAACAGACGAAGCATCAGTGTATATTTTTAGGATGCCTGATTAGATCTAGATGAGGCACACAGTCCTTAGACTAACAAATTGAAGGTTGAGGACCATTTATGTTGTGAAAATTTACAACCAGAGGCCTGAATCTGATTCAATGCTAAACAATTGGTTTGCCTTCTCTCCAGGGCTCGGGGCCCATGTAGTTTCTGAGTTTCTCCACCATTTCCTTCCCCCAGCTCCCAGTGCTGGAGCTTGGCTCTTAGGCTAAAATGCATTGATGTGCTGGTCTGTTGAGCTCTACATGCTGAGGTCAGTGGCTTGTAGCACAAGGGCCATGTTGCGTTAGCGTCAGCTTCCTCACAAGACAGTAATTTTCCTGTACTCCATCCTACGTAGGGCCCCAAGCCTCACAGCAGGAGCACCCCACAGTGACCCCAGATCTGCCCCCACCCGACAGTAGCACACATTTTGTTCCACTCACGCAGCCATTCCTGCGGGTCGGGCACCATTCCAGGCACTGAGGGGCAGAGCCCCGCAGTCTGCTCAGATAGCCAAGCACGCAGCAGGATCAGAACTCTGATCAGTGTGTGATCAGGAAGACAAAGGCAGCACCAGGGCAGAGCTGGTGAACCTGGCCGGGAAGGCAGGGAAGGAGAGTGGGCGGGTGTTCACCAGGGAAACCCGCCAGCTGCTCTTTGGAGGGGAGTCAGAGGAGGGCTCCCAGGTACTACGGAGCGAGGGAACACAGGCAAGGGGACGGCAGAGGCAGAGGCTGAGCTGTGCTCATGTACAAGCTCTTGGTGAAGTCCTGCTTCAGTCTGACTAAAAGGTAGGCCCCCCAACAGGGTGACAGGAAGCACAGCCCGAACACAGCAGGGTCCAAGTCATGGTGCTGGCTGGACATCTTACCAGAACTTAGGCTTACAAATTTCTCTGTGAACAGGGACCGTTTCCCTTCAGACTCGACATCAAGGTTCTTCCTTGGGTCCTCTCAGCTCGACTGGCCTCTGCCCTACTTTAACATACAGAGACACTGCAAAATTCAAACTTAGGTCCTCTGAGCTTTAACGATTAGTCTCGTCTACCAAAAAGTAAAATCAAAAGCTGGACAGGGGCTGAAAAGCTGTGTTATTAGGTGACAGTTGACAGCAAAGTAAACCAGATCCTTTAAAAAAAAAAAAAGCCCTAAAATTAGCAACAGGGTTAAAAAAAAAAAAAAAAAAAAGGCCCCAAACATCAGTTGCATTAGTGCTAGATTTTGAAGATGGTAATTCAATTTTATTTATGAGGCAAAATATAATTACATTTAAATTTGAGGGAACAGAATTTAATTCTTATTAATGACAGAAAAACTGAGTGAGATTCTCTAATGCCAGAAATTGTCTTATGCTCATGGATAGGAGAGAAAATTAAATTCAGCGTTGAGCGTTCTCCCCAGCTACAAGCCTCGCTTGTGTAGCCGGGATTGTCTTCTCTCTGAGAAGCTTTACCTTCCGGCCCAGAAAGCCCAGCAGCAGCATCCAATTAAGATCCAAAGGAAGCAGCCAGCCAGGCTATTTCTGTAGAGGTATGCTACAGGGCAGGAAACTCCAGGTTAGACTCTTACCTGGGGAATGACATCCACTGAGACTTAGCCTTTCCTGTGTCCCCTCCCAGCAGCAAGTGACAGCCTAGGGATCAGAGTTCAGAATAACGAACGTCCGAGAGGTGGACACCGGTGCAGCACGTGGAGTCTCGGGGGGGCGAGGCAAAGCAGAGCCCAAGGATCTGGGAAGCTGCGTGGTGGTGTGGTCGAGACAGCGAGATGGTCAGTTTTTAACATCTAAGCAAAGGCTGGAGAATTGGGCCCATCAGGCACACTGCTAAGCATTACCAGAGTTAAAGGTTGATGAGGCAGGCACTGGCAGCTTTGTAATTTAGTAGACTTTCCCCCGACAGGCTGCAACGTTTGCTATCTGAATTAGAGCCCTTCAGTATGCAAATCCAAGCCCTCTTGCAATGGGGCTTCAAAATCAGGTTTCTCTTTGGATGCCTGCTCTGATACCATGTACAAAATCTCTAGTTGTCTTCCTGAATCAAACTGCAGTGATGATAACTTGTAAGCTTACAAAATAACTCTTCTTCAAAGGGAAATTTACATTGTACAGAACTCCACTGATGTGCCTCATGATTTATTCAAACAACAGATACATAAGCCTCTGACATTGCAGGTGGCATTGTTTCAGGAAACCAGGGTCCAGAGAATCTGACTCCCCCTAAAAGGTTTGATAGCCAGAGATCTCTCAGTTCAGAGCTCATATTTGTCCCCTCACAAGTATGACACTGGCCATTAACAAAATTTGAGCTGAAACTGGCAATACATGAGGTGTCCAGTTTGTAAAGCAAAGCCCCATCTCTCTTAGCAGCCCTGCCAGCAGCCACGTGGGTCGTGTCATGGCCGTGGTATCCCTGGCAGTGCTGTAAGAGTTTAAGAAGAGCAGTTATTTCAACTAGATCCTGGTGGTCTCTTGGAAGATGTGGGGTTTGAGGTGGGCGATGCAGGTTGACTATGAGCACACAGAGATGGCAGGAGGAGGCGTGCACCCACAGCAGCTCACTGTAGAGGTCATAGATCCGCCCCATGTCCCAACATGGGACAGAGCCAGTGGCTTTCAGTACCACATAGTGGCTAATCTTAGGGTGTTTGTGGCAGTAGAGACAGGCAGAATCAGAAGAGGTGAGGAAGGCCAGCAGCTGCAGCATGTGAATAGCCTTGAAAGAGCTTGGATGAAAAAGAAAAAGAAAAAGAGCTGGGGTGTTACCTGTCAGAGGAAAGCCACACGAAGGTCTAAGCAGAGGTCTGATGTGGTTGGCTAGTTTTGGAAGGCTTACTGCGGGATGTGCTTACAGTTTAAGGTACCTGAGGACACACAGGTAGAGGAGTCCAGGAAGCAGTTAGATGCACTACTGACTGGACGGAGAAATGGGCCTTTAGCGATGGACATCGGGGCAGAGGTCTTAGGGAAGATAATGTCGTCTGTCTCTTTGGTTCACCCCCGGTAATGAGCTTTTGTTTGGGTTCCGAGCCTGGCCAAGAGTTGGCATCCTGTTATGGTCTTCGGCTTCTTTGCTCACCACCGCTTTCCTGGCTTGTTATCCGGTCCAGTCAGGACCTATCTGGAGGCCTCCTTCAGTCTAGGTTTGAAGTCTTCTAATAAGGACACCAGAGACCCTCCGACTAGGATGGCTAGCAGCGACTCACTGCTCCTTCATGGGTGCGCCGTAAAGGCACGGGGAATAGGGTGGCGCCGGGCTCTGACCAGTGTACTGGAATTCGCTTCTCTGCTTGGTTCGAAAGCTCTCCCAGCTCCTTGAATGCAGTGAAAGGTCGTGAGCTTCCAAGGCTCATTAGCTCACGGCCGTCTCAGTCTGTGGAGCAGAGCCATGACTCAGAGTGGCCCTGGCTCCTGGTGATAGGGAAGGAGGGAGGCGGAAACGCACAGGAGAGTGGCTTGGGTTTGGCCTCTGTCTAGGGGAGACTAATTACTGGAAAGAAGTCAGACATTCCTTTCCTGCACATTCTGGCTTCATCCTCAAATCTAAAACTGCATTGCTACACTTGGGGAGGGGGCGGGCATCATACTCAGAGATGCCAGTTGGTTCAGAATATAGAAAGGTCTCACTCATGGGAGAGAAGATGAACCGCATCGGCCTCTGTGTCCTGGACACTGTGCTTGGCTTCGTGCTGTTACACACGTGGGTAGAACTGAGTTCCCGGCAGAGAGGCACAATTGCATGGCACCCTGGAGCCCCAGCCTCCAGGGAGAGCTGATACACAAGGAGGGCACGGTGTGCTTTTCGGTCCCCTTTTAAATACTGGACGATGGATATCGTCATCACCATCTCATAAACGGCACAGGTGAGGCTCACGGGGAAGTGCTCTTTTGGCGTAGGTAGGACACAGCAGAGCTGCCTCTGGAGCCCCACTCATCTGGCTTCTCTGAGCTCTGCGCAGTTGTCAAGCCTTGCGTAGCTCCACAGTGCCGTCTGGACCACAGGCATCGCATGGGCGCAGTCAGAAGGCGGGCTTCCTGTGTAAGGCTTATGGGGGTGGGGTGCTGAGGCGAACCTGAGGTGGCAGGCTCGAGGCCTGAAGAAGGACCATTTGCCAAAAGAACGCAGGGAAGGCAGGAGAAGACGGATTCCTCCAGCTGGGGCCTGGGGTGCGACCTCACAGAGGCATCGCTGGAGCCAGGATGAAAGCACAATGGCATCTGAACACTTGGGGATGGAGCAGAGGGGACCCTAGTGGGGGGAATCTTCCAGAGCTTTCAGTGACACATGCAGCCTGTGTGGCACGTGTGCATAGGGTCACCACCACCACCCAGACCACGGAGCCCGCACAGCCAGAGTACGCCGTGTCTATCTTACGGTGCCTGCTGGGCGACACAGGACAAAGATCTTCCTCTGTCCACACCCTGTTTTCCCATATGAAATGTCTATGGTACCTCTGAGGCAGCTTCTGATGCTGAAACCACAGAACCTGTTCCTCTGAGTCCTCATTATTCTGTCCCACCTCTCTGCCTGAAGATCTCCTGACCAGAAGCAGCCTCACCACGCACAGTCAGCTGCCTCCTGGTGTGCCTGCTGCTGGTGTCCCCTGCTCCCATGGCCCTGACTGCCAGCTCTTCTTCCTTCGTCGCTCACAACTCTTCATCTCTGTCTTTGTTCCACCCCCACCTTGCAGAGCAGGGCATCTGTCCAACCATTCACCATCTCCGATCTCACAGCCAGGATTCTGGGCTTACCGACACAAAATCACATCATGCTCATGGTCCAGCCTTCCCAGGCCTCTCCAGCTTCAGCTGGCCATCTCAGTGTGCAGTTGCCTTGTTTGTTTTTGGTCTTTTTTGATTTTGTTATTTTTTTTGGTTGAACTGTTTTTTAGTGGAAGTTGAATTTTTTGTTTTTGGTGCTGAGGACCGAACCCAGAGCTTCTAGCTTGCCAGGCAAGCATTTTACCACTGAGCCAAATCCCCAGCCCCGGTCATCTCAGTGTCTGTGTCTGCCCACCAGCCAGCACCCTGCTCTGAGAGGCTGCTCTGAGGAGATTCCTGCCTGCTGAGAACACTGAGGCCCTTGGTCCACTCCTCCCATTACCATGGCTGGTTCCTCCACACCATGCAATGATGTGTCTCTCTGCCTGTATCCCTCACTGCAGGGAATGAGCTGCCACTAACCCTGTCCCCCCACTTGTACTGTGAGTCCAGTCCTCATGCATCTCCTTGCTCTCCCCATATGTTGAAACTCCCCCTTCCCCTTACTCTTTCCCGTACTTAAACATGGTACAATAGCTATATGCTGGATTACCTCTATGATCGACGTGCCTGACACTAGGCCTATTATGTGGAGTTCATTTAGCCAGCACATGAGCTTGGAGCATCAGTTCCTATACCCTGCTTTGTAGATGAAAGCTGAGAAGCAAAGAGATGAAGTGCTTTGCCCAGGACACATGGTGGGTGGGTGGGTGGGTGGACGCATGGACGCATGGTTAGATGGCCTGGCAGCTGGATGGCAGTTAGATGAGGAAATTGGATGCACAAAAAGAGGTAGGCTGGTAGATGGACAAGCAGATAAACAGAGAAACAAAATGAGAAGGACTTAATCCACCAGGCATCAGACTGGAGTGCAGAAGGAAACTCAGACTGATTTCAGAGATTATATAGTCTATGGGGCAATAATCCAATATTCAATTAATGGTCAGGAAATACTGTCGGATTACACTGAAAGTTTTGCTTAAACCTGATCCCAAAATGGACAGACCAAAAGGCCACGTTAAACATAGTCACCCTTCATTTTAGCTCAGCACCTTTGCCCAGTCACTTCATTGCTCCAGGCTGTTTCCTCAGCTGCAGCGTGAGAGTGAGAGTGTTCCTGCTGGACACTGGGGGACTTTAATGAGGTCGCATTTGTGTGCCACCAGCAGCAGTCCCCGAACAGCACAGCTGCCTCATTTCCTCCTCACTTCTGCCTCAAATGCCCACAAGTTTGATACGGGCTTGAGTCCTCCAGGATTTTAGAGAACTAATGAAGAAACAGAAAACCCTATCAGGAATCATTGTAAGTTCGTAAACCCACTATTAACATTTCTTAAGGCCATGCTCCGAATCTCAGGTCCTAACCAACATAGAAAAAGTTTGCTTGTTATTCCTATCAGTGCCAGCTACAGGCATATGAAGAGGCTTCCCCAGAGGCCCCAGGTCTGTCTCTGCATACCTGCCATTTGGAAGCACCTCCATCAGTCCCTTGCTCAGCACGAGAGTGTGCACATCCTTGGGAGGGGTTCTGCCTGTTCCCTACAGAGGTCAGCTTTTAATACCTTTCCAATTATTCAACAACGGAACTTAAAAAAAAATTGGGGTATAACTATGAATGTCCATTTTGTATCTGTGTATTCAAAGTGGTTGGGATAGATATATAGTTGCATTCTCTTAATGAATAGAATGATTTTTTCTAATGGTGTTTGTAAGTAGGATCACAAGTCTGCATCTTGTACAGCAATTAACCACTAAGAAGAATATATGCAGTGTATTATTTGTTGAAACTGTACTTTCGATTTGATTTGAAACTGTCTCATTGCTATATGTTTATCAATAAAACTTTGAAAAGAAAAAAAAAATACCTTTCCAAGTACAAGAAATTTTATGGAAAAAGTATGCAGAAGTCTCTCCTTTAGGGGAAAGACACAGTTTCACCTACCAGCTATTTTAACGAACAAGATTGTAAAGTAAGTCCAGACAAATTAAAACATAGCTGTGCCGGGCCCCAGGTTTCACCTGAGCTTGTATGGGGATTAGCATTTAACAAGGGCAGCCTGGGGCAGCTACTCCCTGAAGTGTTTGAGTTTTGGCCTGATTACCGATAGCCAAGCCGAGTGTGTCCTGCTTCTGCCCTGTCTGTGTTTTCTTCGCACACCTGACTCCTTGCATAGATGGCAGGTGCAGCTGGGTGCTGGCATGGAGGAAGAGGTGTCAGCATGTGGAAGGGCTGAGACTTTCCACAGTCGGAGAACTCACACTGAGAGAGTGGAGAAGATGGGTGTTTAAGAAGCTTAGATGCAAACAAGGCTGAACCTCTGTGTGAATATATTTGACAGAATAACTTTTGTGCAATATGGTTCTGGGATGGAGCTGAGCCAACTGACACGCACCTCTCCCATGGAGCTATTTTAACATTCATCTGTTCTTCCAACAAATATTTATTGAAAGCTGTGCCGTACCACATCATTCCTAGTGCTAGTGCCAAGGAATTGAGTTGAAAAAAATCTAGGCCCTGCTGTAAGGCCAGCTTGCAATCTAGAGCCAGAGGACCTGTCCACAGCTAGGCAGGGAAGAGGTAAGGAGGTAAGCAACCGTGCTCGGGCTCGGTGTCCTGTGAAACAAGAGCTGATGTGTTCTTGGGCCTGGCAGGCTCACTGGCAAAGCCCTGTCCAGCACAAGCAAGAACTCCATTGGTTTGGAGTGAGAATTTTAAGACAATTGGAGATTTTCACTTGGTTTCAAGAAGAATGTCAGTCGACAAACACAATTGGCTTCGATCTAGGTTTTGATAGCCTGGGATAGCGGTGCCTGGAGGTGACTGGTGCTGGGGCTTCCTACCCAACTTTGAGGCTTGTACTAGCAGAGCAAATGCTTTTTCTTCTGAGGCTGCTGCCTGCTTGGTGACTTGGAGCTGTGCAGATACTGTACATGCTAGGGTCCAACCCGTCACATACATGACATGATGTGCGTGGAGCTTTTTATACATTATTCCCCTGAATTGTTACCATCTAGCCAGTAGTACGGGATCACCATTACTCTTCTTTAGGAATGAAGAATTATGGCTCAGGGATTAAGTAGATTTCCTTCCCCAGGTAGCTGGGAAACTGGAGGTCAGCCCGGAAGCTGCGTCTGCCCTGTGCCTCCTGTGTCCCTTAGTCCTCCAGAGATTCCCCCCAGAGCCCACCCTTCCACATTCAGTTTGAATTTTTGTTCTAACTGATTTTTCTTGCATGAAAAATACCCAACAGTCATCAGTATTGTCCTATTTTGAGCAGGTTGCAAAAGTCAGAGTTTACATCTGACCCTCCGACATCAGCCTAGGACACTCGCAGCTGCATTTCATTTCTGTTTTTAAAAAAGAAAACTGGGAGTGTGCGATTGATTGCGTTCTGGCCACGCACCTGGCAGCACGCTGGCATCTTTAGCTCTGCTCATGCCCACTCATTCACTTAACTCAATAGGTCTGCGTTGTGTCATCCACCATGACAGCGCGCAAAGGCCTTGAGATTGGGACAGAATGGTGTATGTCGCTGGGGAGATGGCTCAGTGGAATAAACGCTTCCCTGGCAAACACAAGGGCCTGTATATATATATATACACACACACTTCAGAATGATATGTGTGCTTGTCGCCATTTGGGCCCTCAGTGCACGCAGCAAGCACCCAGAAAGTCAACCCAGCAAGGGCGGTTCCTCCAGCCTTCCCAAGTGGTTGATGCCATCCTCCTTACAAAAAAGGAAACCTGAGCCTCGGAGCAGCGTGACCTGGAGGTCATGAGTGGGGCGTGTCTGTGACACGGAAGACGAGGGAGCCTGAGAGAACCTTCTGGAGCATCACCCTGTTGGGCTCGCTGCAAGTACTCTGCAGTTCTGTCTGCCTTAACGTCAAAACAGAGTCTAAGAAGGAGAAATAAAGCAGTTCCTAGTATTTCAAGGACAAAAATAAGAAATCGAACTGCTTGTGGGAGGAAAAGCAATAGGACTACAACCCGAGGCCAGATGGAAAGGAGCATCTCAAGTGTCCGTTCCTATCTGCCCCCCGGGTCTCTTCCACTCAGACCCTGTGCCAAGGAGAACCCTAGTGCTCCCATGCTGGGCTGCCCTCATGCAGCACCCCGTAAACATCAAGGTCGCCCAGTTCAGGGCCCTTCCCTTAAGTGTTGGAGCTCACAAGCCAGCCTGGAAGGGGGCGTGTCTATGACATGGAAGGCGAGGGAGCCTGAGAGAGCCAGCTCCCAGCAGCTCTAGCCTCATGCCAGGAGAGCACCTGGTGTAGACCAGCAAGGAGCTGGGGCACCTCAGTGGTCAGACCTCAGCCTCCAAATGAGAAGTGTGAGACTGAATGTCTAGAAACTGCCAGGAGGATGCCGTTTCTTCCCACGTGTCTCCAGGAACTGGCTTGGCTGTAACAAAGCAGAACCGGCAGGGCCAGCAGTAGACAAGACAGAGCTGCTGGCAGGAAAGCTTCTGTAATTGAATTCGGGTCCTTTGCTTTGTCTCCGGATCAGTTTCCTTGTCTGCAAAATGCCTATCTTGCAGTACGCCATGATTCCGAGGATTGTCAAAACAGAAAATGCCCACATGACCTTGCAGAGTGTCCTTATATTTCTGGGTTTCAGCATCCTCCCTCTAAGGGAGATAATATCCAGATATTCTTGCAATATTGTTGTGACGGTTAAGCGAGAAATTGTATGTGAAGTATGCTTTATAAGCTGCAAAACCTGGTGCGTTAGTTCAGCCCGAATGGCCCTCCTGCAACATGACCTCAATTATTGTAACACCAAACCTGTGAGATTGTTAAAGTGGAAATTATTGTCCCCATTTTACAGAAATGGAAAGTGTAGATTGCTTCCTAGGCAACTTTTCGTATGCAGATTTTTCAGCCAATAAGTGGCAAAGCTAAGGGTAGATCCAGGACTGTCTGATTGTAAAACCCATGATTTTAATCCACTGCGTGCGGAAGATACAGACATGACTGGTGGCTACAGGTTATTTGGATAATCCTTGGAATGTATCAGTTTGTACATTATTTGGCATGTGACCTCTTGGGGACAGAGGTTTTGTTTTCCTGCCCTCTGTGTTTCTCGCTCCAAATACAGTCTCTGGCTCATGGTAGACATATGTGGGAGACTCTCCAAGGGATGCATTTATTGATACCTACAATCCATCAAGCACAAAGTACCTTCTGAAGCGGGTGCTGTCATTGTCCTCATCTCACGGAGGAAGAAAATGACTCAGAACAGTGGAGTGGGTCACATAGCCGGCTGAAACAAGATTTGGAGTCATTCTGATCCCAAGTCCTACTCCTGTCTGTCCACACTGCCTCCAGATTGGCTGCTAGGCGAATGGAATCAAGCCTGCCTTCTGTATCCAAGGATCCGTATCTGAGGATTAAACCAACAGCAGATCAGCAATACTCAAAATTTTTTCCATCTTTACTAAAAATATATAGACTTTTTTCTTATTATTCTAAACTGTAACACAGCACAGTGTCTTTATTTACATTGTATGAATAGGGACGGTGAGTGACCCAGAGAGGATTTTGAAGCACAGGGAGGGTCACGTAGGTTAACCATATACTATGCCATTCAATATAAGGGACTTAGGCATGCACTAGTGGGGGGGGGGTCCTAGAACCAACCCCTCCTGGATGCCTGGGACCTGCTCACAAAGCCCGAAGCCCCACAGGGCGAGCAGGATGAAGGCTGCCATTCTTCCCTTGGCTCCTTTGACGGCCAGGCGTGCTGCTGCTCCTCGCCTGCCCACCAGCCCCAAGCTTGGGCCTCTCCTGAATCGCTTCAGCGCCACATACTATGTGCTGTTCACTTCTACACCATCACCAACGCCTGGAAGGACATGAAACGTAGGCCTAAAGCAACACTACTGACCTCTCCCTGAACTCTCAGAGGAAAGTGCAGCTCAAGCCCGAGCCCAGCCCCAGCTCACCAGGTGCTCCCTGCCCTTTCCGTGTTGTGCAGGTGAGATGATATGGTAGGACCTGGGTGGCCTGGGGCCTGGAGCTGGATGCTGTGTCTTTAGGGGAGCCTAAGGCACTTCTGAAGGGAGCATCTCCCAGGAGCATCCTGGACATAGGCCTCCTAGCACCCTCATGAGTCCCTGGGGGAGCAGGGGGCAGGCCTGGCCGAGCAGTGCAGGCATGAGGTGCTTTGTGTCCTCTCTCACCGTCGCCCTGAGCACACCATGCATCAGCCCCTCCAAACAAGCCTTATTTAGGGAAAATCTTCTCTGCCAGTGCTTGTGCTGTCCAGGGATGGGGTGGTCAGAGGCAGGAGCCTGGCCTCAGCGTGTCCTGTCCCAACAGCAGCGAGGCAGGCACAGGAAGTCAGGGTCGTGTGCAGTGTGGGACGAGAAGGTGCGGGAGGATAACCACACGGTGAGCCACTACTGGACTGGTGGGTGTTGCAGCGGGCTGGGCACACGCGCCCCGCCCGAGGACGGGCCATGCGTAATGTGGGGGCTCAAGGTGACTGCATCGCAGAATCCCACAGCCGCTGAGCCTGGAGGACGTACGCACTTCAGGTTTCCCTGAAATAGATGAGGAAACTGACCCACAGAGAAAGCGTGACCTTCTTTCCTTCCTAGCAGATCGGTAGCTGAGTGGGCACCAGCCACACAAGCCTCTCTGGGCTCCCAGCGTCTTGCCTTCAATTTAGGACAATGTTCTGGAGTCACTTGGTCTTCACCACGGCCTTGGGTGTTGTCTGCTTCAGCGAGTGCTCGTTCAGCTTGCTAGGCGAGCGGAGAGGGGCTGTGAAGCAGGCCATGGTCCCCCCTCCCCCCCGTCTCTAGGCCAGGGACTGCGGCTCGGGTAGGCCAGACCCCTGCCTGCGGGCACATGCAGGAGCTCATGCCCCTGGCCTAGATCTGGGTCCCTGCTCCAGACCAGAGCTGTCTGCCCCGCTCACAGCAGCACCCTCTCCTGTGGGCAGATCAGCATCACTGCCTCTCGCCTCTGATGTGAAGTGCTTGGCGGGGTGATTGGCAACTTAGTAAACTTTTTAAATTTTCCAACATTTCATGCATGTCTTCTAGGTTGGGAAAGAAAGTCTGGGTCTCTAAGATCTGATTTTCTTTTCTTTATTCAAAAGAGCTAGAATGTCAGCAGCTTCTAAGGTGAGCACTACCGCGGGGGTGTGGTAGTAGGCACAGGCCGAGTCACACAGGTGCCGGTTAGTGAGTGTAGCCTGAATGAAATCTAAAGCATCAGGCTTTGTGCATGAATGGAAGGCTGTCGGCCACCGTGATTAAGAGTCAAGCCTGGGTCTCCATCAGAGCCCTGGCAGAGAGCGTCTGCAGACCCGGCTGCTCAGCCTCTTTCCTCAAGAGCAGCTGCATTTGGGAACCTCCGCAACCCCTGCCTCCAGTGAGCACAAAGCCATCGCTGGCCTGGAGCCCGTAGGACTTGTGAATCAGGCCCTATGTGTGCCACCCAGTCTCACAGACAGGCCTTTGTGAAGGACCGGCCAAGTGCACCGTGGCCTTGAAGTGGCGTACCCACCCCTGTCATCGCCACAGCTAGCTGGTTTTCTTTAGATTGGAAAGCTGTTGAGATGGTGCTTGGTTCCAGGGCAGGAAACAGCACGTTAGAGGACAGAGAATAAACTTGGCAAAAGCACGGAGTAAAATGTGGGTTTTGGCCCACAACTCAGAGTGTGTCCAAGGTGCAAGGGTCAAGCGCCTGTGCCCCATTAGAACCCAAGCTGTAGTTCTGTGCTGCCCGAGCTCTTTGTACACCCCACCAGCCCTCACTGGGCAGCGGGAACTCCCCCATGCTTGGTTTTCACACATAACTGGCTCTTAATTAAATTGGACTTTTTCTCACATCTGTTGGGAGGGCTGGTCCCCTTTAGAAGTGGCAAGCACAGCAACAGAGAAAGGCTGGCAAGGGGAAAAGCAGACAGCAGAGCCCTTCAGTCACTCCCGTTCCGATGGGGAAATGGGCGGCCAGCGGGCTTCCGCCCAGAGACTGTTCTGTTGGAGGGTCATTATCCATGGAGCTTTAGTCTCCTGAGCCTCCAGCATACTGTCCACTCGCAGAAGCCCGACAAGAATTTGCTCAAATCCTGTCCTTTTCTCTCTCCCTTCCCCCTCCTCCCTCCTTTCCCTCACCACAGAGATCTGCGCTGCGGACTGTGGCGGCCACGGTGTCTGCGTGGGAGGCACCTGTCGCTGCGAGGATGGCTGGATGGGGTCAGCGTGTGACCAGCGAGCCTGCCACCCGCGCTGTGCCGAGCACGGGACCTGCCGGGACGGCAAGTGCGAGTGCAGCGTGGGCTGGAACGGCGAGCACTGCACCATTGGTATGGCGGCCGCAGGCCGGTCCCTGTCTAGTCTGCCGGACATCGTGTGTGGGGCCCTCGGGGCCAGCCTGGACCCAGTGCATGTGGGGAGGGGCCAAAAGTCCTTTCATCTGGTGACACCATTTGGATTTAAGTTCATTCTTGATTTAGCACTTCCTAGCTCAGGCCTCCCAGTCTGCGTTTCCTGGGCCCCAGTTAGTTGGTGGCAGGTGTTGAATGGCACAGCTGTGCACATAGGAGGGAGCTGGATGCCACCCCTTAGTAGCCAAGTCTGTCACCTCTCTCAGCCCCAGTTTCACCACTTATAAAAGCTTAGCCAAGGAGGCTGAGGGCAGAGTGCAGGGCTCAGTGCATGCAGCCACTGACGCCAGCTGTGTTACCTTCCAAGCTAGCACTGGCTCAGCCTGGCCACCTCACCCACTGACCTAGGAGGTGACCACAGAGGCCCTAGCCCTGGAGAAGCTCCCCACCAGCCATGGCCACATGTGCATTCTGCCCTTCCCGCCCTCAGCTTTTGCCCCATGCATGTGCCTCCTTCCCCTCACTTGGCTCCTCCTTGCAGGCCCCTGCTGTAGCAGCACTGTTGGCAGCTTTAAAAACAAGCGGATCACTTCATTCCCCATCTCTGCTTGTCCTGCTGGTTTTGTTGATTTTAAACACAGCCAGACGTTTTGCTTGGTTTGTTATCCTGGAATGAACACTCACTGAAGGCTCTTTATGGAATCAGCCGGCCTGTGGATGTGTGTTTTAACTTCTTCCCTTGGCATTTTCTCTGGAAGGCTCTGTAGTCAGGTGGTAAGCACGTGGCTGCAGAAAGTAGGTTCCAGGTGCCCCTGGGCTCCCACAGTGACCTCATGGCTCCCACAGGAGCTGAAGGACAGCCCACAAGCTTTTGAAGGACAAAGGAATTTTAAGCAAACAGAGCCACGTCCTATCTTTTTGTGGGTCTTTTAGTCCTCGTCCTTGTCCTTTTGACATTGGTCACCAAGGACAAGTGCATAGTCTTGGTCCCTGTCCCTGAAACATCACCGTATAAATGGCCACCGAATTAATAGCAATGGCATCTCCTGTTTTGAAGATTTACTGTACACCAAGAGCTGTGCTAAAAAAAGAGCTGGAGCTGCTTCGTCCTGTCCTCCTGGCAGAGCGCAGAGGTGTGGATTACTTTCTCCTTACGGAGACCCGAGGCTAACGTCTTGTAGCTTACAGAGGTGCAGCAGGAATTGCAGCCTGGCTTTTCTCCTCATCAGCTTTTTATTCTGCGACTGCATGTAACAAAGCCTAGATTTCCACTGAGGCTTCAGCCCCTCCCTCAGGCTGCGCCTTTCTGCTTCCCAGATGCACCAAGCTCTTCTCCTAGTGGTGCATCCCCCACATCTAACAGAACCCCTCCCTGGAGAAGGGTGACGGTCCTTCCCTCCGCTCCCCAGCAGGGGGCGCTGTGCTGTCCCACTGAGCGCCCGCCGAGCGTCAGTGTCACCCTGCCGCTGCCCTGAGGCTCCTCACCAGGGACTGGCCCTCCTATGCAAGCCTGGGCGCCCTCTTAAACTGTTCCCCGTGGTTGAGGACGGGCTGACCCCCGGCTCGGGCTTCCGGCTCAGATGATGTCCCATTGCCGTTCAACCAGAGCCTGAGTAGGCACATCCTGTTTTCACTCCTACCTGCTCACAGCCCTCAGCTTGCCTTACCCAGTGCCAGAGGCTGTACCTCAGTTCTTATGAGACAAGACATCTCACCTGAGGCAGATGACTAGCGACTTTGGGGCCCCGCAGTCATGGGTAATTCATGAAGGAGGACTGGGCTAAGTGTCGTGCCTTGGAGCTGTTTAGCAGCCTGGCTTCTCCGAGGCCCTACTTATTTCAGTCCCGGGAAGCCGGCGATAATCCCCCCCCCCACACACACACACACTCACCCTGTTGTCAGTCTTGAAGAACTCTTCACCTTGGAGTTGCAGGAATGGTCCTTCCCCTGCAGATAGGAAATGCATCAGAGCCTTGTGCATGATGTGAAAGGAAGGTTGACAGCCCTAAAAGCCAGAAACACGTCCTAGGACGTTGAAGATGTATTGGCCTTGTTCCAGTGGTTCAGATGAAAGGACTTAGGCTCGGAGTCCCGTTACCTTTCATTGTCTGGTGAGCACTTTCCTCGTCCCTGTCCAGTTTCCCTGCATGGCAACCTTGTCTGTGGATCTCTGCTGTGGCCAGCTGCATCTCCACGAGAAACCAAACACCTCAGCTGAAGGAACCCTTCAACACTCTGTAGGCTAGCGAGAAGGGGATTGGAGATGAAAGAAACAATAGTGGGTGACTTCCCTTTTCTTGTTGAAATGGAAATGAGAAGAAATGCTTTTGAGTCTTTGATGATAGCAAGGAGTATTTTTCTTATGTTTGCAGAGAAATTCACTCCCTGTGAGGGTCATTTAGGAAAAGAAAATAACTGCTGATGTGAAAAGTTAGAAATTTGAATTGGTAAATGTTTCTCTTGTTACCACATTTCATTGTTATGCGGTGGGACACTTCCAGGAGGCTGCTGCTTGTGCTGCAGCACAGCCACTTCCCACAGGAGAGGAAGAGATGGTGTCCATGACACCACTCAGGGACCTCCAAGTAGTGGAAACCAAAGGGAGGCGGCTGTTGCCTCGGACACTGCTGCCCCCACAAATGGGAGAGAACGCCGTGACTACCCCACAGCAGAGCAAGAAGGGTCTAGGCTCCTTGTGGCCAAGCCCCCCAAAGACACTTCCCAGAGCAGAGTACTATGGGAGGAATTAAATACCTCTATCCTCCTCCCTTATCTTTCATGGAAGCAACTTGATTTTTCTCAGAAGAGGCTGGTTTTCAGAAGAAGGGGCAACTTGAGAGTGGCACCTCCTTTCGTGGTGGTCTTTTTTTTTCAGACAGCAAAAACACTTCAGTTTAAAGTCTATGCTATATGTTAGCAACGGCTGTCTGCATCTGCAAGAAAGGTCTGAGTGGAAGTGCTGCGGGGAGCATCTAACTGCTTGGGCCTCAGTTTCTCTCCCAGTGCCTCACAGAATAGGGGGCAGAAGGAGGTCCCCAAGGGTGAGAAGTTCTAGCCCTCTCCCCTCTGCCTGAAGAACTGTACTCTCGTCAGCCTAGAGCTGACTCGCTCACTCTCAGCAAGGAAGGAGGAAGGGACTCTTCATCTCTGGCTCTGCTTCCGTGACACTCACGGTCCCCCTTGCATGATGGAACTCACTTTTCCTAGGCTAGCCATTAAGGTAAGACAGGTTATTTGGAACTACATCTCAAGGGGAAGGACAGCACAGTCTTCAAAAGCCTATTTTTGGATGTCTTTTCCAGAAATTTTATGGATCCCTTAAGTTCAGGGCTTGACCTCTTATTTCCATAGCAAAATCTAAAAATCGCAGTTTAAATTTAAGAAGGTATGTAATTTTTTTCCAGTTTCTTTCAAAACATGCTAGCATTTTGAATCAGTCCTACGTTGATTATGATGATTTTATTCACCTTGATGCTCCCCATCTATGAGGGCCCAAAACGTGCGTGTGTGACACCAGCTTCTGATTACATTTGTGACATTCCAACCTTGACCCCAAAGCTGTGATTGTTCAAAATGCCAGATACACAGAATTATTTACTCAACTTCAGGAAAGCTGTCCAATCATATAAATCCTGATTCTTAAACAAAAGCCTCCTTTGGGAGTAAAGATCAAAATAATATTCGGATGGTGCAATTACTTGAATGAGCAAAACCAGACCTCATGAAGAAGGGAATTTATAAAAAAATATAAATAAGTAAATAAATAAATAAATAAGGCAACAGAACCTTTTGGCGTGTTTAGTCCATGGTTGAACACTAGTGCTCAGGTTTCTTTTTTGTAATCAGAGAACTCTTCACCACGTGCTCACAAGTCGCCCCTGAAATGCCAGTGCTTGTGTGATAACCCCGCTTCTCCCTCAGAAGCTGCAGTCCGTCAGGACAAATGGTGACAAGGAGAGTGAGAAGACTTGCAGGGATCTACCCCAAGCCATCAGAGTGTGGGGCGATTGCTGATGACAGTGGGGCATCGCAACACACATGCCAGGGGTGGAAAGCTGTTGCTCTGTGGGCTCTGTTCAGGGTGGGTCCTGCTGGCCACCTATTCTCCAGTCCTTCGTCCAAAGAAAGAAGAGCATCAGTGTGTCTGGGCTGCTCACAAGAGCATCTCTTTGGTGCCCTGTCTGCACACCCGGGTGATTATAATCGCCACCCACACCACCTTCTACATTGACCCATTTCATCTGCTCTAATGGAGACTATCAACCTGAGGCTTCAGAAGGGGAAGAAATGGAAGGCTTCTAGCTCTAACCTTGATAGGGATCTGAAGTCTGTGAGGTTATCTTGAGAGAAACTCTTGGAGGAACAGGCAAGTGGCTGGAGGAAGTTCACAACATATTGGTGGACAGAGACCTAGGAGCTCCCAGACCAGCCGTGTGCCAAAGGCGCAGAGTCTGTACCCGAAGCACCTGTGTGCGCACACCATTCCCCGGCTCTCGCATGAAGGACAAGAACGTAGTATGAACTTAGCACACACTTGTCCAGTAGCAAAGCAGTAAATGCGGCCTTTGGGAGAGTTGACTTGACTGTCCTCACCCTCATCCTGGGGTCCTAAGAAGAAAGAGGCAGAAATTTTGTGAAGACGCAAGAATTTAGTGAAATCTTCTGAATCTTCTCCCATAATGCAAACTTATGAACTCAGCATCATCTTTTCTTTAAAGCTGGTACTTCAAAGCCACCAATTTTTAAATGGTTGCACTTAAGAGCACGTGTGTCGAGGTTTTGGAGCCATAACGGCATCAACGGTGTAGGCTTTGCATATGTCTTTTGTAAATAAATGCCATTGGACTTCAAAGGCCCAGTTGTCACTTCCATTTTCAATGGCCAGTGATAAGGAAGCTTTGTGCCGTTTTCGGACCTGTCTTGGGCCTGGCATTGACCGGCTGTTATCAGCTTTTGAATTCACAGCATAGCATGAGGTCTCTTTGTAGCACAAGAGTCCCTTTTGATTTGCACAGTCGGGATTTGAAGTTTTGAAAGTCCTCACTTATCTCCTGCAAACCACAATGTTGATTCACCCTGAGGCTGCCTCGATCATGCCTACTGGCTTCTGTTGCTGCCTACGGACAGGCGAAGTGAGCAAGCAATTGTAAGAGTTTAAAAACATATTTGTATTTAGGAGAGTTCATTATTACTACATAATTTTAAAAAAATGAAATGGCCTTCAAAGAGCATAAGCCCTGGAGTCAGTCCTGGCTTCCCAGAGATTGTCCAATGATTTAATATTCATTAACCATCATACCCAAGAGCCTACCACCAAGTTTAGAGACAACCAAAGATGCTTCCTCTTCAGAGAACTCCCTCAGCACGGGTGCCAGTCACTCCACCTCTGCTATTGTGAGGCTCAGAGTTACTGTAGGGATTTATAACCAGCACCTTCCAAAACACTCTGCAGACCTGAGAGCTGGGAAAACCACCCGAGCCAGGAGGTCCTGTGTATTCTTGCTTGTTGATTGCAACACTCTGATATCCTGGGAGATGATAGCTAAGAAACTTTAAACCATTTTGCAAAATTAAATGAATACACGTATCTAACGCTAATATATCAAATAAACTAAGAATCAAAGAACTTTTGCCCACAGCCAGAGATGTTTCCTAGGCTCTTTTTCATGTGGGCAGCCCCTGTGTTTGGCATTCCACAGCTGTATTTATTCACTCCTTCTTAATGAGCCACTCTCCTTCACTTTATTTCCTGCTGTCCTATGTAACAGGTAAGAGTACATGCAGGTCCTGTTAAGGCTCTTGCCATTTTCCATGTGGCTTGGTAGCCTTCAAGAGCCTATTTTATCTTGATCGTAGTGATCCGCCTGTTTACAGCCTCCCAAGAGCTGGGATTACAGGTGCACGCCAACATGCCCTGTCTCAATTGCTGGCTCAGCATGCCCCGGAGGTGGGGCCAGAACAGCAGGCCCAGGGATCAAAGCCCCTGCACCTGCTTGCAGGTGCTTTAATCTGCTGAGCTATTTGGCCAGCCTCCATCAGTCTTTAAAGCATAGGTAGGTAGGTAGGTAGGTAGGTAGGTAGGTAGGTAAGAAGGAAGGAAGGAAGGAAGGAAGGAAGGAAGGAAGGAAGGAAGGAAGGAAGGAAGGAAGGAAGGCAGGCAGGATGGATGGATAGATAGCAGTAGTATCTATCCAGAGGATTGAAAAAAATCTTCATTTTTTAAATGATGAGATAAAGAATGGTATTATTGTTCAAGGGCCCTTGGAGCTTTCAGGTCAGGCCATACTATTACACCCAGTGATGTCTGGGGACTTCTGATTCATCTGTGAGGTTGAGCTGAGGACGGGCTGCCCAGCTGAAGGCCTCTGGTACCTGAAAAGAAAGCTGGCTGTGCAGCCCTGTGGGAGCACACAAGGTGGTGGGAGGAAAGAGTGAGGCAAGAGTGGCCCCCTCAACACAGCCTCATAGGGCAGGTGCAGAGACCGACCCTGCTCTGACCACAGGCAGGCACCCCACAGAGGCACGGTTACACCAGGGGAGGGTTTAGCACTCATCCTTGCAAATATGCAAGACCTTAGTTCACCAAATAATTCAAGGCTTGAACATAGCCCCTGCATTGGAAAGCATAGCGCATGCCATTTGTCCTTGGAGCTTGTAAGCCCTGAAAATTGGTTAGGTTTTTTTTCTCTTTTTTTTTTTTCAGTGACATCCATTGACCTGTGTTTCACATTCTATGTAAGATGCACAAAGTAGGGCTGCATCTTACGCAAAGCACCAGACATTCTGCGTTCAACTTTACGTGGGCCTGTGTGTACATGAAAGATTCGAGAATGGCCAGCAGGCGAGCCATGGTGTATTTGCCCAAAGGCTCAGCCCTCTTGCCGGGGGCACAGTGGAGACATCCGCATTTTGTGTAGTTCTGCGTTCCAAACTCTGGGGCTGCCTCTGCCCGGACAGTTGCTCGCAGGGCAGCTGCTTCCCCTGGCGGGAGGCGGGCTGCTACTGGGGGGAGCACGGGGACAGGGCATAGATCTCCACAAAGCCGGATGACCCTGACAGGCAGAGCAGGCACGTGGCCACTTAGGCAGCTCCCCAGCCTCCGTCCTCTCCTTTACCCATCTGTCGTCTTGTTTATCTGATCACATCCCCAATCCCTGGATCCCAGAATGGTTGACGTTCCTGTGGCCCTTCTTGGAGACTCTGCTTGCTCTCCTTCCTCCTCTCCTGCATCATCTTGTCCTTGTTTCGTTGTTCCCTCACGGCAAAGCCTGGCCCGACGTGGGGCACAGCTCTCTGTGCCTCCGTAGCACCTGGCATGGTAATGTGGCCGGCAGTACTGTGCTGCGCTTGCGTGCTCAGACCTTAAATGTCCTGTCTTTTATCTCCCAAGCTCACTATCTGGATAGGGTAGTTAAAGGTATGGTCTTCCTTCCTCTATTTTGCGGTTGTCTTTGTGTGTGTCTGTGTATGAACAAAGCAGAAGAAATGTATCTGTGAAAATGTGGACAAGCCCCATATAGCATGACGGTGTCTAGATGCTGCCCCAGCCACAGCCTTGTCACACAACTCGCCGCCCAACTCGGGTGGGATTTTTGGTCGCAAGGTGGTTGATACACCTGGAGTGTCATTCTGTCACTCAGGTCTGTTGGTGCATCACCATTGTGCTCTTGTCCTTCGCTGCCTGCACACACCCTCCACCCTTTCCACGCCATCTCATGTCACCCTGCATACTCCTGTGGCCCTTGGTCCATCAGAAGTAAGACCCTGGGTACCAGGCTGGGCGACCCGAGAGAGTCAGAGACCCAAGAGCAAGCTGAGGAATCTCAAGGAGAGTAATGTTCAATCCATCGCTGTTGTGTCACCCGGCAGCCACGCACAGAGCCCCCCAGGGTGCTAGGCACAGTGGGCAGGCTTTGCAGGCCAGGGGAACGGGCTCCGGCCTGGGCATGGATGGTCTGCTTGTATGTTGTTTTCCTTTTCAGAGAAAGCCTGGTTTTGGTAAGTTTTATCTATGAAGAGTACTTAAGGCCAATTAATTCATGACATTTCAAACATTGGCATGACTTAGGTGAGAGCCAGTTTCCAAACAGGACTCATTGCTGATGGACGCTCAGAAGGACGAGACACATGCTCTGAAGGACTCTCACTTCCCTGAGAAGTATCGTGTCACACTGTTTCCCCATTCCCAAGCCTAACACTGCGTGTGATGCAGAGCACTTGCTGGCTCGTTAGAGACACAACTCTGCATCCACACCCCCAAGCCGGAGCCAGCCCCACACCTGGTCAGCGAGTCACGTCACTTCAGTCTACTTCACACCAGGACCGACCTCCTGGGCGTAGCATGGGGACTGTGTAAAGCAAGGACAGTGAAGGGCCAGCAGGAATGATACTCCAGAATTTGAATCGAACTAGTTTATCACCATGTTCTTGTTCTTTCCCTTACTTTGGAAAAAAGAATTTATTTGTTAAATTAATTTCTGAAATTGGAATGGAAAAGGCTGAATTGGATTGTAATAAGAGAAACCAACTGGTGTTGAAAAACTTACGGAGAAGTTTTTAGGGAACGATTCTGACTACATTCTTCTCTGCTGGGACAGCTTGGCAAATACAGGAGTGGAGTTGCTAGGACCTGTCGGGGGCTGGGAAGCAGGTTCCTGGCATTTCACAAACTAGCCCTCACTTAAGCAGGAAAGAGTATTACCTCAGAGCCTTTTCTTAAAAAAGTATTTCACACTGTATCATCAGGAATCTTCAGGATGGACTAAATTCAATAACATATTTTTTCTGAGAGCATGAAGGCTTATTATATCCTTGAGTTTTAAGTGAATCGTATGAATGAAACAAATGTGATGTAAAAAGGAAACGAAAGTTGACCAGCTGGTCGTGGGTCTCATTTCCAGGAAATGGCTGAGCCAGGGCTCTGGGTTCCCAGCCAGTTCGTTTCCAACATTCTTTCTTTTTTGAGTTGTTTGTTTGTTTGTTTGTTTGTGAGTGATAGGGTCCCACTAAGTTGCTCAGGCTGGCCTCAACATTGTAACTGGCCTACCTCAGCCTCCCTAGTGGCTGGGGTCACAGGCCAGAGCCATCGCACCTGTCCCAGTGTTCTAACTTGCATCACCATATGTCACCAAGAATATCCCATAACTTCCAATATATTTTTCCTTCAAATTGCATCTTCCAGATTGGCACCCTTACCAGGAAGTAGTCTACATCTTTTTCTACATAAATATTCTGTTCTTTAGTTCAGAGAACATGAAAAATGTAGTTGGATTAGGTCACAAATTATAATTTGCTTTGAAAGGCAGATGTTTCTTGGCTAAATCCAAGTCTTAACCAAGGCCTTCTCTGACTGATGGTGTGGATTAGGGTGCTAATTCTAAAAAAGAACTCAGAGCTCTGCACCATGCAAGCCTGGGACCTGTTAGAGAGCTTGTCCAAAGAAACGCCAGCTTTCATTCTCTCTTTCCACTTGTATTAGTATAGACAAAGAAAATAAATATTCACACAAGTATATGGAACCCCTTAAGTGCCAGGAAATGTGGGTGTGATGCAGTAGAAATGGCCCCTGCTCTTAGAGTGCTGCGGTTTAACAGGAAAGACACTGAAATAATTTTAACCACGTTTAATGATGAAGATGATAGAGGAAATCCAGGGGCTATCAGGAAGGAGGCCACTACCAGGTTAGCAAGAGGCTTTCAGACTGCGAAATTCAACATAGGTTTAACAGAGCCAGTGAAAGATTTTAGAAGCCAGTGGCATAGATTTGTGATTTGGAAGAATATCTGGCCTTATTGTGAAAGAAAAGCTGATGGGGAGTTTGAGGACAAAAAGGCCAATTAGGAAGTGACAGCAGTCATCTCAGTAAGAAAAGATGGCAGCTTTGTGTAGAGAAATGAACACAGCGATTAACAAGTTCTGCGAGACAGAAAGGAAGACCTAAAAAGAGGCATCTGCTACACGACAGATGTACAACAATGGCCTCTTGCTACTTAACTGAGAACTCATTCCTTCAAGGAGCCTGAGCTTCGTCCGGCCACACCTGATGCTAGCTGCAAGGGGCTTCTTCACAGGCTTAGGCAGACCTGAAGATAAAGCAGTCCCTTGTCATTTAAAGGGCGCCGCTTCTTTTGAAAAGCTTAGCCCTTCTCTAAACCTTAAAACTACATTATTTTGGCTCCAGCCAATGCCTGGTGCAAGCCCTTCCAGAAGGGATTGTTAATGTCACTTGGGTCTGAATTATTGATGAGCGTCAGGGCTTGTGGAATTAATGAGCTTCCACCGTGGGGAAGGGTGGGCACGTTGCTCTCAGAAAGTCAGCAGGTCACCCCGAGGAGGCTTCCTCTGGCTGCCTCATGGGGGTCTGATTATTCCAGAGCAAACTGCTGGGCGGGGACAAACCTCATCCCACGCCCAGGTCCCCTGAGGTCCCTCTGACAGGTGTAACCTGGTCCGTTTGAAGAAAAGGGCACTAGCTAAAGCGTCCCTGCTGCTCCGTGGTGCAGCGTCCTTCCTGGGAGCAGATGCCTCCCAGGAAGCCTTGAGCAGCGCAGAGCGCAAGCACCAGGCCATGATGGCAGAGTCTAGAGCCTCCAGTGGTCAGAGGCAGCCCAGCGCAGCCCTCGGGCCGCAGCTTCACCACCACTGCGAGAGGCAAGAGCAGCCGTAGCAGTGTCATGGAATAGAACCTTCTAGGGTCGGCAGAGTGGGAGGGCTTCCACAGTCAGATTGGAAAATGCTCTGATAAGCAAATAAGCAGATTTCGTTAATAAATATATTGACATTAGATCTGACTTTCTAGGGCAAGAGTATGGGCTGCAGTGTTTTCCCAACTTATTTACCATGGAAGGGTTTTAGGGTGTTTGGTTTGTTGCTTTGAGGATCTCTTAGAATTAGCATTTCACGAAGTTCACTGTAAGCATTGAGAGGCTAAGATCCAACCTAAACCTCTCTAGGACAAAGTAGCTTACAGGTAAGCAGAACAGAAAAAGCTTGACTGGAGCACCGCTCATCTCCTCCTGGAGTCGAAGGACAGTCACTGAACCTGCTGTTCTGAGCCTCTCCTAGGCGAGCTGTGCCGAAGGGACACAGTACGCAATCCCATCCAAACTCTCACGAGTGGGCAACCGAGGCCAAAAGAAGGAAAGGAACCTTCCCCAACCCCTGCAGTTCAGGCAGCAGGCGTGAGAACCTGGTTCTGCTCATCTGTTGATCCGTTTCAGCTAGTACACGCTGAGTGCCTTCCCCCAGCTCGCCCGTCTGGGCTTCACATTCCAAGGAGGGAGTCAGACATTCTGTTAGCTGCAGAGTTGATCTCTCCATTACGCTCAGCGCAGCTGCTGTCTGAGGGACGGTATGCCGGCAGCATGCATGGGGACCCCACCTGGGACTTGGGGCCCGCCCCTCCCTCAGGTGCCTGTGGCCCTGCACCCCAGGACCAGGCCATGAGGTTGCCTCCTCTCCTTATGAGCACCCTAGCTTCTGACCCAAACATTGACAGAATTGCACAAAGGATTGTTCTCTGGTTTGTGAATTTCTTAATGAAACTGTACAAAGTTACAACAGATCTAACAGTAGCTGCCTACTTGGGATCCCCAGTTCGCTAAATTGTGGGCATATGTGATTTCACTCAGTCCTCTCAACAGCTGTATGTATAGTTACATAAGCCTAGAGTTAGCGTGCCGGTCACATCAGTAGGAACTAAATGGTGGCACTGGAGTTAAAATTGAGGCTTATCCAATTCCGAAGTCCCCACTACTACATGTCACTTGTATTTTTAAAAAACATTAAATGATGTGAAATTGGAGCAGGGTCTTAATTTTTTTAAACTTATTTTAGACATAATTCAGTGCAAAGTTCCTCACACCATAGCCAGTCCATGCTGGACCGTGAGAATATGACAGCTGTCATTGTCATCACTATCGTGAAAAATTGTCAGATTACAGCCCACAGACCAAATCAAGCCCATCACCTATTTTTGTAAATAAAATTACATTGAAATAGGACAGTGTTTATGCATCTGCAGCATGTGTGGCTGCGCCTAAGCTGCAGGAGCAGAGTTGGAAGCCACATCAGATTCCTGTAGCCACCAGCCTAAACCCTGGCTAGCTGGGCCTTCCCAGAACAAGGTGGCCGACCCTGATAGAGTCAGTTCCCTCAGTGCCTTAGTTCACCTAGTTTGCTGTTCTGTGAGCCCTAAATCAGAGTAAGAGGGCCAGGGATATAGCTCAGCAGCTTAGCACCTGCCTGGCCTACTCGGGGTAAGGTGACAGCTTGGAGTGTCACATGCCCTCTGCCCCCAGTAGAAGGTGGAACACTCAGGCGCTGTACACTAGCTGCATGGCGGGCTTTGTGCACCCCTCATCCCTCATCTCTTTTAGCCTCTCAGAGCCCCGTGCCGTGAAAGGCTGGGGCCTGATGAATTGTGGCATTGGGCCTGTACCACTCAGCCCCTGAGTGCTAGGCGAGCTGTGGATATGGCTCCCAAGCTTGGGCTCTTAAGAGAAAATATTATTTTAGTCTTGTAGGGCTTAAAGGAAAACAGAGCGGTCAACTAACGTTCTTAAAAATGCCTCCAGAACTCATTCCAGGTATAAATAGGACCTAGTTGAAAGCTGTCCCCAGCCAGATGCATAAAAGTTGAAGTGAGGTCTATTGGTGGGGTCTATGCTGGCTGCCAAGTCAGTGTCTGTAGTCACCTGTGGGTCACAGTATTATGCCTGGGGCCCAGCTTTATTAGAGGTGGCCGTGCTGGTGGCTTTCCCACTTCCCAGTAACTCTCACTGTGCAAAGGCCACCCCTTCTGTACTTCCTCCTGAGCCTCCACAGCACCCCTCCTGGCTTGGACTGTCTGCTCAAAGCTGGTCCTTCCTTTGAATGGAAAACACAGTGGCCAGACGTGTTCCCTGATTGCTGTGTGACCACCTCAGCTAGAAGTGAACGTGTTCTTTTCTGTTGGAGTGACCCTGCCCAAGTGCTAGAACACTGAAGTCTGCTGGCCTGTGCGCTCAGGGCGCATGCCTTGGGCCGGTCTGATGCTCACAGCCATTTGTACATGTGTTGCCCTATGTGACAGTGATGGGCCAATTTCCCCTTATTTTGTGGCAGAAAGCTCAGTTTGCGATCATATTCAGCTGTTTGCTGCTTAGAATACTAAAACACGCTGGGTTTTCTAACTGAGAGTGCTCTCAGGTCCTTACCTTTCCCTGAGACTGGGCAAGGGCAGCGAGAGGGGACAGCTGTCCTCTGATGACCGTCTGGAGAAGGGAGTGGCCAGAGCTGTTCAAATGAGGACTTGAATGAAAACCAGACAGCAAAGTGAAACTGAGATGACCTGTGAAACTGGCATACTGTCAGGCAGACTTCTGAGCCACAAGCAGAGCGGTTCGAAAAGATGACCTAAAACCCATAAACCTATGTCGGTAGGCGTAGAAACCTCCACCTCACCGCAGGGCCCATGCAGAACCAAGGCGGAGTCCAGCTATGCCTGGCTTTGCTGGCCTAGGTCATCGCAGCCTCTCAGCGGGGCACCGCTGTGGTAGGTTCCCACGTGCCTTCTTCCTGTGCCTTAGTGGTGAGTTTCTGGCTTGCACAGATGTGTGTCTTTGGTAAGCTACTCGCTCCTCAGATGCAAGAACTGGGTCTCACTCACTCTGTGCCTCCAGCTCCTGACCAGGGAAGTGCGTGGTGAGCTCCGGCAGGCAGAGGGAAAAGCAGAGCAGCCTGCCCAGAGCTGCACCTGCGTGCACAGACGGCACGTGAGCCTGTCTCTCAGCAGTCCTTGGTGCTCCTCCAGGTGCAGAGCCCTCTCCAGAGCACAATGTATAAATACGTTGGCAAGGAAAAGACCCACATGCTCTCCCTCGAAGAGAAGACAGCCCAGGGAGAAATTGCAACAAAATCAAGAAAAGCCCTGAGGTCAATAAAATTGACCTAGCAGCAAAAGTTGAAACAGGCAAAATCCTTTAGAGCAAGGGGTAGAAGCGCTGATGGACAGGAGAAGTAGGCAGGAAGATGTTTGCTTTGTTCCAGACAGGCAGCCACTGGGAAAGCGGGAGTACAGGTGCGTGACGGGGAGAGAGACCAGGAAGACACTCCAGGGTCAGTCTAGCGGCCTCATCCTGACCGCATCTCCAGCAGCGTGATCGCTGGTGAAGGTCACTGCTGTGGGTGCACTCAGCAGGGCTCCATGCCAGCCCCTGCCCCATCTGACAGCACCCGTGGCCAGTCCTGTCCCCCGAGTCCATTGTCCTCTGCACCTCCTGGGGCTGTGGCATCAGTGTGCTGACAGGTGCGAGCACTCCGCATGAGGGCAGACGCAGCATGAGTGTGTGTGTGACGGCGGTCGCCAAGCAGCCGGACCCTGACGTGGAACCTTTGTCTTGCAGAGGGCTGCCCTGGGTTGTGCAACGGTAACGGCAAGTGCACATTGGACCTGAATGGGTGGCAGTGCGTCTGCCACCTGGGCTGGAGAGGAGCTGGCTGTGACACTGCGATGGAAACCGCCTGTGGAGACAGCAAAGACAATGACGGAGGTAGGCAGCTCCAAGGACGGCAGGCCCAGAGTGCAGGGTGAGCGGTTGTGAGCCAGCAGCTGTCAGCACCAGCCGTCCTGTTAGGGCCCTACAGGGCACACACAAGTATGTGTGTAAGGCTGAGGGTGGCAGTGCACACTAGTTCCTTTTGTATCCATTTGAATTACATAATGTTAATAAAGTTCAGTGACGTCTAGTAGCTGGTATGAATAAGAGTTTTCACATAATTCCACAGTGGAATGAGTTGCCTGGGAAAGGTATGGGTCCCCCTTGTTGCAGGTGAATAAGAAGAGACCGTTCTGTGTCCCAGAAGCACTCGTGGTGGGGACACTGGATGCTTCTCCACAGGTGGAAGTTCAGCTACCTTGGGTAAGGTCCCTTCTCTTCTAATTGTGGTCACAAGTATGTCCAAGCATACCAAAGGACACCTTTAGCTCCACACTCTGTTCCTGTGGATTTATAATGTATTTGCCTTTGCTTTGAATTTTTTTCAAGTGCTAGAAGTTCAGAATGACAGAGGGGCTAGTCTAGTAGATAGAGACCTGGGTTCTGATTCTGCCTTGCTTGGACTCCCCATGCGTCCTCAGGCAGGCTCCATGAGGTCCCTGTGTTCCACTGTCCACACTTAGGAATTGAGGCAGCTGGACCACAGGGACCATCCAGAGCTTGTGTAAGTCATAGAATGGGCCTCCTTATTTCTGTTACGTAAGCTGGCATAAATACAGCTGCAGCGTGTTCTACTTTCCCACCTGGAAGATGCCTGATTTCACCAATCTCAGGGCAGTTATTAGGAGAATAAAAAGATGGAGATATTAAAAAAAAAATCAAAGCAGCTTGCCCTTCTTTTTCTCATAATGGCCCCGCAGCTGGCCTCCCCCACACACGTTGATGCACGTTTCTGGCACACTGTGTCAAGTGGAATGTCAGCAAGATAGAACTCAGCATCCGGCCTTTGGAAACTTTCTACCTAGAAGGTTCCAGAAATCCCAGAGCACCATGAGAAAAGGCCGGCAGCACAGCCTTGCATTGAGCCATCTCTGGCAGCCTGGCAAGGGCCAATCTAGAGCCCTGGTCTCTGTGCAAGCCACTCTGCTGCAGTCCTCCCACGTACTGCCTCAGGCCAGCTGGCCACAGCAGCCGGACCCAGTGCAGAAAGCCCAGGTCCAGGGGGCAGCTGTGGACAGGTGCTTAGGGGCCTTGGTAACAGCAGGGACAGCTGAGGCACGGTCCCCCTCTGCGATTGCAGTGTTAAAATGTCTCTTAATCAGTCTGAAATTTGGGGGTTCATTAATCCCTGTGCTGCATAGTATCCAGAGCTTCTATTATGGGACTAGGCATTATGCCAGGCCTAGAGATGCTCGAATCCTATGCCTGCACTCTGGGAGCCCATATGTGGGAGAAACCCCAGGGTTGAGTGTTCACAGCCTGTAGTAAGTGCTTATGCAAGGGTCACATGCTGCTTGCTGTGGCAGTCAGAGAACTTTCCTGGAAAGGTGACACTTGACTAGGAAGAAGTTTCCTGCAAAGCAGTGGGTTTTCTGTTCTAAAAGATCCTCACAAGGGAAGATGGGGTGAAGCGAGGAAGGGCTCCAGATCCCTCTCTGTGGGCCAGATAAAGAGCAATTTTGTCTGTGCCTCATAGGACAGAGATGTTAGCCCTCGTTACCTGCGTGGTTTCCTCAGCGGCCCCTTCCCTTAGCCTGTGTGGGCACTGTTTCGGTGACAGGCAGGAACAGGCATGGCGTAGAAGAGAAGGAGAGAAGCCATTCCCTTCTCAAGCAGCCAGGATCTTGGCCAAAGCCTCAAACAGCTGCTGAACATCTGGGTAGCACAAGAACTGAGCATCTTTGGGAAATATGGAGGAAAAGCACACTCCCTCCCCACACATGCAGAGACAGGTTTCGAGGCAGGTTCTTTCATGCTGCCCATAAAATGCAGTATCAGTGTAACCTCTGGGCCACACCTCAGCGCCAACTCTGCGGGTGTTAGAAAGCACTAGTGTTTATGGGAGGCCGAGCATACAGTAGCCCAAAGCCTCACTGCTTGTGGAAAGAAGAACTTGTCATAGGAAATGGAATTGATCCAGTCCCTGGGGAACAGAGCCTCCTCCGGCTGCTCTGAGAGATGAGCCAGCAGAAAGTGCAAATGAACAATCAGAAAATCCCCAGCTGTGCGAGAATGTATCTCTTGTGTTTTTTGAGTATGTTATGGACCAAAATGAGCTTGTACGTATTTTTAGCAAAGCTATACGAACACTGATATGAGTTGACTCGCTTGCTTGACAAATAACTGATAGTATGCACCACATTGGGCACTGTCCTGGTCACAAAGGCTTCAGAAATAAATAGAACAGGGTTCCTGCCCTTGCAAAGTTCATTATCTACGGGGAGAGAGACACCGCTGGTAATTACAAGACAGGGGAGTTGTGATAGAAGGGCTCCCATTCCATCAATGTCACCTCCCGGGGGCCTTGCCGTGGGCCACCACAATTGCAGACATGGCCACCTGGGCAGGACAGCTGTCCACTGGCATTCCTCAACTGGGAACTGAGGCAGCTCCTCACTGCAAGACCCTCTCAGTTCACTGGCTTTCTAGCCATGGCGGGGCGGGCACAAACCGAAGTACTAAGGTTCCTGCTTGCAGAAGAAGTAACCATAGGACCGAGGGGGAAGGCCCATCTCCACCAGCTTCCATATCCCTGCCGGGATTTCCCTAAGCACATCCGGCCGGAGCAGAGGGAGAGCTCGGGCAGGCTCTGTGCAGAGCACGACCCTGGGCCGTGTCAGTTCAGGCCGGCACACGCGAGGGGCCCCTGCTGTCAGCGAGGCACTGTGCTCCTCCAGGACGGCATGTAGAGATCCTTGAGATGGCCCAGTCGCTCCACCGGAAGCTCACAGGCACTTGGAAGGAAGTGTCATCCACATGACTACATGCAGTGGAAGCAGAATGAACTAAGAGCCTTTGTTTCAGTCGTGACCAGGATGCAGCATAATCGCAGATGAGTAAGTCAGGGTGGAAGGAAGCAGTGGTACCACCACGCTGAGTGGTTGGTTGGAACGAGTTGGGGGCGTGGAAAAGGAATGGGCATAGTTAAATAACAGGACTCCATGGGCCATTGGAGAAACCTGCCCGGCTCCTTCTTCCTGCTCCCTCCCGGCTGCAGACAGGGACACTAGCGCCCAGAGAGCTGTGAAGTCGCACTCTCGGTAGGCACAGTGGTTCAGCCCGCATTCGACCCTAAGATGAGCCCTGGCACAGGGTCTTGCGCACCTTGAGTACTGCACCTCCTCCTGGTGAGCATTTGCTCTTACTGGGCACGCTGCAAGCCCTTTCTCCAACCAGACAGCAGCGCTGCAGAGCCTTCCACAGCGTAATAATAACCCGGATGGCATTGCAGTCTGCAGAGCAGCTGAGCATCTACTCACAGACACCAAGGAGCTGGGTCTTCCTTACCCATTGTTTCCTCTTGGCATGTCGGGGGCTTAGCTGGCCCGTGCAGATCTTCCAGAGCCTGCTGGTCCAGCCCCACCCCCAGAGCAGCCTTCCTCTGCCCAAACCTCAGCACATGGTTCCACCGTGTGCCACCACCGCCTTTCAAACGACCTGAGGACATTCGTGTCCCCCTTTACCCAGTTTGCTGGACTGAAAGAAGCCCTTTTCAAATTAAACTTGAATGCCAAGCTTCCTGAAGAATGCTGTTGCAGTGTTTTTAAAATGTGGGACAGAAGTTACGCAGTATGGCTGAACTGGGAGTAGCTTTATTGGTTTGTTTGTGTTTTTCATGTGTGGCTGTTGTCTAGATTTTAAAATAGCCAAGAGGTCTTATGTGTGACTTGGGCACTTCTGCAGCCCCTGATCTCAGCTAAGCTGCCCACCGCCTCACCTGCCATGTGAGACACAAGTGGTGTGACTCTGTGTGCCCCACTTGCCATAACTGTTGCCATCTCCACATCCAGTGCCAAAGCCCTGGGAGCTGTCACGCGCCAGACC
The DNA here is from genome assembly GCF_000260255.1 of Octodon degus. Taxonomy (NCBI): domain Eukaryota; kingdom Metazoa; phylum Chordata; class Mammalia; order Rodentia; family Octodontidae; genus Octodon; species Octodon degus. The sequence continues at coordinate 4,904,671 of NW_004524625.1, read as the reverse complement.
CTGCCATGCGGACATTCCTGTCATACCCATTTCAAAGATGGTGAAACCGTGCCCCACATCTGCTGTCACTGTAAAGCGAGAATAACAATGAATACTTGGCAGGGTTGCTGTGGCGATTCGGTGTTTAAATTACCTATGAAAGAACGTAGTACAAAGGTCAGAAGTACAACGTCTAGACTCAGATCTGAACTTTCCTGCTTGCTGACTGTGTGACCAGTGTCTCTCAGCTTCTCTTGAGACTTGTTTCTGTCACTGGCAAATTTCAGTTCTCTCTCCTGATCCTTATGTGCCTGCAAACAGAGGAGTATGATTTGTTATAATTAAGGTATTTGCATATATATTTTTAAAATTGGAGTAATGCTGTCTATAAGATTCCATATGCTTACTTTTTTTCACTTAAGGTTATAATATTTTTCTCCATACAGTAGTGAATTTTTTACCTTGTTCATTTTCTTTATTAAAATTCTGCTTTCCAAACTGTAGCATCCTTTTTGCTAGAAAGAAAAAATCCAAATATACATGAAGGAAAATAATGGCCATGACTTAAAGAACACTTGCAACAAACTTGCAGCAGACACTGGCATGCAGAGGGGCTGCCTCTCGGGAAGCTCACGTGTTTCACCCCAAGCCACACAGTGAGCCGGTGGGAGCGCTAGGAATAGATGGAACGTGTGTTTAAAGAAGAAGATGCCAGAATAAAAGCTCCACTGGAATTTAAACAGCCAGCCCTCTTTTGATAAAGGATCTTGAAGCGGCTTCAAGGTATAATCATCTCGTCGGCTGCTCTTGGCCCCATGGTGGGCAGTCGTGGCGGCAATGTGTGGTGACAATTGATGGACGCACCCTCGAAGGAGAAGTTTCAGGAAGACTGAGAACAAAGCCTTCCGTCCTCCCCCTGTCCCTACCTCCCACTGCAGGAATGCAGAGTGTCTGTGAAACCATAGAATTTGGTTACCCTTCCGACTATCTCTGAACCATGCTTCTCGTGATAAGAGACAAGAGAAAAATTGACCTTTAAAAATCTCGTGTTCCAAGGAGGAGATAAAGATTTTGCAGCCTTTGAAAAAAGACACGGAATGTATTATAGCAAATGACAAAAACTTCTCCAGATGGGTACGGGAAGGGGAAGCGCACTCCTCCCTCCTTCCCAGGGCTCCCAACGCTGCTCTTGGCCTGTTATAAGACAGTTCTGTGGCCGGTCTGCAGACAGCAGCGAGATGGTTATGGCTAATGGGCTGTCAAGCCCGGGGAGTAGGTAAACCTGCAGAGAGACTGATGGGCCTGCTATACCCTGCCGTGTGACCATCAATTTAAGGACTCATGCAAACAACCCCAGAACGGTGTTTACCACCCGCTTATCCTACTCACGCTTCTAATCTCCGTGTAAGCACTCTCTCTTGCAGGAAGCGTCCCGCCCCAGCCTGCGTCAGTCTCCTGTGTATGTCCTTCCATCCCGGCACTCTGCTGTCTCTGTCTGGCCTACAGCACTGAACTCTTCTGGGGCGAGCCTATCTTTTTCCTGTGTCCAGTGGCTAAACGCAGAGTGGGTGGCCCTGCTGGATCCAGAATGGGTGTGGCGGAAACGCCCCTTGCTCTGGACAGGCCCTGCCGAACTGACTGAGCAGTTCACTTTGGGAGCCTCACCCAGTCACTTACACATTTGCTTTTAGTGGGCAAACAGTGCTGTGTGCTGACATTGTCACTCAGGCAATGGCACGTTGTCACTTCACGTTTCTAAAGAAAAAGGTGCCCAAGTCTTCAGGGCTAGAGAGCAGCAGAGTCAGGGGAGGGCTGGGACCTTTGGGCTTCCAGACTGGATTTCTTTCTCCCGTGCTCCTACCCCCAGCTTTCCAGGTCAGCTTTGGGGAAGGCTCTGAGGAGGAATTGGGGATTGAGGTGACCCAACTCCCCTGCAGTCGGGGCGCACAGACGCTCCTCGGGCTGTGCCGGAGCCACCACTCACGCCTAGCCTTCAGGGTTGAGGACGGGTATGAACTAACTGGGAATGGTCGCAGGGGCCTGGACCTGTGTCTTGGATTTTGCTTTGGGGTTTGCTTTTTAATCTGCTCTCTGCCTTTTCGTGATGATTCCCTTCTCCTGCTTCGCCTTTGCGGCCCCTCGGGCGCGGGGCCTGCCTGCTGCTCCATACCTGTGTCCGGGAGACCACGGGGCTTTCCTGGCACTTTTTCCTGCCCATCCTCGATGACTGAGACCAGGAGGTGGATGAGAGGGGCTTGACAGTCTCGAGGAAAGGGGGAAGTTTTTGTGGAGTAAAAACGATTCTTCTCAAAAGTTTTACTGAAAATTGAAAGGAAATAGAGGAAAACCTCCCTGTTTTTCTGATTCTTTTTCCTGCTCTGACAAACTCTTTTAATAAGAGAGTTAAATCCATGTAGCAGACAATCCATAAGTCATCCAGCTTAGGTGCACTGTACAACTAAGTAACGTGCAAGTGCTTGGAGTGTAAACATCCAGCCAGACCAGACAGTGCCCAGAACTACGTACTGATACGCTTCCTGTCTACCCCAGGATTTGCTTTTCTATCCCCAAAACACACTTCTTCCTTTAAATAGAGATCTTCTACATTCACTGTCTGTGTCTCGCTTCCGAGGGGCAGCCGTCTGCAGCGTCAGCTGTGGAAACATAGCCCGGGCTTTACCTGAAAACCGGTCTGGAAAATGCAGACTTTGAAAGTCTGCGGCCTGCTCGTGTTTTTGATGGCTCTCGCTTCATGGTGATCGTCTCTGTAGGCAGAACTTTTCCCACAGTGCTGCTGTGTCACAGAAGCAGCGACACGGCAAGGTATAAGCAGCCAGAAGCGCTGGCCTCCGTCGGTGCTCTCACCATGAAGCACATAGCAGGAAGCCCCTCCCGGGGTCTCTTCTTCCTGGAGTACAGTTGCTATGATATCCCCATTTCTCAGAACCCCGACCTGCAAGTCTCTTGTGCCCTCTTCACCCCTGATTTACATGGCTGGGGCTGGGGCCCTGTTTATGCCAGTCTACATTCAGAAAGGGCACCCTGGAATGTGCGCACAGGGAGGGGTCAGGGTCTGGACCAGTGGTGCTGTTGCTAGGATACGAGCCAAGGGGATGCACCGGAGTGCCTGGTAACCATCACTGGCCAAGGTCTCGCTTAGGTTCGCCTTATGCTAGTCTTCACATCATCTCTTAAGTTTGATGGTTCACTTCACAGATGGAGCACTAAAGCTCAGAACTTTGTTAGGACTATTACTTCCAAGATGATGTTTAACTAGGTCATCACAAACAGCTGCTGACCACAAGGTCCAACAATTTGCTTTTAAAACTGGGCCAAGAAGGAAAGAGGAGATAGCAGAGCCGCAGCTCCCAGAAGCATGACGAAACAGAGAGACACAGAGCCAGGGCCTGTTCTTCAAGTAAGGAGGCAGGCACACTCATCGAGGGGCACTGCCATGGAGGCCCACAGAACGCTGGGACCCTCACAGGCAAGGACTGAGAAATGGGCTATTAGACACGAGGGCTGACCCCAAGGTGTCTTTCTGCTCTCACTCTGAGGAGTGGGGACATGGACATGGCGGCGAGAGGTGGAGTGTATGCCTCAAATTTACTGAAATCCTAACTTACATTGCAGAGTAGCCAGAATACCAAACTAAAAAACTCATCAGTGTGCAGTCCCAGACCAGTGGCGCTGGGTGGCAGGCAGAAGGAACCATGAGCTTGGTCTCTAGGTGAAAACAAGCTACCTAGGCTCACAGTCAGATCGCAGAACACAGAGATGTCGGGCTGCGCCCTGCCCACAGCTGGCCGCGACGACACGCAAGGATGCCGCCGCTGCTAGGAACTAACAGGCGGAGAGAGGCCGTGGTTTTTGTGGGATTGGAGAGATAAAATAATGTATAAAACCCAAAGAATGGAACAAGATACTATCAAGAAAGAAGCAGGCAAATTCTGCAAAGTTCTAAAGAGACCACTGAGAAATTTTAAAGTATGGTAATTCAAATTAATGGCTCCAGGGACAAATTTAACAGTAGACCAGACACCAATGAAGGGAAAATAAGTAAAGTAGAAGTAGAATATGAATATATATATATATATATATATATATATATTTGATCATAATGGAATGCAAATAAAAAAGATGGGATTTGAGAAAGAAATTGAGAGACATTAGGGTAGGACAAGGGCCTTTGCACATTGAAACATGTTTCTGAAGAAATAAGAGGGAGAGAGGAAAAAAAAAAGAAATAGAGGGAGAGGAGAATATCCATAGTTTACACCTAAATTCTCCAGGGCTCATCCAGCCCACTTACAGGACCCACAGTGTAGAGCATGCATACATGGTAGGTCTGGAGGCCAACTGTCAGAAAGGGTTGTCCCATGATGCCCAGGGGACACTCCGTACTTCACCCCTGACTGTAGGGGTAGTGGTGAGTCTAAGGAGCTGACTGTTTCTTTGTCCCTCCTTATAAGCATATGAAGAAACGGAGGTGTGGAGAAGTTGAGCAACCATAGCATTCCCATGGATGTTGGGGTGTGAGTCCAGGCGCTTTGGCTGGAGAGGGGCTGCCGCCCGCGCTGCGCACACGGCCCCTGCTCACTGAGAATGGCTCCTCGCAGTGTGCCCTGCCTTCGCATCCTTCATCAGTGATGCAGCCCTCTCCTGGATCCACCCTGTATTATTTGTTCAGGCCCCTGTGGAGGGCAGTCCTTCCTCTGTTCTGATCTGGGTCCTGGGAGACTGAAAGGAATTGGTCCTAGAGCTCCCAGCCCTATTCTCTAGGGGGGAAAAACCATCACAAGTGCAGCACTGGGGCAACAGCGCTGAGCAGAAGGTGCCCAGGTTACCTGAGACCACAAGGGGTGTGTGTCAGCCGGATTCATAGATCCCTGTTCTCCACTTAAGAAACAATTCCTAAAGGCCCCTCCAGGGCAGCTCAGAGAAGATTCTAGACCTGAAGAGCTGAGCCAGCCATGTCCCTGAACTTCGAGTTACATTGTCACCGTGAGCCTCTGGTTCTGCCTCTCTAGATGAGGATGATGACAGCAGCACCACCTCACAGGGCTGGGAAAACTCGGGAACATTCCTTGGGAATGTTTAGCACAACTCCTGCACCCTAGTCTTTGCTGCCACGTTTGGCCAGTTTCACGGAGATGGTGCTAGTGCCCAGCCCCATTGCGGCTGGCCTTTCCCAGGCTTGGGATCACCAGTCCATCCTTGGTAGGAAGCAGTTCCACCCAGGTGCCACAGAGCAGAGTATCTGTAAAGAGGGGAGAGACTGCGCCGGTGGTAAACAAGAGCAGGCAAGAGCTAATAAAATTTCAAATTAGCCATGACTTTTCACAGCCCTTCAGTTGTGCCAGCTGATTTAATGGTCAGTGAGTGTCCTGTTCACTGCGATTGAATAATGGAGCATTTCTGCAGAGTTATGGATGCAGCAGCTGAATCTGTCGCGCTGACATCAATAGCAGAATGCAAATGACCCTCCACTTGGGCTGTGATTATGTGTTTAAGCAGTGCGTGTTGGGGCAGAGTCGGACGTATGGTGGGGCCTGCAACTGCAGCAGAGCACGTGTGCGTGGTGAGGCAGGTGCGTCTGGGCTGTAACGGGAGCTACAGTGAAGAGCCGGGCTGCGGTGGGCTGGGGGAGGCCTTGCTGCGCCCCCAGCAAGAACCTGACGATGAGCTTGGGATCAGCTAACGACCCTTCATTGGCAAGCCACGTTCCAAGTTCAGAGCTGCGAAGCAAACTGCCCCTTGGTAAGCACTTGCTGCATTGGCTGCTACATGCTGGGCTGGGCTGGGGCCAAGCACATGGTGCCAGGCAGCGAGTCCCCTTCAGCAACCCGCGTGCTCAGTGATTGGACTTAGCAAGGCCTGCATCCAGACTTGCAGCCTGCCCTTTTCTGCAGAGTTCCGCACGTCTTGGTACTAGAGCCTCAGTGTCTTTTTGTGCATGTAAGAATTATGCAAATCAAAGCAAAGTCATCAGGTTAGAGTTTCTTCGACCATTCCTTGGTTCTGAATGCTGTGACATGCATACTATGTTCAATCTCCCATTCAGCCACCAGCTCATCTAATGACTCAGCATCAGGAGCATGACTCAGCCATTGGAGGAGGAGTGCCTGTACCCTACTGTATTTCAGGCAACTCACTAAGCATGACGTGCGACTAAGCCCTGTGTTTATGGAAAGACCAATGTCTTTGAAATACACAATATGTCTATAATGTCTGGTACGGGGGTACATAATCCACCTGACATTCTTTGCATATTGAGGCAAAAGGGGAAGGGTGCTTGCTTTGCCTCAATGGCCAAAATCACATGTGGCTCCCCTTTGTGGGTGCAGCGGGAGGGATTTGGAGCGCGGTTGATGGGACTCGCTGGCCACATAGATGCGCAGCGCAGCCGGACCAAAGGGCCAGAAAACTGCATCGGCGCACACTTCCTCCTGGGCTTCCTTCTCGGGACTCTGGTTCTAGCATGTCCTCAGGTGATGATAAAACTGATTCATTTGGAATTAAATAAATTGTCAGATATAAACCAACTCCTTAAAGGTGGTGTTACCTTTGAAACTTTTGACATGTAGAGAGTCTCATCTCTCATGGTGGGCATGTTTTCTCCAGGGTGGTGAACACTTGCAAGCCACAGGAAAGAATTGAGCAGCTGCTTGTCACTGTTGCTCCCGGGGCTGTGGTGGCTCTACGTGTCCAGTCTGTGTCTCACACTCAGGGCTGCCGCGTTCCTTCGCTGTGCACTTTATGCATCGCTCTGTCCTCAGAGGTGCTTACGGCAGAGGTGGCCAGTGCTGTGGCTCCGTGAAGGCCAGGTCACCGTCAGGACAGCTGGCATTTCTGGTGATTTTTACAGAGTCAAGCAGGTTGCTGGTTCTGTGATATAGTAGGAGTGGGACTGTATTTTAGTCTCATTGGTCCCTTACAGCGACCTGCAGAACTTTCTTCATTAAGGAGAGAGGCCTGGTGGCACATGCCTACAATCCCAGTACTCAGGAAGCTGAAGCAGGAGGATCGCTGCAAGTTCAAGGCCAGCCTGGGCTACATAGCAAGACCACTTATTATAATAATAATAACAATAATAATAATAATTTTTGAAACCAGGAATCAAACTCATGACTTTGTGCTTGCCAGGCAGGTGCTGTGCCACTGAGCTATCTCCACAGCCCCTAATAATAATAATTACTAATAAGATAAAATTGCAGTTCCCTTTGACTGCTTCTTCATTCTGAATATCAAAACGTGCATGCCACGTACAAGTCCTCACTTGGCGGCCAGTTCATTTACTGACCTGCCACAGGAGTGCCTGCACTTTACTTTTTTTCTGTAGCAGAAGACTTGCGCGGTGCTTTCATTACACCCACTGAGAGCCTTAGGAATAGAGGCCGGAGAGCTGCAGGCACCTGCCCAGCATCACACAGGAGGAAGTTTCAGGTACCACATTGCCTGGGCCTTGTGCCGAGATGGGAAAAAAGGCAAGAATTTTATCCTTAACTTATTTAAGGATCATTGCACCCCACGTGGGATTCTAGGGCAGTTGAGTAGTTTGCCTGAGCCCACACAACTCTTGAGGATGGGCCAGTCTAGCCAACACGGATCCCACTCTAGTGGGCAGCATTCAGCTTGTGAACTCCATGGAGACAGGCACAAGGTGGGCACACCAGCGTCACTCCCACTTTACTGGTGAGGGGACCATGGCTTGGACCATTAAGGGTAAGAGTCAGCCCTGGTCAGTCTTACAGGCAGTGCTGGGGCTTGAACTTGAGTCTCTGGGCCTCATGATCCTCATCCACTGTGCTTTGGGACTAGCTGTAGATAGGGCTTCCCAGCATCTGGACTGGCATTTGGTTTCATCTCCTGCTTCATCTACTTTACTCTTTTCACATTTGTTTTTTAAATTTTTTTAATTAATTAATTTATTTATTTGATAAAGGTTCTCATTACACAGCTCAGACTCTTCGTGATTGATCCTCCTGTCTCAGCCTCGCCAGCGCTGGGATTACAGGTGTGCGCCACCACACCTGGTCTTGGCCAGCACGGCGCACTCGGGGTTCCAGGGCTGGCATGACATGTGGTTCTGGGGTTGGGACTGGTCCTTGTGCTTGCCAGGCAGGTGCTGACTGCCGAGCTATCTCCCGAGCCCACATATCTTTTATTTAACAGTCATTTTCCAAACATGTCTAATGTGTGCTAAGGGCACATCAGAGGTGAGTAGGACAGATCTATAACCAGGGTGGCAGGGCGAGTTGTCCAGTGTCACTCAACAAAGAATGGTAGAGCCAGAATGTGAACCCGGCCAGAAATACGGGTCATGAGACTATTTTTCTGCCTACAAAACACCCAGACACAGGCTGGGTGTTTCCCATCCTCTGCTGCGGCCACTGTCCTGTTAGCTCAGCTGTGTTTTTTGTTTTTTTTTTAACTTGCCTTACGTTGTTCTTTGGATGTCTGAAAAAGTACCCTGGGCTGATGCTGCCAGACCTCGCGATCTGATAGAGCATCGTGGGCTCTGGGAGGATGGCCGAGCTGCGACCTGAAGAAATTCATCCCTGGGGTACAGATTATTCTTGCAAATAGCCACTTACAGAAGCAGAGCTGGGCCTTCCAGGGGCTGAGAACTGTGCCTCCGGCCATGTGACTGCACGCCACAGGGAGCAGCATGGGAGTCCCAGGCCGTCACTGGTGTGCACCTCCTCCCCGCCCCTAGAACCGGGCAGTCCCCAGATCTTAGGGTTTTCTGTCCTACCTGTGTCTCAAAACCATCTCCATCTCTCAGTGTCTGCTGTTACTACCTTGCCTAAGTGTCCTCATGCCACCCCCCTTCATCCCACCTGTCACTTCACCCCAGCCTCTCTTCAGCTTCAGCTGAAGTAGGCATCAGTGGTTAGAGCCTCTGGTGGCACCCTCGTCCTGCGGATGAAGCACACACTCCCTCCCTGGGCTAAGGGCCCCACCATCTGCCCTGCCAGCCCTTATTCTCTTCCAGTTGCCTTCCAAACGTGAACATCTGAATCTAGCACTTGGGGTGCTCATGTGACCCTTATCCCTGCCCTTCATGTGTACCATTCCTGCACCTCTTTAGAAGAAAACCAGACACTTCACACTCTTCCCTGTCTCTCCTATCAGACTGGTAGCCTGGGCTCAGGCCTCAATAGCCAGACCTCGCTAGCGCCCAGAAAGGCACATCGTGTTTTCAGTGTGTGGAAAATGAAGGAGAAATAGGTGAAGGTGCTGCATGCACACGTGATGTGTAGAGCACACCTGTGCAAACCACGTGCTCTGCTTTCCCCACAGATGGCCTGGTGGACTGCATGGACCCTGACTGCTGCCTGCAGCCCCTCTGTCACGTCAGCTCCTTGTGCCTGGGCTCCCCAGACCCTCTGGACATCATCCAGGAGACGAAGAGCCCCGTGTCCCAGCAGGGCCTGCACTCCTTCTATGACCGCATCAAGTTCCTCGTGGGCAGGGACAGCACGCACGTCGTCCCTGGGGAGAACCCCTTCGATGGAGGGTGAGTGCATGGGGCCCAGTGCTGAGGAGGAGCTGAGTCCCCTCTGGGCTACACTGGTGGGAGGGGCCCAGAGGCCAGCCCTCAGGAGCTTCTCCTGCGATGTCAGGGCAGGCGGCGGCGCACCGGCCCCCAGTAGCTACTTCATAAACTGCTATCCAAGGCACTCAGAATTTTTATGAGCAAAGTTGTGTTGCTCCCGCCGGGTGATAGATGGAGAGAGTGAAAAATCAAAGGGCCAGGGGGAATCTTGGATCAATAACCACTTTGCAGTCAGCTCTTGCTGATCCTGTGGTCTCCTGGTGAGCGAAAGGGCTTTGGCTCCATTCATCCTCAGAGCTGACATCAGAAGATGTTGCTGCCTGGGGTGCCAGGGTATCAGCCGTGTCCCAGCCACGTGCCCACAGTCTTTCTCTTTCCGGTGGCGCCATTGGTAGGACAGTCACTTACAGTCCATTGCACACCAGGTCCGTTGCTACGACCACAGAGGAAGACAGTCTTTGCCTTTTAGTCCCTCACAATCCCCTAGGAGACTTAAAGGGAAGCAGGGCACATTCCCTGTGTGCTTGGGTGGAGTCACACACCCAGAGGCTGTAGGGCACAGAGCAGCTGCTGGTGGGCGGTGAAGACCAAGGCTTGTGACCCGACTCCCAGAGCTGAAGAAAGCTGTCTGTGCTGGGGGTGGTTCAGGGAGAATGCAAGCCAGAGCACAGACCCGGGCCAGATAGGGAGCAGAAGCCAGCACAAAGGACTGTCTTCTGTCCCTGCTCCCTGCATCAGGGTGGTGAGCTGGGACAAGGGAGGGGCAGGAGGGATTTATAATCTTTATCTTTGAATGTCTTCCACGGGGGTAACGCCTTCTACATACAAAGCGTTCACTACAGCTCCACACAGTGAGCTCCGCGGCACGGCCTGTGTGTCTTCTATGTTACTGACTTGCGCCAGAGAAGGAGTAAGAAGGGGCCGTCAGCAGGGCTTTGTCAGAGGGGGCGTGAAAAAGGGTCTCCTGCTTGGAAGCCTGAGTGTTGGCAGTGCTGTCACCAGGAGGAACCGAGAGCAGGAGCAGGGTTAGGGGAGCAAGGCGACGACCTCCACCCAGAACAGGAGGGTGCAGCTGGGACATTTCACAGCAGGACACCCCAGAGGAAGTGTCTACAGTTTTAAGAAATCCTGGCCATCACTTGCATGGAGCATAAGGCCTAAAGTTTTTTCTTTTTTTTCTTTTTTGGCAAAACCAGGGATTGAACTCAGGTCCTTGCACTTGCCGGGCAAGTGTTATTTCTACTGAGCCATCTCCCCGGCCCCTGGCCCCAAATTCTTGATTTGGGAAACTGTGGAGGAGGGCGCTAACCAAATCTGTGGGTATACAAATGTTTGTTCCACGGTACAGACTGAAGGCAGAGAGCCCCGTGAGGCTGCTTCTGTCCCAGCATAATAGGACAGCAGCCTGTGGCCAGCAGAGCCTGGGCATGGACTCAGAGCGTGGGCCCCACCACCCCTGCTGTCCTTGGGGGGGGGCACAGGGACAGCACCCAGATGGTGGCTGGGAGGCATACACTGGAGTGCACACCCTGTCCCTGTCCCTGTCCCTGTCCCAAGAGCATGGACAGCCTGGCCGGGAGGGGGCTTTTGCACATGCACAGCCCAGTCAGGCAGTGGGGCCAGGAGCAGAAGGAGTGAGGGAAGGCCCGCTCCTTTATCCTGGCCAGAAACGCTGCTTCTGTCTCTGGGTAGAAAGCTCCCTGCTATTTTATTCAATTGTGCGCTTGTATATGTGTGCTGTGGGCCTTCCCGTGGCATGAGTTCTTTTAATCAACTGGAGAGAAAAATAATATTCCTACCCAGGAAAATGTTACCTGCTCAGCCTTTCGTTGCTGGGCCCATATGGTGTCTGATGGGGAGATGGCTTGCTGGCTGCCCATGCTGTTCTGCTGGGGGTGTCCTTCCATGCCAGCCTGCTCTGTGACAGTAGGGACTACCACTACATGTCCTTCTGACCACATATAAAGCACACGCTTGGGTGACAGTCACTGGGAGACCTGCAGGGGGGCCTCAGCACTGTCGCTCCAGCAGAGGTGACCTGCATCGACCAGCAGAGACCGAGGTGCCAGGCTGTGTGGGCTTTGGTCCTGGCCCTGCCGCCCCCCCAGCAGGTGGCTCAGGGCCTGTGAAGGTCTGCCAACCCCACCACAACCGAGTCCTCCTGGGAGGCTCTGCAGCTACTTTTTTTAGTGCTTGGTAATTGTTCAGGACACATACTGCATGTGAATTGTCTCGAAGAATGAAGAAATGAAGGTAGAAAAGAAAGGAAGGCATGGAAGCAAAGAAAGAAATTGGGGAGGCTGGATGGATTTGTTATCTATTTTGTTCAACTTTATATTGAGGATTTAGAGGCCAGAGAGTTTAAATCGCCTGCTGCAACCGCTGCCCACATGGGTCCCAGATGCAGAGGTCAGCCCCAGAGCATTATCTGTGTACCCGTCACCTTCGGTTGAAGTGGTACCCTCTGGAAGCAGGATCACTCATCTCCGCAAACCTAAAAGCCTTCTGGCAGGGCCCAGAACACAGCACTACAAATGAGTAAACAATGGAAGCTTCCAGAACGTTGCCATAAAACTTCTGTTTCTTAACCTTTACCGAATCATTGTATCGCTGCTTCTTGCGGGTCTAGATTCCAAAGAAACAGCCGTCTGTCTCTGAGAATCACTACAGAGAGTCCAGCTGAAGCACACCCGGGTAGCTGGCTTGTCACAGATGTGGGCCACGTGGCCACCCTACCCACTAGACCACCTCCTCATGGCCTGGCCTGGGCCAGTAGGCAGTGCTTGTGCCATAGCTGGGACAAAGTGAAGTCACGGCCACGTCTGAGTCACGGCTCCTTTCCTCCTACATGTGGAAGTGTGATCTCATGAGGGTGTGGAGTTCCGGTCCTGGCCCTGCCCCTGCTCGCTGGATGTGGTCTTGGGGCATTGATTTAAGCTCTGTGCCTTCAGATGTGAGCCTGTAACAACAGTCACCATTTCAGGAAAGCCAGGGCAAGCAGTGGGTGGGGCTTTCAGAGTGGCAGCGCGTCTTGATGATGGTAACTCAAGCCTCAGAATCAGACAGGTGAGCGAGGGAGGGCAGAAGCGTGGCGGGTCCTTATCTATTCTATTTGGATCTGATCCCAAGGCTGTGGCATCCTCCTTCTGGCTGTGTCACCATGGGAACATTCCTTAACCTGTCAGAGCTCCATCTCATCTCACAGATTGGGATAGGAGGGCTTTGTCACAGTTGTTGAGGGCGTTCAGTCGGGAAGGGGGGTTCCGTGGGCTCCACCTAGTACCTGCCACACAAAAATGTGCTTATGCGTGCCATGGCGTGGTGGGGTGATGACAGTATGAAGACGCGCTTGCAGCTCTCCCTAATTGGAAGTCAGACGTGAGCATAACCTGTCTTCCGGGGAAGGCCGCAGCCATCCGGAGAGGAGCCAGGACTAGGTTGTTGAATTAACATTTGAAGAAAGGAATTGGCGGCATTCTTGCCAGCCACTGTGCGCAGGACCCTTGTCAGAGAGGGATCCAGTGGCGCTTCTCCAGAGAGCAGGCATTCCGATGGGCAGGCAACCTGACTCAGCTCCTGGGGGGGCCACAGGGCCTGTGCCAGTCGGAGAAGCCCCATATCCTCCGCAGCCTCATGCTGTGCCACAAGTTGGATGGTTTGTCTGGGTTTCACTGAACAGTGCCAAGATGCAGGCTGCCGTCCAGAGACCAGCAGCGCCACTGAGCCTGCCAGGAAAGGCGGCCCTGAGGGCTAGTGCCTCCATTCTGCAAATTCTCGGCTGTGCGTGTGAGGCCCGGGGAGGGCGAGGAGTTCAAGGCCAGGACAGAGAACTTAGACTGCAGTCACTGAGGCAAGCAGATAACCACCCTGAGGGCCAGGCTCCCCTCACGGGCGGCTTCCTGCCTGAGCTGGGAAGCAGGACGGTTTCCACAAGGACCATAATACCAGGAAGTAGGTCATGGGAGGGTGCTCCTGTGCTGCACCCCGGCCCGCACCAGAGGAGCAGAGCAGCGACCACCCAAGGGAGAGATGCATGCAGCAGCTCCCAGGATGTGCGGGCCCAGCTGCGCTCACTGGGCTGACGCAGAGCTGACTGCGTAGGCACGAGTACTGCCAGGTGGACCGCAAGGCTTTGGAAGGCCACCTTCAGAGTCCTACTGTACTCCTGAGTTAGTAGTCCCAAGTTAGGTGCTATGCCTGGCCCCGAGCACATGTTCACACAGGTTTGGTGAAGACAGTGGCTCTGCCTGACATTCTGCCACCATTGTCCTTGTCACCGCATACAGTGGTAAAGCTATACATGATCTCGGCCAGTCCCGAGGAGGGACATGGCAGGCATGGGGACCGCCACCACCACATGAGATGGCTTGAATACCATCTCTTTCTCATGGCCAGGGGCCTGGGCCGTCTGCCTAGTGGAACACCTGTCCTCCCCTGCAGTCGTAAGCAGAAGGCTACCTGCCACTAGGACTTGAACGGGGGAGGAGAGACCCCCGAGGTCTAAGGTGGGAGGAGGACCGTCAGACAGACTGTGGGCTTGGGGTCAGTCGGCTGGGGAAGGACTGCTAGAAAAACTCAGAAGGCAGAGCTTTTTCCCACTGCTGGCTGTGTCTGCTCTCCTGGAAAAGTCTAGCCAAGTTGAAAGGTTAGACATGGGCACATGCCACCATGGGATGCAGCCACAGATGGCCAGTGCCGGGTACCACAGACAGCCGTAATGAAGCCTGTCATCCTTTATGCGGAAGCCCAGGTCACTTGAGTGTAGGTTCAGAACACATTTGGTCGAGAAATGACGTGACGCTGACAAGCCTGCTGGGCTCCTCTAAGCCTAGTAGACTGTCAGCTTACTAATGGTCCACAAGACTCAGCTAGAAGGAGGCCCGGAGACCACAGGGGGAAAATTTGGAGTCAGATGGGCCTTAGGAAGGAAGAAGGGAAGGATGGTGTCCTGTAGAGAGGATCAGAACATGTGGGGAGAAGTGAGGGTCGCAGAGAGGGGCGCTGCTGCCGGGTGACACCACTATCCCCAGCTCCTGCTCTGCACTGGGCGTGGAGGAGAAGGCCTGGCCTCAGTACCATAAGTTGAAGGCTCTGTGGGGGTCTTGCCTTGTCACTGAACCCCACTACCAAGCAGACGGACTTGCCCAGAATGAGCTACAGGGATGGAATGAACCAGGCAGTCAGCCTGTCAGAGGGCTAACTCCTTCATTCTGCAGGTTGCTGGCTGTGTGTTTGGAATTTCACTAAACAAAGTGATAGGAGTTCACCAATGGTCATTGTATTGCATATTGCTGTCCTCAAATTGGTTGTTCTGATTACCAGACATAAGCATGTAAAATTGTTAAAAAAAAAAGAAAAGAAAAGAAAAGAAAAGAAAGAAAAGAAAAGAAAAGAAAAGAAAAGAAAAGAAAAGAAAAAATTTAAGCCAGAACTGCTCCTTTCAGTATACCAGCAGAAATCAGCAGTACAATTACCCAAGCTATCCTGTGTACGTACATGTATACTTTTCTCTTCCTTCTTTCTTTAATGGGGCTGGAGGATAATTATGGTGATACTGTTTTCTAAAATAAAAGTCAGGAGAAACGCGCTCCCCTTTGAAGTCAAGATGAGCCGAGGAAGACCGAGGTGTGTGACCATGGCACGCACAGGGAGGAGGAGCAGTGGAGAGGCCAGAAGGTGCGTGGGGCGGGCGCTCGGGAGGCTCTGACCCTCGCCTGTCCGCAGACCGGGCTGGAGCGGTCTATCTCCCGAGGACTCAGCATCAGCCCCGCACAGAGGCGAAGTAGCCTTGACTTGTGGGGCTCGAAATGTCCTTCAAACCCTTGAAGAGGGAAAAATAATGAAAAGAAGGAGAGCTGATCAGATTTGCAGTATGATTTGTTACTGGCCCACTGCACAGCTAAAGCCATACGCAAGTGGCAGTGGCGCAGCAGTCGCGGAAGGGCATTTGCTCCTCGTTCCAGGCCCAGCCCACCCAGCCCAAGCCCTCCACAGTCCTCCAGGACCCTCTGAGAGCCCAAGCAGTGCAGATCATCTAATGGACTTCAAATAAACACTGACTTCCTGACAGCTGGCTTCTGAGCGAATTTATTATTGAGTTACACTCCTGCGTTTTTCAGAACAAGCTGAGCTGACAAGCTATCCCATCAGTTAGGAAAAAAAAAAAGAAAAGAAAGAAAGACAGTGATAAATTACCTGATGGAAGATGGGAGAAGGTAAAGATCTTACTTCCTCCAAAATGTCAGCCATAATATATTATTCATGTTGGCTTTTTAAAAGTCCCTCCCCACGCTGAAATGAATGTTTATGATGATAAAGCAACTCAGTGAAGGCAGTTGAGGATGCAGGCAGTGACTCCTCACGTCACCCTGACGGGCAGCTACTCCTCCTCCGCCACTTGATCATCCCTTTATTGATTTCAAAAGCAAATTACTATCTGTGTTTGCTTTGGAGCTTAGACTTATTCCCCGCTGTCCATCACAGGAGGCATTCGCAGAAGATGCTGCGGTGACACAGACACAAGCAAGGGTTCAGGGAGAACCCTGGGCACGGGGGCGCTCAATTACCCCTCTGCGATGGGGGCAGCCGGGTGCTTTTGTGGATGAACTGAGCTGCTAGATGCAGAGCCCCGTGGCTGGCACACAGTAGGACACGTAGCCAAGGATGTGCAAGTGCATTTTAACAGTACACACGCTTTTAATCCCACCCAGACTGTAGGACATAGAGACTGGCCATGTCCCTCTCGTTTTAGAGCTATGGAAGCTGAGCCTGGGAACATCGCATTGGCTGGCCAAGGTCATAGTGCTGTAGGTGGCAGCTGGCCAGCACTGAGCTCAGCGCACTGTCTGTGCCCTGCGGAGCCCTGTGTGCTCCCGGCACAGCATCTTCAGCCCAGACACCCACACTACGTGTGTCGCCACACCCTTCCTCCCCGCTGGCCCTCCTTCCTCCCACGTCCTGCAGAGTACAGCAGGCATGTGCGGTAAGGCCAGAGCCCAGACCCACCATATGCTAATAGAATGAACTTGGGCCTCTTAACTCTCAGTGGCCTGCTCTCCTCCACAGTCCTGGGAGCACCACAGTCCATCTCTGTGGAGAGACACATGGGATATAGGTGTCCTTTCCTGTCAGTGGCCACTGTCACCAACAGTGATAACACTCATGTTAGCGTGAGATCATCATTCACACAGGTTTTGGTGTTAGTAGAACTGGAAAGAAAATGAGCATTTTGGCCGGAAGCCCCACAGCGACACCTAGGACAGCAAAGGTGGGTGGGTCCTGGACATCCATAGGCCTCTGTGGGGACAAGGAACTGCTCGCTGTGCAGGTTAGCAGCTGGACCTGCTGCCTTGAGACCCTAAGTGCCAAGCCACACACGGCTCTCCTAGTACTTGTAAGTCAGGGCTCACTGCATTTGCATCCAATACTGGTCACTTCCAAGTGATAAGAAGTTAATGTCTTTGGAAAGCCAAGCCTCCAATGCCCACATTGGCCTCAGTGCTCAAGAGTGAGTCCCAGAGTTGCGCTCTGTGACAGAGACAGACATAACCTCTGAGGGGACCTGGGCAGAAGCCAGAGACCCCGCCCACCTGCCTCTGCCCCCTGCTCCTCCCGCCCCGCCACCCCACAGTAGACGCCTGCGTCTCTAGCTGGGCTGAGTCCCCTTCAGCAGGACCCCCTACCATTGTTCCACCTGGCCCACAGCTTGCCAGCTATCTGCCAAGCAGGGCTCACTGTCTGCACCTGCGTTCCTGATAGGAGCACCTGGCACTGCCGCCACTCACACCTTGCCTCCCCTTGCCTGGCATCTGCACTCACCCCATCCGGGCTGGAAGCTCCACTCCTACTGTGCTTAGGGACATAGGAATTGCCTGGCGACACACAGAGCATCTACATCCAGGTGTCCGATCCCTTTGCCATGCCTGCCACCATCAGGTCCTCTTCCTTTGTCCCTTGAGTTACCAGATTCCTTGAGTGCCACGTGTAGGCTGCTGTGAAGCTCAGACTGGGCCTGCAACCAGGACTCTGCAGCTGCGTCTCCCTGCCACTGCCCTGCAAGTGGGCCTAGTCATGCCCTCTGTCATCTCCCTCTCCTGGGCCCCAGTAAGAAGGCAGGACACAGGACCGCAGAATGAGCTGGCCCGCTGGGAGACTGTGTTTGGGGCAGAGGAGAGCTGAGCTGCCTTGCACTTCCTTCCATAGCAGAGGAACCACCTCCTGGTGGTCCTGAGAAGCAGACCTCTGGCTACACCATGCAGGAACAGCCTCTCAGCCATGCGGCATGCCTCATGCCCTATGTACATGCTGTCCCCAGCCCAGCCAGCCAGGCAGAAGCCCAGCACTCTGCTGGCCCCCCCTCACACCCTCTCAGCTCTCCCTCACCCAGCAGTGAGCGTTCTTCCCTAGAAACAAGCGGGCAAGTGCTATAAACCGTCAGGGACTCTGTTCCTGTGTGTACACCTTTGCCAGACAACAGAAAACATTCCAGAAGATTCTTATAGGAGGAGGCTCAAGGCATCAGCATGCAGCAGGGAGTTGTCCCCTCATGTATGGTGGGAGCTGCAGCTGGAGACTCGTCCCTCTCGTTCCCTGCAGGATCTCGGCAGCCTCACTGAGCTAGGAGGCTGCAGAGCAGTGTCTTCTAGGCTCTCCACGAGCTGGGCCCAGGGTTCCTGAGCACATAGGAGTTGCCGGCCATCGTCTCATTGGGTGGCCTCGGGGACGCACTGCCCATACCAGGGAGTGGTCGCATTCTCACCTGGGAATGAGGAGCGTGGGCACAGTTGCTCTGGAGAGCCCTGCCACTCAAAGGCTATGGCCCATGTGGAGGAGTCTGGATCTCTCTGTCTCCAGAAACCGTCTCAAAATGATCTGTTGGCAGCTTTTTTTTTTTTTTTTTTTTTTAAGAAGTAGTTCTTCCCTCACATGTATGTTCGCATTCCCAGAACGATGCACAGGGGCTTCCCGCAGCGCCTGAGCTGAGCCAGCCCAAAATGGGTCCTCAGGCAGAACCTGGGCGCTGTGACTCCACTCACAGGAGGCGCTGCGCTCATGCTGGAAGGATTCCTGGGGAGAGCCCAAGAGGGGCACGTGCCACACCGGAAGGGCTCCGTGCGCCACGCGGGACGGGTGGATTCTGTCTGTAGCTAGGACCCTGAGGTGCTAGTGGTAGGGTAAAAAAATAGTAATGATAATTTTTTTAAGTGATAAAATTTGGAAAGTGAGATCTTAGGTTACAAGGTGCCTCAAGGGAAGATCTGATCCCAACTCCCATCCCAACCATTAAAGTATAGAGATTCGATCAAGTTCTCTTAGGTTGGTTTAGGATCACTAAGAGACACATGTAGTAAAGGAAAAACTTTGACCTAAGCTATAAAGAATGAGGCACAACAAGAAGTTGGCTTTTTATATAATGATATGTGTCTTTTAGAGTTTATTTTTCATACAAAGAGTTGATCCCACTTCTGCATTTTTTTAAATTTATTTTATTTATTTATTTATTTTTAGACAGGGTCTCACTATGTAGCCCAGGCTGGCCTCGAACTTGTGGCAATCCTCCTGCTTTAGCCTCCCAAGTTCTGGGATTACAGGCATGTGCCACCACACCTGGATACTTCTGCCATTTTAAATGATGTACAAAGGTGATCCCAAGATGGTCTATGAGTACAGGAAGAAAAACAGGCCTTCCATTTATATTTACCTTTATCTTAAAAGTAAGAAAGCAAGATAATGTTTTATTCCTATAGAATATTGATTTTTATAAATTTGCTCCATTGGTCCCTTGTTACTTTGTTGTACGTGTAGACCAGCAATAAGAAAGAGGGCCAGTATGTCTACACTAGTTAATTATTGAGTGTGTGGGTACGTGTGTGTGTGTGTGTGTGTGTGTGTGTGTGTGTGTGTGGTGTCTGTTCTTAACCAGACCTACTCATTAAAAAAAAATCAAGTGGCCTAAGAAGATTTCTGCAGTATAATTAGAGAAGGAAGAGAATACCGGCAGCACAATTACAAGCCAGCATGAAAACAGCAGAGCAGATGGGTCTCCTGCTTGGGGACAGCCTTGCTCAGCATGGATATGAGGTCCAAAATACTAATGATCACTCTTGTCATTGCCAACAGAAAGTTAGCCAACAGATTCAAAAGCACCAAGAAAGCCATTTGAAATACAAATTTTCAGCCACTAAACCTTGTACTAAGTGATATTATGCTTCCCAATATCAACTGGTGGTAGCACATACAAATAATTTATAAGCAAATATACCAAAGTAGCCTGCTTGAAAAATGTTTGCAGAAAGGACATGCATCAAATAAGCTTCAAGAGCCCTGCCCTATTGATGGCAGCTCTAATTTTTGAGGCAACTAAGACAAATTGAAATTTCCAGTTAGGTATGTTAGTAAGTGATGCCCTCAGATTATCATAGATAACAACTGGTGGGTCCTGCACTGAATCTTGGCTTGCTGGCATCTCTCTGCGAGAGTGGGCAAGTCTGGTCCCTATCTGGCTAGGCTCATCCCTACCTGGCTAGTTGGGTCCCTGTCTGGCTACCCTTGTCTCTATCTGCACTTTATTTTCTTGCCTGCACCATGAGAAGTTTGAGAGAGATGACTGGGACAATCTCTTCAGACTGGAGCATTTGCGAGGGAATGCAAAGCATCAGGCTGAAAAATGTGGCAAAGGAAACTAAGGAGAACATCAGAAAATTCAGGAGAATGCCTTACAGACCAGACCGTGTGGCCAGGCCAGATCAGGGGTCTTCGGAGCTGCAGCGGACAGTGTCAGGCTGTCCCAGGAATCACTCCCCACCTCCACCATGTGGTGAGAATTTGGCAGCTGCCACGTGAGGCTTCTCATTCGGGCCCGGGTGATGTGCTTGTAAGACTTGGGTAAACTGTGGTAGATGCTGCACAGATCCATTCAGTCAGCAGGAGTTAGCGAGCCGCAGTAGAGAGTCGTGCAAGCTAGGCTCGTAGACCCATTTGAAGTATGCAGTAGGGAGCAGAGGCGTGACTTCCATAACTAGTCACAGCACAGGGCAGTAACTATTCTACAGCAAAGAAAGCCTGCTGTCATTTGCTAGATCTCAAGTGATTTTTTTTTCAATCTCATGAATACCAGCTTAATTAGCTACATTCCTTTTAAAAAGAAAAGGCTGCATTTTTCCTATATCTCTTTGTCAGTATGCTCTAAATAATGTACAGCTTAATCTCCCATTCTTTATCTTTTTAAAATGTTTTTCACATAAGAAGTGCAGGCGGAGGCCAAGTGAGCCTCCAGGGGAAGGGATCTGGCCTTGAGGCATTTTGGGTCAACCCCTTGGAAAGGCCCAGGCCTTGCAGTGCTCGGCGTCCAACCGTGTGTTTCCCTGGCCAGGTCAAGCAGCCCAGAGTTCTCTGACATCACTCTCGCCTTAAGTAACAACCACATCACCTCTTTCTTTATTCCGTAAATGGTTTATTAAGAGTTCGCCCTGTGTCCTGCCTTCAGGCACCTGCTTCAGAGGAGGTTTTGCTTTGCCCACTCAGAAACAAGCATGACCCATGCCCAGTGCTGACTAGAACACAGAGGAACATGCCATTGGTCCAAAGAGATCGTGCCGCGCTGGGGGAAAAGGGTTGTCCCAGGTGTGACGGCACTCAAGAGTTTATGCAGCAGTGGCTCCAAAGGGTGTGGTCGGTGCTAGGGGAACAGCTGGAGAGGGGGGAGGCA
Source organism: Octodon degus (assembly GCF_000260255.1). Lineage (NCBI taxonomy): Eukaryota > Metazoa > Chordata > Mammalia > Rodentia > Octodontidae > Octodon > Octodon degus. The sequence continues at coordinate 4,883,423 of NW_004524625.1, read as the reverse complement.
GTTTTCAGGTGAACAGCACAGGCGGGGGGATCCAGGGAGAGGACCATCTCGGAGACACGTGCAAGCCTCGTGCGAGCTCCGTTACAATCCTGAAGCACTTGTTGTCAGGGCTACTTGAGCTGGCTCATGTAGCACCAGATTAAAGCAATCATAAATTCTGAAACAGATGTTGGATCCTGCTTTATGCCCAGCTGGGAAGAACGTTAGCTCACTTGACAGATGAGAAGAGGGAGAGTGGTCCAGAGGTCAGGTAACTCCAAAATCTCAGCGGTAGTTACCAGAGACAGAACCTAAGATTGCAACCCCTGCCAAGAGGTACTTGTACCCCTTTTCCCCGAATGACAGAGAAGGCTGGGCTTTCTTTTGTTTGGATCTGCTTGGTGGTGGTTTTGTCTCTCCAACATGTTCCCCTCCTGATCCCAAACTTGGCCACTGTCCTCAGGATGCTATCAGACACATCTTTTCTTTCCCTGCCATCAGCAAGGGCACCTTGCTGAGCGTGTGGCTGGACTAATGCCAGTGTGTTTGTCACCTCCCTGGCCTGGCGAGCGCTCCCTCCTGGCAGAGCTCGCCCAGCCTAATTGCTTGTGTTGTATCCCAGCTGCCTGACATATGCCAAACCCATGTGTTGACTCCCTGATTTGGAGGCAGCTACAACAGGGCATTTCAAATTGGCTTTTGTGAGCTCTAGCAGGAGTAATTGGAGACTGCGAATTGTGCTGTTTTCTAGCTGTAGCACCTAAAGTTAGTGCCTGGCTCACAGTAGATGCCCTGACTTTTTTAATCAAAGTGCATTTTCATGGGCTCAGACACATGAAGCAGTAGACATGGTGTGGACTTGAAAGTGAGGACTCCTAGCTCTGAGCATCAGCGCAGCCAATTGAGCTGCGTTCTGGGGGACACTGAGCACGTCTTTTTCCTCCGGTTTTAGTCTTCCAATCATTACCCATCATGGAGCAATATCTATGCTTGCCTTGGCCCTGACAATGAGGCTCCGGTCCTCCTCCAGGTCACACATAAGTGCTTTGTAAACTTGGGTGATATAATCATGACAGTCATAACAGAGAGACACTGGCAAATAAAGAGGCGTCCAGAGGCAAAGGGGATCAGTTGTGTCAGGAGACCTGGGGACAGCTTTACTGAGGTGATGACAGCATAGAAGGGATGCCAAGATACGGAGAAAACGATACCTCAAAACTCTATTACCCCAAAATGGTGATCCAGAGAAATCAAGCCTGGCACCTTCACGCCTGCTGACCAGGGCCCACCTCAGCAGCTGGAGGGCCACGCTGGCGGTGACAGTGGCCTGAGCCCGTGTCAGGCGTTTCTCCCCAATATTGTTCTCCATTCTGGAACTCCGCACTCAGAGCCACATCCCCAACACCAAGCGTATCCCTGGCCCTTCCTATGGGGACAGCATTCCAGTGGTCTGGGGAAGCAAGAATAGATTCGGAAGTGTTCAAAAATTCTATAAGTTGGTTGCTAAATACAACCACTATTAAAAATTATATAAAATTAAATAAATTATTTAAAAACTTATGAATACTCAATACTTACCACTTTCTAAATATTTTACTGTATGTTACAGTTTGCTTCTGGTGACAGACTCACTGAATCTCTGTGATAGGGGCACCCACGTGGTCCTCTGACTCTGCTATGTATCTCCCGCCAGGCCTGTCAGTAGCCTGGGGGTCAGCCGTGGCGCAAGCATTCACACCACAGCAATGAGCAAGTGCTACAAACTCTGGCTGGTCTTTTAAGAGTCTGTTTTTTTGTGTTTTGGCTTTTTTTTTTTTACTGGGGATTGAACTCCCAGACATTGTGCTTGCCAGGCAGGCACTTATGCTGCTGAGCTATCTCCCCGGTGCAAGAGTCTGTTGTTAGAAACTAGGACACCACTGCTGGTGTCCAATGAAAGTGCTGAGGAAGAAAGCAAGCGTTGCGAATCCTGATACTCCTCTGCACACTGCCCCAAACAGAGCGATGTGACAGGAGACACTTCAGCGGCCTCCACAGAGCCAACTTCCCATCTCCTCTTTTCCAGGAAAGGCTTTATGTTAAACTAGATTTTGGGATTTTTTAAAATTTCTTTAAAAAATCATTTATTTATGTATCTGGTACAGGATCTCGCTACTCACCTCGGACTCATAGTGATCCTTCAGTCTCAGCCTCCCAGCACTAGGATTACAGGCATGCACCACCACACCTGCTTTCAGTAGCCACCTTGGTGCAGGGCTGGTGTGGCATGCAGTACCGGGGATCAAACCCGGGTCCTTGGGCTTACCAGAAAGGCACTTAGACTGCTGAGCTATCTCCCCAACCCAAACTGGATTTTCTTGATAATGAAAATCATGGTCAAATAGAAGGTGGATAGAAGTGTTTCCAGTACTTGCTTTCTGAGCCGAATGCCTGTCTCAGCATGAGAACCCTATGGCCTAGCGGAGTAGAGGGCATCACCTTAATCTTCTTCAGAACCCACAAGCAGTCCCAGGAATCTGGGCTAGGATTGCAGCTGCTGGCTTCAGAGTCCAAGGCTGTGTGACAGCCAGAAGGTGCTGATTTAGGGCTCACCAGGGATCAGGAAATCCCCAAAAAGAGAGAAATCAGAGAAGGCTGGTGGTGTGAGGGACAGCAACAGGGCCACCCCAGAGGGAAGCCGTCCCCAGAGGGCTGGCTGTTGACCAGGCAGAATCCACAGGTGCACATGTCAGGAGAAGGCTGGATGGTAGCCAGCCTCTAGAGAGGAGGTCTGTCAGGAGTTCGCTGGAGGGACAGAGTCCCAGCAATAATGAGTTCAACTGGCCTCCGTTAAAGAAAGCATCTCTCAGTACCAGCTGAATACACTTGATGGACTAAATCTTTCCCATTTGCGGAGAGATAATTTCACGTAAATGTATTGGGAGACCTTCAGAGCAGGACTGAACGTCTTTGCAAAGGCTGGCCTGCTCCACTTGTTTGCCATGTAATTGCATTTTGACCAAGGGCCTCGGAAGGAAACCACTGACTGAATTAACACTAACCAGATTGTGTGGAGTGAGGTGGGGTGGGGTGGGGTGGCATGCCTGCTGCATTGTGGGTAGTTGTTCTTACCTTCGGAAAGGACAAGCTGACACTAGTGAGACCAGCTGCGTACAAGCCTGGTGTTAATTGCTTTTCTCATCAAACAGAGAAAAGTTTATCACTCTGGGAAGGTAGCGATGTGGGCACCTAATAAAGCAAGGATGGAGTTTGCCATCTTTTTTTATGAACACCCCTGGGTCTCATCAGTAGATTTTCCCTAGACCAGGAAAAAAAAAAATCTGAGGCGCAGTGAGTGGAGAGAGCTAAATGGGCAACAGCTCTTGTGTCTTTGCCTCAGGTTTTTCTTGTCATCAAGGCCTGTGTCCCCGTGATCCTTTGCGGACACCAGCCGGCGCCGTCATTTCCACCTATTGCTTATAGTGAACAGACTGGCCTAGCATTGGTCCCAGAATTGGACACTCAGAGTCCAGCCTGGTTCAACCACCACTTTCCTACATGGCTTTGAGCCAATAACGTGAACCTCCAAGTTCCCTCCACTGAAATGAGAGGTTCTGCCAGCTCAGTGATTTGGCTTCGCCTTGCTTTGCCTTCTACAGAGACTAAGGCTCCACACAGCAGCCTTCAGCCAACTCCAGGACAGAAAAGGTCTTTACCTCCACCATGCTAGCGCAGGCCTTCTCTTGGTGTGTTTCCTACTCTGCGGTCCTTATAAAATGTCATGTCTTAAAGGCTTCCGTTTCTAAATGAGGTGGGAAGCCATCATTCTGGGTGATCTATAGCTTTTGCATTTATTTGACCAATCCCCCCACCATGTTGCGATGGCCCAGTAATTGTCAGGCATAGTCCAGGCAGTGTAAAGAGTTAAGCTGGGACCTGCCCTCAGAGAGCTGCTCTAGTGGGGCGAGGAGGTTAAATTTTGGAAGAGATCAAGGTGTCTGTGTTAGACTTTGTGGGGCAGAGGAACTAGTCTGATGAAAACAAAGACTTAATCCCTGAAAGGGTGCAAATGTTGGTGGGGACAGGGGATAACATTTAGGACAGGTGCAACATTCCCCTGGCGAGTTGGGGAGGGCGGGGTGGAGGGTATGGGGGCTCTAGTGCCTGCCCTTCCCCCACCCGAACGCCAGACGGGAGAAGTCCCTTCCATCCCTCTCCCTGTTGTTTGTCTTCATTCTTGATGATTCAGCTAGTGACTAATAGCTGTTGTCACCTATGGAGGCTTTTTTGCATCAGGGTAGAGAAAAAAGAGGCTCAGAAACCAGCATGCTGCTGCAAAAGTGCAGAGAGCTCGGAGACAGCAGAGCTGGGCTTGGGCCGGGCGCCTGACTCTGAGTCTGCAGGCAGCACCACCGCGTGTTGCCTGCTAGGACCAGCTTTTCCTTACAGCTGCATGTGGTACCTCAGAAAGATAACCTCCGAATGAGATACTCGAAAACACTTTCCAAGGACATTTCAAGAACACTTTGATGCCTTAAACTGAGGTGATTTTTTTTATGGTTCTAGACAGTGAACTCAGAGCCTTCGCACTGAGAACATCCTCAGCTCTATTTATTTACTTAGTTATTTTTTTTTTAATTTTGAGATAGAGTCTCACTGAGTTGCACAGGCTAAGCTTGAATTCGCGAGCCTCCTCCCTCAGCCTCCCAGAGTCCTGGGATTGAGGCGTGCACCACTGCCCACAGTTTGAGGTGATAGCTTTGAAAAGCTATTGCTCATCTGGAGTGAGTTACACATGAGCCCCAAGGCACAGTGAGTGTCTGGGTGGCCAGGCCCCCGTCCTCTGCTCTGGGGCCCCCTGCTGACCGGCTCCTGCCAGGAGCAGCACATCACGTCATTCTCTCCTCTCTCCCCACAGGCATGCGTGTGTCATCCGTGGGCAAGTGATGACGTCAGATGGGACCCCTCTGGTCGGTGTGAACATCAGCTTCGTCAACAACCCTCTCTTGGGATACACAGTCAGCAGGCAAGATGGCAGGTATGGGCCCAGGAAGGCAGGCTGTCAGGTCTGGGACCTCTCAGTGGCTGCTGCTGGATTGACGACATGCGGAGAAGTTCTGAAGCCAAATGCCAGCTCTGAGGCTCCCGGGTCGTGTGGCCTTACCTGCCTCTGGGCTCCGCGCACCTTGCTGTAGACCATGCAGTCTCTTCTCATTGCGTCGCAGAGGAAGCGCAGCACACCTTTTCTAGGTAACCCTGCTCCGTAGCTGACAGGAAACTCTGTCATGCAGTCACCTTTCTGCAGCCTGCATGGCCCCAGAACCCGCAGCCATTTCTGTTGTGTGGTTGCTGGCCTACGACTGCACAGGCCACTGAGTCCTGCACCTTTAATTCTTCTGAGAATCATCCATAGGATAAAGTAGAGTGGTGCCCTGGCTCACGAGCGGCATTCTCTCCAAGATTCTAGTCATGAACCGAATCAAATTTCCCCATGAGGTCGGCACTGAGTTTAACTCAGTTCTCACCCATTTCAGTTTGCAGCCAGAACCCCGGGAATAGTTGAGGTGGTGACCCAAGGTACACTGCCCCTGCACTGAGCTGCATCCCCAGGCCACAGTGGGTGCTCAGTGAGTCGTAGCTCCCTGTGCCCCTTGTGTTCACTGCGGCACTGCCAGGGCTGGCGCACAGTGAGTATACAATAAGTATCAGCTGTGTAATAAAATTACAGCTCATCAAATAATGAGACGGTGGCAGGGCAGGCAGTGAGAGTACTTGGAGAAGGAGGAACAGAAAGGAAGTAGAATATTTAGGCTGTCAGTGCTGACAAGCCCTCTCTTTTTAATAAAATCAGGTAGTGGCAGTCCATCTGGCTCAGTGTGGGTCCATAAGGTTGATTTTTTCCAATTTGTGTTGGAAATTATGCTCCAGCCTGATTGATTTTAGCACCTCTTTAATCCAATATCAGACGTGAACGCGTCCCGGCCGAGGTGCTAATGAAGTGGAGGCTCGCCTGCTTGTCCACGTGTGTGCCTTTCAGACGGGGTTAGCAGGCCCAGTGCGGGGAGCCTAGGCTCCATGTGAACGGGAAGGGCCCGGCTGGCAGGGAAGGGTGGCTGTGCGCCAAGGGTAACCTGGCCACGCGGGCGAGGCTGCCGCTCTGGCCCTGCACACACTCGGACCCTGAGGCACCTCAGTGCAGACCCCCTGGAGCACAGAAGAATGTTAAGCCATCCCCATCTGGGCTGCCTGGCTTATGCAAATGCAGCTATGGACGTCCTAGGCAGCAGGTGTTCCAACGGTCCTCAGAAAGAGACCTTTAGGTCTGCTCTGGTCGTGAAGCTTGCTTGTCATTCACCTGTGATGGCAAATTGTCAGCCCTTATGCCTGCTAAGCATGGTTAGAATAGGTCTATAAAACACACCCACACCTGCATAAGGGTGGCCTCCCTTGGGAAAAGCTCACTGTCCCGTACTTCAAGGCCTTGATTCTTCCTGTTTGTGCCACTCCTGCAATCTCTGCTGCCTTGTGGGCCTGAATGTCCGTGGGAGAGATGTTTCCTCCATCTGCCTCCAAAGCTGCGGCAGAACAGACAGGGTGGCTGTCATGTAGAGCTTGTGTTTAAACTCACTTCTTACCAGTGCATTGTGGGGTTCAACTTCCTTCTCACAGTAGTACCTAAATACAGGGAGACTTGTTCCCATACTGTTCCCATACTGTCTGGAACCCCGTTTGTTATCTGTGAGCAGGGAGCCTCTGGACTCTCTCCTCTACCCTTCTAGACCCTTCCCTCATCCTTCTCTACTCTAGGAGAAAATATAAGGTTAGCGATAGTCTGAGATAGAAATACATGGGACTGCATTGAGGGCCCAGGGACTGCGTCTGGCCGGTCTGTGTGACCCTCGCCTTCCGTATGCACACTATGACACCCACACCCACTCCTCCACACACAAACACACATGCACACAACCCTGAAACAACAGACTTGAAGTCTTAGCAAGACCTCATAAACAGAAAACTGTGAAAGAGCAGTTAGCCAAAGAGCTCATTGAAAAGTCACAAAATGGAAATCATGAAGAAAAACTAAAAGAATACCAGACAAGAGAAACAGTTCAGGCTCACTGAATTGAAAAATGGCATGATACAGAGCACGAGCCCCGGGAATGTGCGGGCCTGTGCTCTCTGCCCATCACCCATCTGAATAGCAAGCCAGCCAAGTGCTTGTGCTGGTCAGCTTCTTCTACAGATGAGGAAACTGAGGCTTGAGCAGTGCTGTAAGTCACCTGGGGGGCATACTGTAAGTCAGCCATGCTCCAGCCCGCTCTACACTACTTGGCTTCCTTTGTGAACCCAGCCTTCCTTTCAGAGTCAGATCCACAACAAGGCTTGCCTGCCAGATGAGTGGGCCAGGCCCTGGCCCCAGCGCATGCTCTCAGCTCTTGGCAAGAGCGGCGGCCCCAGCCTGCCCACGGCCGTGAGAATACGCTGCCTTGGGTTTGCCTCCCTCCCGCCCCATGCTCAGCCTCTAATACAGGGAGCTTGTGAGTCAGGCCAACATTCTGTTTGATAGTTTAAAATGTTCTGTCAAAGCACAGATGCTATTAGTTCTGTGACAGGAAAGTGGTTCTCTGAACGTTTCCCCAAAACCATAGATATTCTTCTTAACTCTTGATCCAAAATAAACACCTACCCTGGTGCTTCCCTTCATTGAAGAATGCTGGCACCTAGCTTCTTCCCGAGTGGTACAGGAAGGGCTGAGTGAGGGGCACTCCTCATGGATAAGAAGTTCCTAAAGAGGGCAGACAAATCGTCGTTAGAGCTGGTGCACCTGAATCGGGAGAACCAGCTAACAAGAGCAGCATTGGGCACCCGGAGAGGGCGGTTGGATATAGAGTCTTTGTGGCCTCCAAAGACAGGAAAAACAACCTGGAGCAGGGGGCCCAGCCCCCCAAAGTAGGTTCATCAGGGTGAAGAGCCCACACTGGGGCCTTTCACACCAGCGGTCCAGGTGAACACTGCATGGCTTGCGACACCAGCCAAACTGAGCGAGAACTCACTCCAACTGCTCAGCAGATAGCAAGTTCAGAAGTGGCTGGCAATGTCGCTCCTGCATTCATTCTGTTAATTTTTAACCATCAAACACTTGGCTTGGCCCTGGACTGGCAAGGGAATCAATGTCCCTGGCCCACGAGCTGAATGAGTAGTTACAGGGTAATGTGACATGGGCTCCAGAAAAGGAGTGGACATGCTACATGCAAGTTGGGCTGGGAACCGGAAGGCTGGGGGGAAAGACATTTGAACTGCTCACAAAACCAAGACAAGGACAGACGTTAGGCATGTACCATGAAAGAAACAGCTAAAAGGACTTTGTCCAAGAGACACTGCAGCCAGGGATAGCAGATGCACAGGGCCACTGCTTCTAGGTCTCAAAGGAATGATGTGGAGCAGAGGGAGGAGACCAATCTGTGGTCATTTCAGCAGGTACAGTCAGGCCAGTAAATGTGGAACTAGAGGAGGGGGACCCAGGTATAATTCCCACTTTTTTTTTTTTTTAAGTTGAGCTACAACGAAAGCTGGCCCACAGTTCTGCGGTTCCAGCAAGACCCTGTCCCTGGGAGCGAGAGAAGGAGCTGGCGGTCCCATGGTGGGGATCCTCTAAAAAGGACCAAGCGCCCTGTGGGGAGCAGGGCTGTGCCCTGTGCCCAGTAGATTCCCCTGCAGTGCTCAGCTGTTGGTGTCATGTAGCTGTCTTAATGGTAGAAAGAACAGAAAACTCCAGTCTAAGGTCTGGTTGCATGGTAACCACAGAACCTCAGACAGCCAATGCCCGAGCTGGCCAAGCAGCCCTGGCCCACAGGATTAGCACATCTCCTCAGCTCAGGCCTGGTTTCCTTTCCCTTTGTCCGTAACCCAAGCTCGCCAGTCTCTGAGCATGTGGCTGCGGAACCATGGGTCAGGCTCCCTTGGGAGCCGGGCACCGTCAGAAACCCTGAGGAACACCAGTCTAGACTCACTTTCCTTGGATTTTCCACTGTCTTTGCCAAGGCTTGGAAGGGCCAGCACCTGGCCAGGTCCACCTGCAGGTGATAGGAGTTAACGAGAGCTCAGACACCAGAGCCCAGCAAGCTACCAGCATTTTTCTGGCTGGATCTTGTCTGGGCACAGGGTATCTGGGGTAGTGTGGCCCATGTATCTAGAAACCTTGATTTAGCATAGTTGTCCTCTGTGTCTTACATGGTGTTCAGCCTGCTAGTCTAAGTATTAGTCTGTGTTTATAATGATTAACTGGATAAAGACTTAGAAAAAATCTGATGCTAGCAAAAAAAAGAAGAAAAAATGTTAAAAAGCAAAAGCAGAGGTGGAGGTGGAGGGGAAGGGGAGCAAAAAATAATTGCAGTGTGTTATGTATTTGTAGCAGATCCCCACAGCAAATGCAGTCATTATGTGCTGCAACCTGTACTAACAAGAAACACATCAATAAGCAGAAAAAGAGATAGTTGCAGGGCAAGATGAGGAAAACTCTGCCCCTGACATCCCCTGTAAGTCTAGAATAAGAGGCTCGAGTGGGGGCCATGTAGGCTGGGGAACGGCCTGGGGACACAGGAATCAGACACAGGACCGGGCCAGGGCTGCCGTCCGCCCGCAAAGCTCCGAGCAGAGCCGTGCCGCGGTGATCTCATGCTGCCAGGTGCTCGGTGCTCCATCCTCTGGTTCCCCTTCCCCTCCTGCGACACTGTGCTGCGGTCCTATTGTGCTGTCTCTAAACAGCTCTGCTGCTTTGCAATCGCAAAGGCCTCTGTTGAGCGATCAAGTAATAAGAGCCAAAACGGCAGCAGTCACAGAGTCTGAGTCAGTTAGGAGCAGTCCACCCAAACCTGTGCATTTTACGGCCAAAAATGCGAAGTGACTTATTTAAGACCACACTATCACTAATGACAGAGCCAGGACCAGGCTCAGGGCTCCCAACTCCCAGGTCACAGCATTTTCCACTTTGAGGGAGACTTTGCCAGGCATTATGTCCCACGGTGTAGGGGCCTGGGGTGCCAGGAGCACCAGGGCCTCAGCTCTCCTGTGCCCTGGAAAAGGGCTCTCTGTCGCAGGGAGTAATCTGGCTTCAGTAAGTTCTCTCTGGTGAATCGCTGGACAGTAGCACATGTTTCTGCGCACGGGCCCTGCCTGTGGGTGCAGCTGAGTCCCTAGGTTGGAGATGGCGAAGCTTTCAGAGGCTGAGGGCCACACTACAACCCCAAGCCCTCTTACTTATACTGAGGGTTTAGTTTAGGAAAAAAAAATCTGTATTAACATCTTTAGTCTTAAAAGAAAAACACAGTAGCACACGTACCACAGGTTCGCCACCACTGCTGCAGGTGCTGGGGTCTCCCTCGCCAGGTGCTCAGGGACTCCGTGTAATTTTCTCCTTTCTCTCCTCCTCCTGCCGTCTGTGCAACCCCCCATTGCCGCAGCTTCGACCTGGTCACAAATGGGGGCATCTCCATCATCCTGCGGTTCGAGCGGGCGCCTTTCATCACACAGGAGCACACCCTCTGGCTGCCCTGGAGCCGCTTCTTTGTCATGGAGACCATCGTCATGAGGCTCGAGGAGAATGAGATTCCCAGCTGTGACCTGAGCAACTTCGCTCGCCCCAACCCGGTCGTGTCTCCATCCCCACTGACGTCCTTCGCCAGCTCCTGTGCAGAGAAAGGTCCTATCGTGCCAGAAATTCAGGTACCTAACTGCATTTTTCCATGCTTTTGTTTCATTTTGGGGGTGGTGTAGGGTCTCAGAAAGAATAGAAAGAAGAAAGCTAGGGCATGGGCCAGTGGCACCACAGATACGCATCTGACTACAGATCAGAAAGAAGGAAGTTCCTTGCTAGCAGCCCAGTTTGCAAAACACAACTGCCAAATCCTGCAGCAGGCACCGGGACACGAGGCCACTGTCCTCCATGCTGAAAACACATGACACGGTCGGCCTCCCTGGCACACTTGGGCTAAGTCGGCTCCTCCTCCCTCTACGTCCCCATTGGCTCACTTCTGCTCCGCTTCCTGAAGCTTCCAGGGAGTCCCCTCTCAGTATTTCTGCTCAAAGAACAATAGGTTCTACCAAGAGGAATAAGCCGCAGGGTCCCAAATAGTGAGCACTATAATAGAGATTAAATGAGAAAAATGCATATGAAGTACCTAGCGCGATGTCAGACCCCTAGTAAGTGCTCGATATATTCTAGCTATTGTTATTATTATTATTTAACACACACTGCCTCCATGCCAATTAAGAAGTACTTTGGCTCAAATCTACACACCCAAGTGTTTTACTTAATTGTCATTAGAGGGAAATCATTAGGAAAGATGTGTTTTAATCTGAGGCAAATCAGGATAAATTCTTTGCTTAACAAAGCTCTACCAGGTTGCGTGTCCTGTGGCACCCCCGGCCTGATCATTAAGGGCAGAAAGGAAGTACTGAGGAAGGGCAGAGGTAGCAGAGCCCAGGACTGTCGCCTCCCCGCTTAAGGAGACCTGCATGGTGATGGGTTCCCAGGTGCCGGTAGAGCAGCACTTACACATTTCTGTGTATTTCCCGCTTGGCTGAGCAAACACATCTCTGGTGTGCCCCGGTGCACGGCTTTAACACCAGCACACAAGAAGAAATGCAACCCTTTCAGAATTGTTCCTGCGCTCACAGGTTGCAAGCGCTCTCCTTTTCAGAGATTTGGCTCCAGACTCCTGTGTGAACGCCCAGGCTGACCTTCCTTGTGATATGGTTGTCAGTGGAGACAGAACTTGCTGGAAAAGCTAATTTGTTACTCAGCCCTGCCTTAGCTCCAGCGAGACATTTTCCCCAAGAGTGGGGACTTTGGGACAAGTGAGGTTGAGGGTCATGCCTTCTTTGCAGTGCTTCCTGACCTGGACACTCCTAGGTCCAGTGGGGCACAAACCATGGGTATTGTCAGACTCCAGAAATACACAGAAACCAACACTTGGGTTTCCCCAGGCCTATCATGAGTTAGCTTTTGCAAGTGCTAGGAAGTTGGAATCATGAGGGAAAATATTTGTAAGAGCATCAGGAGCCCCTGAGCCCTGCCCATGGTTCACCAGGGGCAGAGCCTTCTTCTCCTGGACCTTGTAATCCACAGTTGCAGAGCTCGGCCTTGGCTTTAGCTCCACCCCCAGAAACCCTAGGTCAGGAGAGCTGATCTTGTGAAGGTTCACGCCCTTCTGAGGAATGCACAGAATGAAGAGGCCAGGCCCCCTGTGAATGCAGGGTAAAATAATCGCTGTCCCTTGACTGAACAGGTTAGTCCCAATTGATGAAACAGTCCCTTCTTGAAAGCGAGCTCAGAACACCAAGCCCATGAAATTGCTGCTGTCACACGCCAGATTGCTGGGCATTCATCGACTCTGTCTGTCTTGGGTCCCAGCAGATGAAGCCCTGCCTTCCTCACCACTCTGTTTCCCTGACAGGCCCTTGTGTGGAGAAACTCCGCCGCCAGCTTGGCCTCTCTGAGCCAAGTAGGGCCGTTGGAGCAGGTCTTTGCCAGGCTGACAACTGGTTTGGCCGATCATGCAGAGGCTGTTTCCCTCCCTAGAAAGAGGCGCTACTGAAGATAGATACTCCTTTAGGAAACGTTCAGAGCAAAGCCGTCCATCTCAGGCAGCTGTCCTCATTAGTTGAAGAGACAAGACTCTCCCTAGCAGCCCCTGCTTCCAGCACTGGCAGCACCTGCAGCACCGCTGTCCTAATGATCAGCGTGCCAGGCACTTCTCAAGTGTAACCTCCTTCCATCCTGCGCTCATACAGCAAGGAAGTGGACACAGAGGTGCCCTGAGGATTTTTTGGTGAATTGGAGTCTGCGTACTGCTAAGTGTCTGATACACATTGTCCTGCGTATTTCTGCCAACCGCATGGAAGAGCAGGAACATCGTGTTAAGCACCACAGAAAAGGAGGCAAGCCTCCTGGAGACCCGGTGGGAGTGCTAGGCTGTGCCACACACGCCGTGGCCACAAACCAAAGCCTACCAGTTTGTTTTCCTTCCCCCTCAGTCCCTTTCCTTCTTTCTCACCCCTTGTTCCCCTCTGTCCTCATCTTCTTCATCGCCCTCTTTCTTTTGATTCCTTCTCCACCCCATCTTACCTCCTCCCCTCTGCTGTCTTCTGCCTCCTGAAAACCCAGAGTCTGAGGCTGCGGCCATCTCCCTGCCCCTGAGTAATGCAGTAACCACCCATGGCTCACTCGGTAACCACCCATGGCTCACTCGGTAACCACCCATGGCTCACTCGGTAACCACCCATGGCTCTGTCTCCACTCTAGGCTCTGCAGGAGGAAATTGCCATCTCGGGCTGCAAGATAAGGTTGAGCTACCTGAGCAGCCGCTCGCCAGGCTACAAGGCCGTCCTCCGGATCAGCCTCACCCACCCTACCATCCCCTTCAACCTCATGAAGGTCCACCTCATGGTGGCGGTGGAGGGCCGCCTCTTCCGGAAGTGGTTTGCTGCTGCCCCCGAACTGTCCTATTATTTCATCTGGGACAAGACGGATGTCTACAACCAGAAGGTGTTTGGGCTGTCCGAAGCCTTTGGTAAGCCTCCTCACCACAGGAGACAGTGCTGCCTCCGAGAGAGAGTATGGGGGAGGGTCCTTTCCACTTTCCTGGCTATATCTTAAACCCCTTTCTCCTGTCAGATCAAAAATACCTCAAGATTAATTGGCTTGTAAGATGTCTCAGTGGCCTTGTGTAACATGAAAGAATGGCAAGAAAGACCTAAACGTGGGAAATGCTACAAAACCCAACGGCCCTCAGAAAACACTGTGGTGCTGTGTGATGGGCTAAGACACATACGTGCCGGGTGGTAGACTGCGGGCAGGCGTTGCCTGGTCCTGCCACAGCCACCCTGTCTGTCCGAACACAATAAAGTAGAGAAGCTCAAAACTCAGGCTTCTTTCCTTTGTACAAGGTACAGGAGCTGAAATACTGCCTTCATCCGAAATGCACTTTAGCCTCGTGCTAGCCAGGAGAAGGAGGTGTCGCTGTTGGTCCCACTGTCCTCTGTAGAGATGGAGCAGGAGCTGCTACAGCTTCCGCTGCCCCACCGAGACCCTGCCCTCCAAGCCTGGCTGGACTCCTTACAACTTCCATAGCAGAGCATGGTCCCCACTAGGGTACAGACCTGGGCGTTAGCAGCCCTGACCTGCAGGCCAACCCAGCAGATTGTAATAACTGCCCCGCAAGTCTCTTCTCACCTGGAACCCCACCCCAGTACTATTTCCTTTGCAGGCAAAGGAAGAAGCAAGGGCCAGAGAAATAAAGCTGTTTTTAGGAGGAAAGGAAGGAGGCTTAGAAAGGCAAGATGAGAGGGGAAGAACTAAGAGCCCGGCCCCAGAGGAGCATGTGCGCTGGATGCCGTGTGCCTCGTCCACTTGCAGCTCAGTGAATCCTTACGGCCACCCCATCCTTCTGGCCGCCTCGCACTGAGTTGTTACCCCTAAATTCTGTCTGAGGAAGCTGAGGCCCAGAGAGGCAAGATGGCTGCCCTTGATGTGCAGCCCAGGGCTCCCCTGACCGCCCCCCCATCTTCACAGTAGGTGGCATTCTTAGCCGGTGGCACCCGGGAGACGGAGATGCAGTCCCACTGTTACAGACCTTTGGCGGAACAGATCACACCTGTGAGCGCAAGTGTTAGCACCCCCGCGGCGGAAGTGAATGTGCTTAGCACGCCCTGGTTGGTCAGAGGGGAAGCGTCCACATCATGAAATCTCAGGGCTGAGACCACAGGTGACCGGGAGGGGCACCACCGGCACTGCCAGCAGGACTCGGGCACAGTCACGTCTCCCAGCCCAGTCCCCGGGCCATGTGTGTGGTCCTATTTTACACAACCTACAAGAAACTGAGATTTCTACCTGGGAACCAGAACCAGTGAGATGCCCACACAGCCTGGCCGTGACTTAGGACCATTTTTATCCTTAAAGAGCAGCTGTACATCACTGTGAAAAGTTAAATGCCCCAAGCGCAGCTAGTATGGCCGCTTATTCCTCTCTCAAACGTGGTGGGACATTGCGCGACACAAAGTCACACCTCACCCCGAGGTATGAGGAGCAAGTGGCATGCCTGTCCCTCCTAGTCACCTTCCCAAGGTCAGCTGCAGAGCTTTCCCAGCCTGGGCGCAGAGAGCCTGCCCTGCGTCACCTTCATCCCAGGGACCTTCTGAGGGTCAGGTTTTATGAAACCAAGCCATTTTCAGGCTTTGAAAACGCAAAGCAGCATCCAGCTTTACAAGTACCCCATGTGTTCATTATAAATGAAATGTGTCTTTTTTCCTTTATGAAAGCAATCTCATGTTCATTCATAAAAATTTGAGAAAAGGAAAAAGGAAAGAAAATCATGTGTTCCTATAACAAATATAACTCTGTTAATACTTTAAGTCAATTTTTTTTTTCATATGGAAGTTTTGGGAGCTTTGTGTGTTTTGTGTTATTTAGTGCAGATAAATTACTGAAGATGAGCAGTTATTCCAACTGCGTATTTGTGCATCGGCCCTTCCCTGGTCTCCACAACCATGATCTCCAGGGGCTGCATGATATTCCTGGATTGGACATGTTTAGGCATACGTAACCTCTTCTCTTTTTGACCTTTTAGATTAATTCTAATTTCTACCACTAGAAATAATGCTGTAGTGAAAAATTTTGTACATAAAATATTTCATGTATTAAAGACTACTTTGCTACAGGATAAATCCTGAGAGTACTTGACTGACCTTATCAGATACAAAAGTTACATTTCTTGTTATATAGGTCTTGCTTTATCTTGGTCTTAACCATCCAGCAGAAAAGTATAAAAACGAGGTATATAAAGGAAATCTATATTAATACGATGAGCTGTAAAAAGGCTCAAGTCAATAACTTCTGAGGATAACCCCCTAATATTATAGACTGCTAGACAGTGTTAGATTGTTTAGTTGAATTCAAACACCTATAGTATTTAGATGCCAATAGAATATTCACCTCTGTAGGACAAAAAAAAGGATACAAAGGAAAGATCATTTTGTATTTATATATACAAAATAGGATAAATTTACAGCTACTTTCGCTTAATTCAATGAGAAGAAAGAGGTGTACTAACAGTGTTTGGACCGAATATCCTGTCTGCTTCTTGTACTATGGATAACCACTAAGAAGATAACAATGTACAGTGTATTGATTATCAAAACTATCCTATTAATCAGCTGTGAAACTCTCATTCACATTTATTTCTCAAAAAAAGTATTACTATCAAAAATAAATAAATAAAGACCACTTCCCTGGAATGGATTCACCTGGGTTTTTTAAAAGTAGTCATTTGTTTAACTTTTCATAACACTGGTTACATATATATATATATATATATATATATATATATTCACAGTCAGCATAGCTGTGCTAGTATTGAACGTGATTCTGGTTCCAGGTGGACCTAAGGTCCTTTTTTCCTGTTCTGCGAAAGACAATGAGAGGGCCTCACTTGCAGAGGGCCCAGGAAGAGGCCTTATTCATCAGTGTGTTTTGTTCCTCTTGTTCCGGACAGTTTCTGTGGGTTATGAGTACGAGTCTTGTCCAGATCTCATTCTCTGGGAAAAAAGAACAGCGGTGCTGCAGGGCTACGAAATCGACGCGTCCAAGCTTGGAGGCTGGAGCCTGGACAAGCATCATGCCCTGAACATTCAGAGCGGTGAGTGGAAGGGGAAGTCCCTCTCACACCCTCCCTGCCTGTCCTCCAGACTAAAGAATGCATACTTGGACTAAGGAGAGCTCCTGCAATATCAGCCAGTCAGAAGGCTGTCAACACATTGCTTGGGGGTGCCCTGAGCCTGTCGCCATGCCAAGCATTAGGGATGTAGATGTGAGAGGCCCAAGGCTTTGTGTGGGCAGAGATAAGTTCTTACGAGAAGGTCTCAGTGCTGTGCCCGAGCCATGAGGAAGGTGTGGGATAAACAGAGGCATGAGAGGGGCCTTGCTTAGTGTCTTGGTTCCTCCAGGCATCCCTAGGGGCAGCGGGACCTCCGAAGGGCTGCAGGACAAGCCTTTGTACCAAGGAAGGGGATTGTTCTCGCAGAGAGCCCAGCATACACCCAAGTGCTGGAGCCGGGAAGAGGAGCAATCAGAGAGATAGTCCTTCCCGATTTCACTAGAAAATGAGGTGAAGGGAATCCAGGCCGGAGCCCAAGCTGGGGCTTGAGCTGCTGGAGCCCAGAGTGAGCAGACCAGAGCCCTGGACTGCACCCCGGGGCCTCTGAGAGCCTTGCAGGCCCCATAGTCACACCTGTACTTCAGATGAGGCCATCTGACCATGCTTCTGCAGGGAGCTAAACACAGTGACCACATCACAGGGCTCCTGGCTAATCTGAAAGGCACCGAGTGCTTGCTAAAGCCAGAGCGGGTTTGGGGAGGAAGTTGGCAAACTAATTCTAAAATTTATGATAAAATAAAGACTTTTAAGCAGCTAAGGCAGCCTTGAAAGTAGGACCCAGGAAACAGAATTGCCAGATGGTAGGCGGAGACAAGTAACTGGATTCTGTGGGTCAGAGCAAGGAGTTCAGGAACCAACCTGTGAGCAGGATTCACACTACAAGTGGCCCCAGGTGTCAGGAAAGCTCAAGTACCAAAGTGCCAAGTGGTTAGAGCTGACCTCTTGCTCACCTACAGGCCTGGTGCTGAGAGTGTGGGGCCGTGAGGTCGGAAGCCAGGCGCCCCGCTCTCCTCAGTACACTCAGGCCTTCTGCACCCCGAGGGCAGAGTCCAAGGTGACCACTTTAGTCCTAGCCTTTCCAAGCAGCACAGAGGAAAAGGACAAGCAAGCCTGTGCATTGTAAGGTCCCCCTGCCCTGCGCAACTAGCTGCCACATTGCTGCAGCTTATGTGGCACTGGCCAGGACATAGTCACAGATGGAGCTGCCCCCAGGGACATGCGGGTAGAGGTGGGGAACTGTGAGCTGTTTCAGGCACCGCTCCGGCCTGATGTGAGGAGTTCTGTATCTACACATGAAGCAAAGGTCACACGGGAGAGGGACCCATGGGTGACGGAATTTCTGCCACACATCAGGTATAAGGAAGGACTTGGCATATGGCAGACACAGCAGTACATTTCAGTGGAGAATGCGTGGATGCATTAAAAACTGACACAGGAAGTAGTTGGCTCGATATGTGGACAAAAAATTACATTGAGCCCCCCACTGCATGTCACATACAAAGTTAATTTAAATATTTTATAAAAATCTAAGTGTACAAGAGAGCAATTAAAAACTAATGGACTCATCCACATGGCTGCACTGACAAAGGTTCTACAATCTGAGGTACAGGATCTCAGGATAAATCCTGAGGGCATTTCACTGACCTTCTCAAACCAAAAAGCTACAACTCTTGTTGCATAGGTTCTGCTTTACCTTGGTCTTAACCATCCAGTAGAAAAGTATGAAGATGAAATATAGGAAGTAAAGCCATGTTGTTATGTTGAGCTGTGGGGGACTCACGTCAATAATTTCTGACATTGCCAATTAAACAGAAGACCCAATGCTATTATGGGCTTCTGTACTCTTTTAGAATATTTTGCTGAGTTTACACACCTATAATATTCAACAACGGAATAAAAAAAAATTGGGGTATAACTATGAATGTCCATTTTGTATCTGTGTATTCAAAGTGGTTGGGATAGATATATAGTTGCATTCTCTTAATGAATAGAATGATTTTTTCTAATGGTGTTTGTAAGTAGGATCACAAGTCTGCATCTTGTACAGCAATTAACCACTAAGAAGAATATATGCGGTGTATTATTTGTTGTAACTGTACTTTCTATTTGATTTGAAACTGTCTCATTGCTATATGTTTATCAGTAAAACTTTGAAAAGAAAAAAAAAAACTAATGGACTAAAATGGGGAAGGGTAGCCTTTAAAATCTCAGGAAAGGGGGCCCAGAGAGATAGCTCAGTAGAATAAGCCCTTACCTGGCAAGCACAGGGTCCTGAGTTCAATCCCTGGTACAATCAGTCAATCTCAGGAAAGGATTTCCAAAGGCCTTAAAAAAAGCACAAAGTTTAAAGTAGAACAGATTAAACTGCACAAAAAATTCATTGAATAAATGATAGCTTTTGCCAAGCTAAATGGTGATAGCTTGAAGGAAGATGTTTATGATCTAAAAAGGCCAAAACCCACACAGATTTCAGTATGGAAGCGGCAGCAATATCAGGCAGGAAAATACCCTGGAATGCAAAGAAGCAGCACATGTGTGGAAGAGACTCCCAAGTCGCTGAGGTCAGTGGTCCAGTTTTGTTTGTAGGAAAGTGAGGCTGTTCGGCAGGAAATCAGGAGCGATGTCCGAGAGATCTGAGGTGAACCCCAAAGCCTGGCAGAACCCAACTTTACTTCCACCTTGGTGAGAAGAGACTGAGCTTTGTTGATTCCTCTCTATAAACATTTATTGGTAGCTACTGTATGTCAAGCCCTGTGCTAGGCACAAGGAACACAGGAAAGAGGTTATGTCCATACTTCAGAAGGTGTCGATCAAAAAGGAGAAAAGCGAGCAAGTGGAATAGAGAACCCACACTCATGGAGGTGTGGCCAGGCCACAGGCCAAGTGTGCAGCCTGAGTGGCAGGTGGCTGAGTGGCCGAGCACTGACCTCCACGGCTTTCCTTATCTGGTCCATGCCCTCTGATACAAGAGTGGGAAGAACAGTGCCATGTTGTAGGGTTCATGTGAGAAGGAAATCGTGACAGCAGTGTGGCCTGCCAAGGCCCTGGGGGACCAAGGCACAGCCTGGGGAGATGCGTCTGAAGGCAGTTGGTGGAGGCTGCGCGTGCTTTGCAAACTCAGGATGATCGTGGAGATTGCAAAAGAGGGACCATCTTCCTAGCCCCTCAGTGATTCTGTTCCTCTCCTCACCCCAGGTATCTTGCACAAAGGGAATGGGGAGAACCAGTTTGTGTCTCAGCAGCCACCCGTCATTGGCAGCGTCATGGGAAACGGGCGCCGGAGAAGCATCTCGTGCCCCAGCTGCAATGGCCTTGCCGATGGCAACAAGCTCCTAGCCCCTGTGGCCCTCACCTGTGGCTCCGATGGGAGCCTCTATGTGGGTGACTTCAACTACATCCGCAGGATCTTCCCCTCAGGAAACGTCACCAACATCCTGGAGCTGAGGTACTAACGCGGTGTCTCTCATGTTTCCTGATGGGGTCCTGTTGCCATCAAAGGGCCCAGAGAAGTGGGACAGGATGGTACGTGGCCTGCCAGGCTCCAGAAAGCCTTGCTTCCCAGCCACTGTTGGCTGATGGGAAGGCCACAGGCCACTGAGAGTTACACTCCCTGGAGCCATTTCATCTTCTGTTTGCTTTGTAGCACTGACAGATTAGACTTTGTCACATGAGTCCTTTCCTATGAATAAGGAATAGCATAATGTGCCTGGGTCCTACAACTGTGTCACCACATTTGGGCCTGGTATTTGAATTCATCAGAGCTAGCAGCATTCCCTTCCATGGGTGAGTAGTGAGCTAAGGCCCACAGGCGTTGTGGCACAGGCAGTACCCCCGCCCCCTGGGTTCTGCACGACAGCTGGATCAGCCTTCGCCCGCCCCCAAGCCCAGACCAAGACTGATGGGGCACAGATAAGGGCTTAGGACTCAGGCAAGAGCTCAGAATTTCGCATTTTTCATCTGTTTCCCTGCATCAGATCTTCTTAGAATCACAAAACCATCATAGTGTGGGTGGGCGCTGGGGATACGGAGAAGCTTGCTCTAAAGGCAGCGGAGTCCCCACTCTCTTTCAGAAGAAGGTGCATCAAGTTCCCTCACAGCTGTTTTAGGGCGGGGGACCAACCTGTCTCCTGGGCTGGGGTCCGAGTGAGCAGGATGGCCCTCGAGCTGGAGAGTCTGCCTCCACAATGGGCCGGGACAAGGCTGGCTCCTCCTGTTTGCCAATCTGACAGTCCTGTGAGGTGTTTACCATTGTCCCCCTTTCATAGATGAGAAAGAGGAGGCTTGGAGAATTAGAGAGCTTGTCCCAGGTGCAGCTCCCAGAATGGCGGGCCTAATCCAGATGGCCACACAGCTGTGTCTGACCAAAGACTTGTGGCCTGTCTTGGTGCCTTGTTACACTGCTAGAGGTTACATGTGGTGACACAGTTGTAGGACCCAGGCACAGTTACAGTGTAACAAGCAGTGTAACTTTGTTACACTGCTAGAGGGTCTGACCCTGTAGCATGTGGGTGAAAGGCGGGCAAGACCTGCTGGGCACCTCGCAGCCATCGCTGCCCCGGAAGCGCAAGTGCATCCCTTCCACCTCCCCTCTGCCACATCAGGCAAACAAGGGGAGCTCAAGCAGCAGGCCTTGTGAGACATGGGCCGCCAGGAAGGTTCTCAGCCTATCTCCTCTAGGATAGGCCCCTGCCAAGAAAGAGGGCAGCCTCGAATATGTTTCTTTCATTCTGCTGTGAACACTGCTACAGGGGAATGCACCAGGGAGCTCACCTGGGCAGAGAGGCTGCAGCACTTTAGACAAAACAGTTAACTCTCTGGGCCTCCATTTCCACACCTTTCCTCTTACTGACCCCGTGCTCCCACAGTTGCTGGGGGATCATTTAAGACAGTGAATAAGAAACGGAGGAATAAATGAAATTTGGAGAGAAATTCAATTAATGTTATCACATTGAGATCTTCTCCTTCCGTCTTTCCCCTATGCCTGTCTGTGTTCTGCCTCCCTTCTAATTACAGAGTATCTCTAACTCAGTCTCCTGCTCCGAGCAGGCTGCTCTGGGCTTCCCATGCTCTGACGACATCTTGCAGGGAAGCATGCATGCAGAGGCAAGAGCAGCCAGTCTGCGTCTCTCGGTGTATGTCTGTCTCGGAGAGAGACGCAGCTGTCCCCATCCATGTCAGCCCTTGTTACAGCTGCGCAGTGTACCGCCCCAGTCTCGCCCTGAGTCAGCAGTGCTGGTGCAGGGGAGCCGTGGCACTTCTGTGGTGTGTAGCTGCTTGTAAGTGAGCTCACTGACAAGTAATATCCAATAGAAGATGTATCAGTGTCATGGCTGCTAAATCTATATTTATTGCCGTATTGTACAGTACCATTGCTGTCAAGTTTTCAGGCTGCTAATCATACTCCTAACACCTCATTCTTTCTTCTATTCCCTGCTCTCCTGTCTTCTGTCAGAAATAAAGATTTCAGACATAGGTAAGCGCACCAGTGGAGAATTTCCTGTCTCTCCCCTGCCCGGTTGCATGTCGTATGGTAAGCTGCACACACCAGCTCAGGTGGCTCGGTGGCAAAAGAGCACTGTGTGGGCCGGATCAGGGGTGATGGCTTGCACAGACAGGAAGTTATTAATGCTGGGGGTGGGGACACCTGAGCTCCCTGAATCGGAAAGAGTCGGGCAGTTTCTCTGTGGTCTCCAGTCTGCCTCGGGTGAATGAGGACATCAGAAGCCTGTGGTAGTCCTGACGGACATCCTGAGACCATCCCGGGTTAATAGTCTGAGCGTACAGTTTCATATTTGCATTCCAAGGACCTCACCTTGGAGATGCAGGGAACATTCCCACCCTAAGGTTTGCCAACAGGGACAGAGGGGCACAGGGGCTCCCTGTGGAGAGCAGTCCCCACATGGAATTCACACAGGGAAGATGGGTCCATCTCAGGGGCTCATGGTGACAGTGTGGCCAGCAGGAGGAGGTGGCCAGATACACCAAGAGAAGTGATACCGTCAGCGTGGCGGTCAGTGTCTGCCCTGCACACACTGGGGGGATCTGTGGGCAGTCTCCTCTGCCTGTGGCTTTTGCGGCCTCAGTGCGAGCCACCATGTGGAGCAGCCCGGTGCAGAGGCCAGCTATGCTGCGTGGACATAGGATGGCTGAGCTCATCCACACGTGGCTCAGAGTGTAGTGGCACATGCGGTGGCAATAGATAGCGATAAAAGAGTCTGACAGACCCTAAAGCCAGGAATTACTGAATTTCTGTATGAGCAGCTATATCACGTATATAATAATCACATCCATTATTTGAAGGTAATAATTAACATAGATAGAGTTTTTAGTATGTAGCCTATGCCTTCTTCTCAAACGGGAAGTGAAAGGCTTTGCATGAGGCCAGGGAGTTCAGCAACTCGTGGGTGACCCTGGATAGGTGTGGCTGCAGAACCTCAGCTTCAGCTTGGCAGCTAACAGAGGACTCTGCGTAAAGATCCTGGGTTAACACCACAGCACCCGGCCGGGGTGGCAGCAGCATTACCAGGCAGCACAGCCAGGCCGGCTGGGGCCGTGCGGCTGGGGCCAGCTGCCCAGCGTCAGTGGTACCAAGTCTCGCCAGTACACTTGCAGGCGGTTGTGGTTTGAGTTTCTTTTGGTCCTGCTCTTCACTGGCCTTTGGACATGTCCATGGGATGAATTTAAAACCAGATTCCTGCCCTCTCTCAACGTATGGTCTCAGGTGCTAAAAACTGTCTCTAAAGTAATCTGAAACAGGAGAGAAAGGGGAATCACTTTCTGCCTTCCGGTTCTCGAAAGATGATCAGGAGTAGGGGGCCAGCGAGATAGCTCAGTGGTCTAACGCACTTGCTTAGGCAGGCTTAGGCAAGTGCAGGGAACTTGGTTCGATCCCTGGCATCACATGCCACACCAGCCCTTCACCCAGGGTGGGCAGAGCCAACCACAAAAAAAAAAAAAAAAAAAAAAAAAAAAACAAAAACCCAAAAAACAAAAAACAAAAAACAAA